>NW_020947238.1:764065-1100624 GCF_900497805.2 Vombatus ursinus
CACACACACACACACACACACACACACACACACACACACACACACACCCTATACATGTGTAGGATTTTCCTGGCAGAACATAAGCTCATTGAAGTCAGGGACAATTGTGTTGCATTTGAATTCCCATTTTCTAGAACAGTACCTGGCACATAGTAGGCTCTTAATACATCCTTGCCTATTTACTGATTTGCCTATAAAATTGAAATGTTAACACTTACAGAATCTCATTCATAGTGATTTTGAAGCCAGAATGGGATAATGCACATAAAATTCTTTGTAGTTCCCTTGAAAGCACTATGTAAATATAAGCTGTTATTTCTTTAATGGAAACATGGAAGGGATCTTGGCATTCCTGTGTTTTTTTGGGTCATCACTGAAACAACACTAATAACATAGGTTTAATATTTTGATATAGAAAGACATAAGAACCATAGGAACGTTTGCAGTATGTAGAGGATTCATTTGGGGCTAGGGAGGGTGTGATGAAAGACTGAGACACTCACAGTACACAAAAAAGAGAAAATGTAATTTGCTAATAAAATAAAAAAGAAATTAAAGGATCGTAGATTTGCAGCTTCAAGGGAGCTTGTTGTTGTTGCTCCTTCATTTTTAAAGAGTGTTGAATGTTGATTGAATTGAATCTCAAGTGTAGGCAGGATGCTTGACTGGGGGTGCCAAATAAGGCTGTAATGCTGCTCATGAACATTTCTATGTACCAATAACCATTCCTGAACTGAGCCTTGCATACTGAGTATTTCAGGGAGTTGTTTCTAAAGCATTGATAAAAATTACAAGTAGCATAGTACGGTGGGAAGGGCACTGGGTCAAGAGTCGGGAGACCTGGAATCAAGTGCTGGCTCTGCCCCAAGATCCCCTCATTGTGGGACAAGCCACTTCAAATCTCTGGGCCTCAGTTTCTTCTGAAAGTGTTGGGCTAGATGATCTCCAAGTTTCCTTCTTATTACAAAACCCTGCCTTTCACCACATTTTATCTTATATATGGCATAGTAGAATGCCAGATTTGGAAACAGGAAGATCTGAGCTGGAATCTTGTCCCCAATGTACCAATCTAATCTTCTAAATTATATTTTCTTTTACATCTTCTTGCTGATAATGTGATGTGATGGTAAGGCCACTGTCCTTGGAGTCAGAAGACATGGATTTCTGTCTCAGTTCTATACTTAACTCTGTGAATTCTGGGCAAGTGATTTATTTTTCTCAGCTTCAGTTTCTTTGTTTATCAAATGGGGATATAATAGTACCTACTTCATGGGTTATAAGAATCAAATGAGATAGAATATTTAGAAAATGTTTTGCAAAACTGCATATTTTAGTTGTTATTGATAATGTATAATAAGCATTTATTAATTACCTACTATGTGTTAAGTTCTGGGGTTATATAAAACAACAAAAAACTATGAAGAACAGTCTCTGTTCTCAAGAAGCACAGAATCTAATAGAGGAGACAGTTTGCAAACAACTATATAAACAATATAACTAGATACAGTTATATACAGGGTAAATTGTAAATAATTAACAAATGGAAGACACTAGAATTGAGAAGGTTCAGAGAAAGCTTATTGTAGAGTATAGGATTTAATATGTGGAACTGGAATGCAGCCAGGTGTCAGGAGACATGCTTGAGGGGATAGCAAGAAAAAAAATGCGCTCACTCTGTAGTTGGAATGACTTGTTCTTGGAACAGCAAGGAGGCCAGTGTCACTGGAATGCAGGGTATGTGTATGTGTATTGGGGGCAGGGCATGGATGGGGGAAGAAGCTTGAAGGGGTGTAATATCTAAGAGGTCTGGGAAAGCAAGCCTTGTAATTAAGAAGACATAGGTTCAAGTCCTGCTTATGAAACATATTTTTGTTGTTGGGTTGTTTCAGTCGAGTCTGACTCTTTGTGACCTCATTTGGAGTTTTCTTGACAAAGATCCCAGAGTAGTTTGCCATTTCCTTCTCCAGCTCCTTTTACAAATGGGAGAGCTGAGGCAAACAGAGTGAAGTGACTTGCCCAGGGTCACACAGCTACAAAGTATCTGAGGATGGATTTGAACTCAGGAAGATGAGTGTTCCTGATTCCAGGCCCAGTACTCTATTCACTGTGGTCACTTAAGCGGCCCATGAAACATATTAGATGTATGATAACCAGCAAGTCATCTAATCCCTTAGCTCTCCAAGCAACTTTTAGAAGACCTATTGACATCATTTGAGGAAGTTTCTCCACTAGGAGATCTTCTTTTACATACAGTCACTGGTTAACATTCCCTTTACCCATCCCCCTCTAAAAAAAGAAATCTCATTGATGTTTTATAGCAATGAGGTAGGGAAGGAATGTTTCTGAGTAGTGTTCTAGGAAGATGAATTTAGCAAGGTCCAGAATTGGGTGGTGAGAATGAAAAGGAAAGGATTAGGGAGACAGTATGAAGCAAGAATGGATAACATTATTTGAGTGACCAGGTGTTTATTGAAAGAAAAAGGGTCAACCTCAATTCTCAATACTTATTGGATTGAATTTAAATAACATTACAGTAATAATTGATGGAAAACATCAATTTTTTTCCAATACTGTGAGAACATCTTAAAATAAACAATTTCAAATTATGTGGCCTCATTTGTACCCTAAATATGTAAAGAACTGTGTACAGAGATATCCTTTTAGATTACATTAGGTGAATTTTATTTTCAAGAGTGAGCTGGCATAGGCATTGTTTTCTTTGAGAAAGTCAAAACCTCTAACTCCAGGATTTATGTATGCTTGAACCTTCTATGATCTTTCTCACTCTACATTTTTGTTTTTGGCCTTATCTTTATCCAGGTTGCTTTATTTTATCTGCTTCAATGGAAAACTCAGAACCTGCAGACACCGTAAACAATCACTTTTACTAAGCCATAGCACAAGTAAGGACAATTATGCCATCTCCTATCAAGATGTATTTGTATGACTTCCAAATAAAAGCAGCATCCAGGGAAGTTCACTGGGGCCCGAGAAGCCCAATATGTAGGGTGTTTTTTTATATCCCTTATATGTTATTCTAGCATTAGAAGGTCTCATACACGGATTTCAGGTCAAACCACCAGGACAAGGGCAATAAACTAAAGTTAGTGGGGTCTGCATCATGGTGACCTAGCCTACAACTCCCATGATAGATTATAAACTCCTTCAAGGCAGAAATCACATCCTCCTCAATTCATTTCCATCTAACAAGCATTATTAATTATATACTATAGGCAATGGATCTTAATGGAATTACTAGAAGCTGAGGATGATATAAAAAATTTATATATTTGTATATATACATACACACATATACATATATATATATGTTTTTGCCTACTGTATTATAGTATACAAACTATAATATATTATTCTTCACAGGTGAATTATGCTCACATTCTTTTTTTTAATAAAGTTTTGCCTCTTGTATTCAATGCTAAAAATTGATGCCTGAGACAGTAAAGTTCCCATATCTAAATAAACTTAGAAGTGAGAAGCAGGGGGGAGGGGAAGAAATAACAACCTTTAGGCAGGTTTGTGAAGATTGTTGTTTGTTTAATACATCTGAAAAGAATGTGTATACAAGGAATTGAGACATGAGAAAAACATTGGTTCAACACTAATGAATCTATAAGTATTAGGATTTTGAGAACATGAATAAGATTCTCTAGATATTTTTTTAAAAAATTAGAAACTTCAAACCAACAGTTTTGATAAAATCAAACCGATGGTTTTGATAAAATCCCTGTTATTACTAGTCTTCAGTAAGACTTTTACATTATTTAGAATCCCAACCTCTGGCTCAGGGATTTCTCAAGTACAAAAGACAGATAAAGGGGATTCTCTTGAGACTCTTTGTGACTGCATAGATCATAGAATGTGAGACCTTAACCTTAACCTCAAAAGCAGCAACTGGCAAATATTCTCAATGTTGTTTTTAAGAATACAGTGCAACCCACAAAACAAAGAAGGAGAAGGGGCAATACATACTTCATCCATTGGGATGGCTTCACTCAACACTGGACCTACTCTGAGTGGGGAATGAAAAGACAACTTTCAAAAATGAGTAAAATTACTGATGGGGAACATTTGCTATACCCCTTCCTAAAAGAGCACCAGGAAGGCAATATTTGTTTCCTGAATCAGATCTGGGAAGTAGAATCCAATCTCTTCCCTTCCTGCTCCAAACTAGTCTCACCTCAAAGAGGAAAATAAAATAAAAGGTATCTATTGCCTAATTGGGGGGGGGGATATCTACTGCCTAATAGAATTTAAAAAAAAAAACCACCTCCCTTGAAAACAAACAAAAAAACCCCCAAAATGTAATACCACTCCTTCACCCAAACAACAACAACAACAACAACAACAGCAACAGCAACAAACTAAAAAGTCCCAGATTACTTGCCAGGTTGGCACCAAGGAGAATCTTTAATAATTTTAATTAAAAAAATTAGTCTGTGACAGAGTCATCACAAGCATGCCTTGCTTTCTAAACAAACTAAAAATAGTAACAGTAAGTAAACCAGCAACAAAAACAAACAAAAAACCTAGTACTGATCAGTTTTCTGCACATATAATTATTCAAAATTAACTAGCATTGAAATTGAGTTGGGAGGGAGACTGGGGGCCCTGATAGTCCTTATCACATCCTAAGAGTGCATAAGTGGATGAAGGACATTAGTGACTATTAAAAAGACAAATTTTAATTTCTCTTTAGTTTAATTTAAACGTTGCTTCTAGGATGATGCAGACACCAGCTTTGCAGAGCAGGGCTCTAGAGGGTTGTTTGCAACAGCACACACCTGTGGTTCTTCTTCCATCTTTGAAGCTCTAGGGTGGCCTCTATGGCCTATTCAAATACAGTCTTTAGGTCTTTGCTTGTGAGCACAGAACACTCCATGTACTTGACAGCCTTCAGATCTAGGTCCAGCTTTCTGGCAGTCTCTGGAACGATGGGCTTCTTTGTCTTCTTGGCAAGTTTCTCAATAATAGAAGGGTCATCTCTGAGATCAATCTGGGTCCCAACAAACAAGAAAGGTGTCTTTGGACAGTAGTAACAAATCTCTGGTACTCACTTTTCTTTCATATTTTCAAATGAGGATGGGGATACCATGGAAAAACAGACAAGAAGCACATCTGTCTGTGAATAAACTGAAATGGTGTGATTTCTCATAAATTTTCCATCTTGAAGTATCAAACAGGCCAAAAATACATGGTTGTAGACCAATTACAACTGTGACTTCATAGTTAAATACTTTTGGAACACATTTGTATGGAAATAATTTTGTTTTATATGAAATCAGAAGACACGTCTTACCAACAGCGTCATCACTCACAACACATTTAATAGTATAGCTAGCTGACATCTTTTTCTATCCACTTTCTGTATATCAAATCCAAGGTAATCTCAGCTAATCCACAGGGGTGATGGGAGCACTGCAAAGGGCCTAATTTACTCAGGGTCAAGGGTACACTACTGATGTCAGCATGCAAGGACCTTGGGAAAAGTGCAAGGTGAAATTTGAGCAAATAAGAAAAAAAATATAGAGAGAGAATATAATCAAATAAATATTCAGGAGAGAAAAATGTTTGGTCACATTATGAAAACGAGGCAAATATACCCAGCCCATATGCTTTATTGGTATATGTGTATGTGTACCACATTGGGTAGGGCCTTTGTAAAAGCTTTAGGGGAGGGCCTAGATGACAGTTAGACTGGAGAAGCACATATAGATGGGTTGTTATCTGCTTCACTGTGGGAAATAACAGCACTGGTGAAATGATCAAATCATTGGATTACTGGAGTATTGGAATAACCTTCACTGAGCCTTGTGCCTAGTAGGGATTAAATCAATGGCTGTTGAATTGAAAAAGTATTCAAATAAATATGATTTTATTCCATCTTATACACAGACAAAAAATTATTTTTAGTGGGTACAATTAATCTAATAAAAGAAAAAAAAGAAAAATCAGCTTAAGTGTGGGCTTTGTAATTACTGCATTTAGACAATTTGAACTTCTATATTGGTCCTACGGTTAATTCTGTGGTATATTAAGAAAAAATTATACAACACTTAATACCTCAATATTCTTTCAGAAATGAATAAAAATTGACTTGCTTCCAAACAGACTTGTGTACTTTTTAGTATTTTCTTTTTTCTTTTATAATTAAATAATTTATTTTTAGTTTTCAACATTCACTTCCATAAGCTTTCGAGTTTTCAAATTTCTTCCCCTCCTTCCCCTCCTCCCTCCCCAAGATGGCATACAATCTGATATAGAATCTACATATACACTCCTATTAAACATATTTTCACATTAGTCATGTTGTAATGAAGAATTATAACCAATGGGGGAACCACAAAATAGAAGAAACAAAACAGAAGGGAAAAAAGAGCAAATAGTATGCTTCTATCTGCATTTAGACTCCATAGTTCTTTCTCTGGATATGGATAGTATTTTTCATCATAAGACTTTTGGAGATGTCTTAGGTCCTTGCATTGCTGAGAAAAGCTAAGTCTATCAACGTTAGTCATCACACAACATGGCTGTTACTGTGTACAATGTTCACCTAGTTCTGCTCTTTTCACTCAGAATCAGTCCATACAAGTCTTTCCAGGTTTTTCTGAAGCCTGCTTGCTTGTCATTTTTAATAGCACAATAATATTCCATTACATTCATATAGCACAACTTGTTCAGCCCTTCCCAATTGATGGGCATTCCCTCAATTTCCAATTCTTTGCCACCACAGAAAGAGCTGCTCTAAAATATTTTTGTACATGTGGTTCCTTTTTCCATTTGTATGATCTCTTTGGGATACAGCCCTAGAAGTGCTATTGCTGGGTCAAAGAGTATGCATACTTCTATAGCCCTTTGGCCATAGTTTGTGTATCTCTTCTTTTTGGATAAAAACAATTGTTATTACCTTATACATCATTTATTTTGGTAGCTGGAATTGGTTTCATAGAAAAGTAGGAATTCCTTTGTGTGAATAGTTATTATTATTATTTTGCCAGCAGCCTTTGAAAATAGTAATAACAATAGCTTAAATGTGTATAGTTTTTTAAGATTACAAATCACTTTCATAATGTGTGAAGAAGGCCTTGGGTCTCAGAACTTGCTGACCTTTGTCAGTCTCTAAAAGATTGTTGTTTCTCCTTGGAACTCTGCCCTTGGCCTCAGGACTTTCATTTTCCACTGTCTCTTAAACTTTCCTGATCTTTGAAACACAATTTGAGGTACCAGAGCCTCTAGGCTTGCTTAGTTCCTTAGGACCAGAAATCTTCCTGGCCCTTATATAACTACCTTTCTTTTATCTTTTGCTGTTGTCTTTATAAGTGGATGACAGCGCCTGATATCTGAACCCCTCTTAACCTTCTCGTACCTGTTATGTGTGCATACATGTGTGCACACACACACACACACGTGTGCATGTGCAAGATTTGATTTTCTGGTATTTATTCACATGAGAAGAGAATATACAAATTCAGAAATTCTAAAACAAGATAAGTTAATCAGAAGCTATTATAAATGTTAGTCATACTCTGAACTCCTTCTGCCAGAGCAATATTGACTACATCTCTCCATCAGGGTTCTATTGGGAGGAAGGTAGGGGTCACACTGTATAGAATGCTGATCTAGAAACAGCAAAACTCGAGTTCAAATCTAGCTTCAGAAACTTACTAGCCCTGTCACCCTGGACAAGTCACTTAAACTCTGCCTTGGTTTCCTCAATTGTAAAATGGGAACAACAATAGCAGCTATCTCCCAGGGCTATGGTGAGTATCAAATTAAATAGCATATGTAAAGCACTTTACAAACTTTATTAAGACATGAACTCATCCTCCTTATTTTCTTTTTCCCTGAGGGGTTGGGCTTTGGCTCTTATGTCATCACCATGAACCCAGACTCAGCTGTCAGTGATAAGTACCCCAATTCCATTCACCCAATTAACATCAATTAGCTTTTATAGAGGGATATTTACTCTGAAGGTATAGCAAGAAAAGAAATGTAAACATTTGCCCCAAACACCTAGTGGCATGCTATTCTCTACACCACATTGGACCCTAGGACAATGGGCTCAGATTTAACACTTTCTATATAACATTTGGCCTAATTTCATTTCCAAATGTGGTATAGTGGATAAATGGATGAGTCCACCTCCCTGTCAGACTGAGACGGATAGGACATTCAGAATTTTGTTTCTCAATATTTAGCTTTAGGCACATATTAGTATGGACTACACTTTTGGCTTTCTAGTAGTTTGGTCTTCTGACTTTTTGAAGCTCACAAGGTAATATCCATTTCTAATCTAATTCACTTAAAACAGGAAGGAATAAACTCAAAGAGGCAAAGAATAAAGACATATATTCAAAGGCCACATATTGGCATCAGATAAAAAGGGTCTGAGACTCCTCCTTTTAGAGCATTGTCTCCCTTGCTAAAACACACAGGCCAGAAAAATGCAACCAAAAGCAAGGCCCTGACTGATTAGTGATTGTTGAAGGAATCCAAGTTCTGGATCCATAGCCAATCAAAAATGTTTGTCTTCCACACATGATTGTTATTGTTCAGTTGTGTCCAACTCTTCATGACTCCATTTGGGGTTTTCTTGGTAAAGATACTGAAGTTGTTTGTCATTGCCTTCTCTAGCTCATTTTTACAGATGAGGAAACTGAGGTAAACAGAGTTAAGTGACTTGCTCAGGGTCACATAGCTAATAAGTGTCTGAGGCCAGATTTGAATTCAGATCTTCCCAACTCTAGGCTCAGATCTCTATCCACAGTGCCCCCAGGTATATCTAGAATGACTTTTTTTCATTCAATAGCACTTGCATCTGTCCCTAACTTTTATACTGAGAAGTGTGAAGGTCTTTCTGTTACATATAGTGCATCTTCTTGTGGGTGACTCTTATGGCTGTAGACAACCTGGTGACACTATTTTGTACATCTGTATCATTTCAATCTTTGTATCCATCAACTGGACCAGAACCATATGTCTCCTAATAACTTTACATAACACTAGTCACATCTGCTGCTAACCTTATTCAAACTCTCAATAACTCTTAGTGGCCAGAGAAAGAGGAGAGGTAATTTCATGAACTCATGTGATGCTTATTAACCTTCAACCACCATTCTGACTTAGATTATCTTCCAGTGAAGGAGACACCCCAGTATAGGTATGAGGACCATATTCTTTCATATGAAACCACCAATACTTTGCTTAATCTCTGCATTTTTTCCCTGAAAACTGTCTACAATAGATGGATACTCACCTATAGTCTCTGAGAAGGAATTATAGGTTGAAAATGCTTGAAAATTTGTAAATGAAGTTAAATGGCTTGGTCAAGGTCACACAGAGAGCAAACATTAGAGGCGGGATTTGAACCCCAGGTCATAAAATCATAGATTTAGAGCAGACACCATCTAGTTCAGCCCCTTCACTTTATAATTGAGGATGCTACAGCCCAGGGAGATTAACCTATTTGACCAAGAGTATATAGAAAATAAGCATCAATCCAATCCATTAAATGTTTGTTATGCACCTACTATGTGGTAGTTAGGGGCAGTTAGATGGTACAGTAGATAGAGCATCATGCTTGAAATCAGGAAGATCTGAGTTCAAATCTCATCTCAGACATTTACCTGTGTGAACCTGAGCAAGTCACTTAACCCTTATTTGCCTCAGTTCCTCATCTGTTTTTTTGTTGGTTTTTTTTTGTTTTTCAGACAATTGGGGTTAAGTGACTTGCCCAGGGTCACACAGCTAATAAGTGGCAAGTGTTTGGTCTGAGGTCTGATTTGAACTTAGGTTCTCCTGACTTCAGGGCCAGTGCTCTATCCACTGTGCCACCTAGCTGCCCCTCAGTTCCTCATCTGCAAAAAGTGGGGAAACGCTGGAGAAAGAAATGGCAAACCACTCTAGTATCTTTTCCAAGAAAAACCCATGGACTTGACATGACCAAACATGTGCCAGGCACTATAAGATAGATACTTGGTGAAAGAAAAGCTTTTCCATGGAGTTGTAACCCTATAGGGCAGAAAATGCCAAATGGAGTGAGCTGAGTTTAGTTTCTGCCTTTTATGAAGGAAGGCAGTGGGAGAAGTTTAGTACTCTATCTTCCAGCCCTCCAATCAGAAGGGAGAGCAGGCTGAATCAATCAAGACAATCAAGTCTTGAATTAACAGCATGGTGGTAAGTTTAGAAGTGATGAGCTTATTATATTGGAAAGAGCATCTTATTCCATGGGAAGATCTGAATTCAAATCTGCCCTCAGACACTTATTAGCTATGTGACCCTGAGCAAGTCATTTAACTCTGTTTACCTCAGTTACCTCATCTGGAAGAGCAGCAGATGCAATGTGAAGTGAATGGCACTTCTTAGAGGCAGGATTTGAAGACCAGTCTTCTGACTCAAAGTTCAATGTTTTCCTACTGACAATTAAAGCTGCTCCTAAGGATTTAAGGGATCTGAAGGAGTCTAGGTTTGTCTGGGAATTCAATTGAGATGGATCCCCTCAGTTCTACTTAGTAGGAAGTTTCTGGATTCATCCTCTTCTACCTTCACGCCCTTCAGTATACAGTTCTCCCCTGCACATTGGTAGCATCCAAATGTAGGCAGCCACTGTGGCCTCAAAGTAAAACAACTTGGTAAAACAATTCACAGGCAGACACCTTTACAGGATAAAACCTGATAGGAAAAAAAATGAAAGCAGAACTACCCATGTAGAAAGATCTTGCACCTATTTCTCTACCAAGAAGGGGAATGTATTCAAGTCATTAGGCCTAAGTAACCTTCATGTGAGGCTAGCAAGAGCTGACAATTAGCATTTGTGACTGAATATCTGTTATTTTTGAAATATGTAATAGATAATAGAAAAAGGAATTAAAAATTAGAGATGTGCAAAAACAAAACTGACAAATAAAAAACCCTTATCTTCCAAAAAGGGAAAAGGTTGAATCTTATATGTAGACCAGTGACTTTGACATAAATTCCTGATGAGATTCTAGAGTCTATTAATGCATGCATGTTTCATTTCTCTTTGTATTTACAGCATCTACTACAATATCTGAAACATAGTAGGTCTTTAATAAATGATTAATTTATTGGTTGTCTTAGGTTGATTGATGGATTAAATGTATCTTTTGTTAACATATAGAAAGGGAGGTGATGATCGCAAGGCCAGCCTGGATTGATCAAGAATGTGTCAGATAATTGCTAGTTCTCTTTTTGACAGGGTTACTACAACTTTGTTGATTAGGGGAAATTGTAGAAACAGTAAATTTCAGCAACACATTTGGCACAGAGTTTTATTATATCCTTTTGGAGAAGAAAGAATGTGAGTTACAAAATAATACGGCTAACTGAACTCAGAATATGTTAGAAGATCTAAGTAAAGAGTAGTGATTAATGGCTTAATATAAATTTGAATATAGGTTTCTAATGGTACACCACAAGGATCTGTTCTTGGGCCTGAAATATTGAACACTTTTATCAAGGACTTGGATGAAATAATATATGACTTGAATATTAAATATGAAAATGACACAAACTCCTTAGCATATTGTAGGATAGAAACCGAAGCAAAATATTCCTATTGGCTGATACTTTCCTACACATACCCCAGGGGTGACAATCTAGGGAGCCAGGGGCCTTCTTTCTAATCCTTGCAAAATTCTAATAGAACATAATTCTTTAATGAACTAAATCTATTTATAGATAAAGAAGAATCCATGGGTATCATTTAGTTAGGTCTTTCTTAAATGTATTTTAAAGAATTTCTTACGGAAGACTTATCTCCGGATTTGGGATGAATTTTTACCATCAACTGTAAGTTTCCTATTTTCTAAAGCCTTCATTTCAAATATAGATGCTATTTTGGATAAAATTTTACATGTGTATATTAATGAATAGTAGATCTGCAATTCCTCAATAATAAAATGAAGAGGTTAGTATAGATGATATAGAGAGGCGTTTTTAAGGCTTAAAACATGCAAACAGCTACTCGTGTCTCAGTAAGTTTTAATTTTATATTTATAAGGTCAAAATTAGGAAAATAGACTCTTTTGTAATGTGATTTCCTCTGTGTGTGTGTGTGTGTGTGTGTGTGTGTGTGTGTGTGTGTTTATATGTGTGGCAGGTAGGGAAAAGCAACTGAAGCTAGGTTATCATTTGAATCATTTCTCAAAGTGAGGTTTGTTTAAAATCTCCATATTACATTAGGAAAGTTTTAAAATACCTCTAAGACATTGAACAGTTAAATGTCTTAGGCTTTCCATCTGTAAGCCAATAATCACAACAAGTATTATGAGTATTAATGTGATAATGACTTTGAGGCACTCTAAGATCCTTGAAGAAAAGGCATTATTTAAGTACCAACTGTGATTTCTTTTGGTGACTGGTTATTTTCCTCCAAGATGTGGTTGCATTTTTGTGGTTGATACAGGTGCCTGCCTGGATGATTCGCAATATGTTTTGGAGTTGTTATATACGATGCCCAGAATCTCCCCACATGGACCATTAAAGTAGTACCTGTAAACCTGTCAAAGTAGGAAACCTAGACTTCCTGGTGGAATGTAAATCACCTCTCTTTCTCATCCCCATGTTATTTCCCTGCCTTCCACTTAGCACTAGCGCTGCAATTTGGGAGTTTCCTGAAAATTCGTCTTAGGGCTAGAAAAAAGCCCTGGCTGATGGGCATTAACTATAGAAGAGTGAATGCTAAAAAGTGGCAAGGTGAAAAGGTTTGAGAGCATTGCTTTCATTCTAGCACCTAAATCCTTTAAAATAAAGGAGGGGCTCTTATTTGTGCTCTTTGTACACCAATCATGCCCTCACTTTGACAGGTCTTTGTACAAGTGAACAATTTCCCCTAAGCACCTTAGCAGGGAGCTAGAGAGTTGCATACTGAGAGGATTTGTCTTATCATTAATAAAGTGGTAAGAAGGAAGAAGATGCACAAGATGCATCTTTGACTATGGCATGCTTTTTGCTGTTATGGGTTTTTGAATGGTTGACAAAAATCGAATGCTCTTTAGCATTTCCTCTTTCAAATTATCTGGCTATTAACATGTAACATAAATAGCTGTTCCTGTCCTCAGCACTTGTTAGTAATTCTTATCTAAAAAACTCTTTGGGGAAAAAAAAAAACAGCTGTGAGCAAGCCAGGATTCCCACATCAACCCCTTTTCAATCAAAAGGCTAATTTACCAACTGTCATGATTTGTGACTTCCTAGGAGTCCAGGAACACTTGCAGAAAGTCTTAGCCCGGGGTCAGCTAGGTGGTGTGGTGGATAGAGCATCGGGCCTGGAGTCAGGAAGAACTCAATTCAAATCCGACCTCAGGCATATAACACTTACTAGCTGTGTGACCCTAGGCAAGTCACTTAAACCCCATTGCCTAACCAAAAAAAAAAAGAAAAAGAAAAGAAAGAAAGTCTTAACCCCACAAAGCCTTGAGCCCTTCCTCTCCAACCACCTGTCCTCCAACCTCTTTGCCAATATCTGGCCACCCTTCCCCCTTATTTCCCCATCACTAGTTCTGGAACTATTATGAACCATGATCAAATCAGCCCCTTCCATTGGTTTAGAATGATGTGTGTCAGTATATAATCTCCATTGCCCTACTCACCATTCTCTAAACTTTCAGGCTCAAAATACCCCTCCTTGGCTACCATTTCCCTTCCCTGATGTGTTTTGTTTCCCTCCTTAAAATGTAAGCTTCTTGAGGGCCAGGTCAGTCTCTGCTTTTGTTTCTGTACCCTTAGCACTTGGTGTTAAGGTACTTTAATTCTTTTTCCTTCCCTTATTTACTCACTCATCCAGTAAGACTTTTTAGCTCATCTTACTGACTAATAATAGCTAACATTTGTATAGAACTTAAAGGTTTTCAAAATAACTTACCTATTATATCATTCGGTCTTTGCAAAAACCTTCTGAGTTAAATGCAATTACATTAAACCCCACTTTACAGACAAGGAAATTGATGCTGAGAGAGATTACATTACTTGGTCAGGATCAACACTGCTATAAGACCAATGGCATGAATAAGAATTCTAATCTGTATTTCCTAGACTCCAAGCCTAGCACTCTATCCAATTTGCACAAGCATCTAAATGGGCAACTACAATGGGTAGTCAGTGACAGCATGAAGGAAAAAGAGTGAGAAAGGCACAGGGGAAGGGCATCTTAATAAGAATTGGCTTGAGGTTTGAGGAGAGTGGAAGGGCTGGGTAGAAGGCACTGAAGAAAAAACTTCTACTTTACAATTTTCTCTTGTGCCTAATCATAATAAAAGTTCGCTCTTGTGTAGTATTTTAAGGTTTGTAAAATGCTTTCTTCAAGACAAACCTGTGAGAGAGGTAGTGAAATTGCTATTATACTCATGGTTAAACTGAGGCACTGATAGATGAAACAACTTGTCAACTACCACACAGTTAGATGTCTGAAGCAGGATTATCTCATGCATGTCTTTCCATTATGTTCCATTCCATTATATTCCATATAACACACTGCTTTTAGAACTCTCTGAGAGATGACAACTTAAAACCTAGAAGAGACTTGGGCACTGATTCATTGTTTATGAATTAATTAAAGTTCTTTAAAGCAAGATGCTCTTTAGATATCAGGAATATCTCTGTTAGCAATCCATTTGTGGTGCCTGGCTTTGAATTTTTTTAGACTGACTAGATGTTGAGTCAAAAAGTACATGCTCTACTCCAATGTTCCCCATGAACTTGAAGGTCCTTGGCTCCTGTAGCTAAAACAAAGTTTGAAGAAATGACATTTTCCAGATTTGAAGTTTCCTTATTTCTACCTCCTCTTCCATAGAGTGTTCAGGGCTGGTAGTTTATAGATCAAGGAGCTCCCATATTCTATGACTGAAGAGGGGAATGGGCAATTCTACAATTCTGGCATTTGGAAGAGTCTAGTTTGATTGGCCAACCTTTATATATATAATATATATATATATATATATATAATACATACACACATATATTTATTATACATACACACACAAGTACACACATATAAGTACATGTGTATATGTATTCATATATACACATATATGAATACATATATGTGTGTGTATCAGGTGGAGAGAGCCCAATGAATTTTGTAAAATCCCATACCTTTGTGTGCTATAGAATAGAGTTGTATAGGGTGCCAGTGAAGCACTCCTCTAAACCTTTGTAAGAGGGCTGTTCAGTTCAATCAACCTCATGAAACTTTCAGAGTATAGGCCATTGTTAGTTTCTGATCAAATGGATGAGTCAGCCCCTCCATCCCCAGTCAAGTTGGTGGAACAAAGGGAGCTCCTAGTGACTGGTTGATTGAAGAGTCAACCACTCTTCATAGTGGTTAATAGAAATACTTTGTTTTTATTCTTTGGAGTTATCTGCTTTTGCAGATTCAATCTTCTTTTCTCTTGTGTTTTCTTTTAAAGTGCAGAGAAGAGAGCATGGAGGAAATTTGGGGTTACATTTAGATGTCTAGATCTAGAGATAGAAAATATAAATAGATGTAGATATAGATATAGTAATAGAATCCCTGTCCCAAAGCCCATTGGTATGGGACTCTCTCCTCATTGGTGGAAATGACTGCCCTGTTTTGCATGAGGGGTGCACTAGAGTTGGTGAGAACCAAGAGAGATTCATTTCTTGACCAGTTCCCTTTGGTTCTCTCCGAAGGCCAGTCTCTTTTGGATTCTCCAAGCTTCAAGGCTTCTGTGGGACTCTTCAATGCGTGAGTCACTTCATGTGCTTATGGCTACCAGCTTTTAGAGACAAGATAGAAAAGGCTGACCACATTTCAGGTTGTTGGAGGAAAAATCTGAGAAGACAAGATAGAAACTGGCAGTCTGCATCATGTCCCAATTGCCAGCTGGCTACTCAAGAGACTTTGGAGAGTTTCTCCAAACACACTTTTTTGGATGAACTGAGGTACCTTACTCCCCAGTGGGAGTGCTCTTTTTATTTGTATTTTGTGGTATATATCCCCCCTTTTGCTTAGTTCTATTATGCTACGATTTGGATAAATGAATTTCTTAGATATTTGCTATGTGTGTTCATTGCGGAACTGATACTTCGTGGGAAAGGGGTAATTGATATTGATATTGAGCTTGGGGTATCTCTTTCCACCAATAATGGAAAAGTGATCAGAAAAGTTAGACTAAATATGAGCATGTCCCCTAGATGAACAATATTTAAAGGAGCAGATAGATATACTTTTAGCCTGATACTTCCTCTTTCTGAGGAGAGGAGAGGAGAGGAGAGGCCTCCAGCCTCAACCTCTTGCTTCCCTTCCTAGGAAGAATGAATTTTTCCCCCAGAGAAGAGTGGTGAAGGGGGTAAGGGACTAGAAAATGACAGCTCTTTCCATATATGGGTCTCTCCTTACACATCCATCCCCACACCCGACATGTTACATATATATTACCTGGAAGTATCATAGAAGCTGTGTTCTACTAGCTTTCTTCTAGAAATAGGTTATTGAGAAGACCTGGAGGGACTTGTAACAGCACTTCACTGAACTCAGAAAGCCTCTGAAAAAGGTCCCTCATGCCAAGTCAAAGAGGTTTTCAGTGACTACTATTTCTCATCCCACCCCAAATAAGGAGAAAGGCTCTATTCAATTTCATTCATTCATTCATTCATTCAATTAGCACTAATTAACCACCTCCTATTGCCAGGATTTAGAGGTACAATTACCTTGTACCCCATTTTTCTATGAAAAGAGGTAACTTCAAAAGCTGATTTCTATAACACTTTAAAGTTTACGAAGCGCTTACTTTCCTCATGACAACGTAAGAGAGAGGTAAGCCAAAGACTATCTTCCCCATTTTATAGATTCTAAGGTTAAAGATGGTACAGGGATTTGTCCTGGTCATATAGCTAGTAGTATTAGAGTTAGGCTTCAAACTTAGAACTCCTAATTAGAAATCTAGGACTCTCCATTTTACCAGGCTTGCTAAATTCTCTCTACCTCTTCCCCTCCCCCTTTCATCCTCTAATGATGTTTTATCTTGAATTTTAACATTTCCCAGAGATGCCAAAGTTAGATAGGTCACCTATTATGCAACCCAGCTAGGGGATTAGTGATGCCTTAGGAATATTTTTGCTCTTTGGAGGCAGTAACTTCTGATTATCCAAGTTCTGAAAGCACACTTTATAAATATCAGAAGCCCTTTCAGCTGAACAGTGTGCAATATTATAATTTTACCCTTTTGAAGGAGTTTGGGGAACTGGACTTGGAATCCTCTGCTATTTCCTCTGGTGGAAAGCACTGTCACTTGTGAAATGAGGCAGAAAGGAGGCTGGGAGGTGTTGAAGCAGACTGGGCATGTGGGAAGCTGAACAGTATGAGAGCCCTTCCAGTTGTTGCGCTTCCCTCTGAACAAATCTTTGAACCTCTCCCTTTGTTTTCAGTTCTGCAAGCATGACTCTGCTCCCTGGCAATGGGAGAGCTGGGCCATGTTCCTCAGGCACTTAGGCAGAGAAGCAGTGTGTCAGGGCTGAGGTGATTAGTGTCACAGCAGCTTCAGGCTAATGAAATGGATGCCTCTGGTTTATTGGCTTAATTGATAGAAAAGGGGTCATGGTTGAGCCTATGTTTCTGTTGCTATTTGGCTCCTTTCTGGAAACCCAGGACCAATGGGAACTGATTGGTGTCAGAACATTCTCTCTTGGCTTGCTTCTCATGTTAGTGCTCCACTTTTCATGAAGTTAATGTGCTAATCAGCCCTTGTTCACAAACTGATCTGTGTGGGGAGTATTGGCAGGCTAAGGAATGTGGTGTCAGGAGCAATGAGAGCAGCCCCTTCTCATGCAGCATCTTTCTCAGAGGAGTCATAGACATTATCCCCCTGCTCTTCACATCACAGTCCTGTGACCTGAAAATTAGGGCAGCTGTTGTTACCTCTGATAATTTGATAGGGAAACTGAGGTAAAAATGTTGTGTTCTACCCAAGGTCATTATACTAGTAATAGAGTGACAAGTGTTTTGCATGTCTTTGTTTTAGTGCCCAGTTCTAATGTCTCCACATTTTTTTTTGCACTCTCTTCTTTCTCTTTTCATGACATTGCTCTCTCCTGCTTCTCCTCCTACCCACTGGACCGCTCCTTCTCTCTCTCCTTTGCTGGTTCCTTTTCATTTAGCACAGTGCCTGGCACATAGTAAGTACTTAATAAATGTTTATCGATTGTTTCATCCAGCTCCCACCTGCTAATAGTGGGGTGGATCCACTAAGTCTTTGCCTTGGGCTCCCTTCTCTTCTCCATCTGTGCTATTTCATGTGATGATCTCACCAGCTTCCATGGATTCAATAATCCTTTCTATACTGATAATGCTCAGATCTACTTGTCCAGTCATCACACTCCCAATCTGTTGTCTTGCATCTCCAACTGTTTTTAGATATGTTAAAATGGATCTCCCATAGACAACTTAAATGCAACATTCCCTAAGTTGAAATCATCATATCCCCTCTCCCAACCAAATACTCCCCTCTTCCTAACCACCTCATTACTGTGAGGTTATAACCTGCCTCTCAGTCATCCAAGTTTACAACTCACTTATCATCCTTTAATCCTCACTCTCACCACCACCCCTGTCTAATTGGTGGTCAAGTATTGTTCTTTCTATCTTCATAACATCCCTGAAATACCTTAGTTTCTCTCCTCTAACGTTGCAACCTCCCTTATCACCTCATGCCTATATTACAGCAGCAGGCTGCTAGTTGATCCCTCTGCCTAAAGTCTCTCAAATTCTACTCCCTTCTCCTATTAAATAAAATCCAGTGACTACCTATTACCTCTAGGATCAAACATAAAATCTTCACTTTGGCCTTCAAAGTCCTTCATAACTTTCCACCTACCCTGTGCTATACATACACCTTTCCAGTCTTATGCCTTACTCCCTTACACATTTACTCTGTGACCAAGTGACAGTGGCCTTCTTGCTGTCATTTGCACACTCTGTCT
Organism: Vombatus ursinus; assembly: GCF_900497805.2. NCBI lineage: Eukaryota > Metazoa > Chordata > Mammalia > Diprotodontia > Vombatidae > Vombatus > Vombatus ursinus. The sequence continues at coordinate 783,044 of NW_020947238.1, forward strand.
CTCAACTCTGGGAATTTTTACTGGCTGTCCCCCATGTCTGATACATTCTCCTTCCTCATATCTGCTTCCTGGCTTCCCTGACTTTCTTCAAGTTCCAGCTAAAGGCCTGATTTCTGCAAGAAGCCTTTACCAGTCTTTAATCTTAGTGCCTTTCTTCTGATTTATCATATATATATATATAATATATATATATAATATATATACACACACATATATGTATGCATACATATATATATCTTGTTTGTACAAAGTTGTTTGCATGTTGTCTTTCCATTAGATTAAATATTTAATCAAATGAAATCATCAGATATTAAGGATTTATATCATCAGAGGAAAGAGTAATAGCCCTGGAACTAGAGAAACTGAGTTCATATACAACTTCTAATGCATATTGTTATCATTGTCGCCATTGTGGTTGTTGTTTGGTCGTTTCAGTTGTGTCTATAATGATATAATCCTATGTGTGACCCTGGGCAAGTCATTTAACTTCTCTGGGCCTCAGTTATCTTACTTGTAAAATGAAGGGATTGGACTAGATGGCTTCTAAGGTTCCTTCCCGGAGTATTTTTGATCCTATGACATATGGATAGTGAGAAAATGGGAAAAGCATAGATCATGGGGCCTAGAGAACCTTTGGTCTGAATCTGATCAACTTTGTGACCTTGGACAAATCACTTATCCTTTCTTTGCTTCAGTATTATCACCTATAAACTGGGAAGAATGTATGTTTCCAGGAGAGAATAAATAAGGTAATTTATATGTGTCCCTAGTCCTCTTAGGTGTCTTTGTGCCTCTCTTATTTATTTATCATATTCAGTTTTATACTGCAATACTTCTCTTATCATCCTATTCATTTTGGCAACCTTCCTGCTATTTTGTCGTGTGTGTGTGTGTGTGTGTGTGTGTGTGTCTGTCTGTCTTCCCCTACCTGCTGTCCCACTTTCCATCTCTTCCTTTGGGAATAGAAGTCAAATCAAAACTTTATCTTGTATATTAGCTTGAGCTTATTTCTTGTTTTAAATATATATACTCTAAAACCTCACCCTGGTACCAATTGCTATAAATTAAACACAACTTGCTTCCCCTTAACCTATTATCAATGAAATTAAATTCAACATAAATTTATTTAGTTTTAAATAGGATGTGAGACACCATGGTGAGTGCTGAGTACATAAAGACAAGAAGCAACAGTACCTGCCCTTAAGGAGCTTACATTCTACTCACTGAAGATTTGTAACTTTGTCAGTCTATCTTGAATCACTTAGATTTTAGTCCTGAACCAAGCCTGGGAAAAATGATATCCATCTGTTTTCTAATTGTTGCAGGGGTGGGAAACTTGGGGCCTTGAGGCCACATGTGGCCTTCTAGGTCCTTAGGTACGGCCTTTTGACTTACTTCAAGTTTTACAGAACAAATCCTTTTATTAAGGGGATTTGTTCTGTGAAGTTTGGATTCAGTCAAAGTGCCACACTTGAGGACCTAGAGGGCCACATGTGACCTTGAAGCCATAGATTCCCTACCCCTGGTAATGATTCATTTTCTTTGTCCTAAATCTGTCTCCTTCAAGTTTTGGAAGATCTAAGGTCTCAGAGAATTTTCTCTTTGGTTTTTAGCAAGTTTAATGTAAATAAGTCAAATATAGCTCTTGGAGTCCTTTTGGTGATTAGGCGATAAGGTAGTTTTTCTTATTCATAAGGATTTGTATTTCCTTTAATTTTTTTTTCACCTAGAAAGGTTAATGACAAGTTGATTTACCTGCTGGGCTTTACACCCTTTTATAGTATATGATGGGAGGAAAACCTGCTGATCATTGAGTACTGAAAGAGCAGGTTTGTGTTTAGCTGTATTTTCCTATTTAACCACATATTGCTTATAGTAGAATATATGGACATTCTTTATGTGTGCATCCCTTGCAGCCATTCTTGGCTCAGGAGAGTGAAGGCAAGCAAAGGCACAGTTCTGGGCTTTGGTGTTCCCAGGATTTAATCTGGTTGTCATCGAGCCTAACATAGCTTTTACTTAAGCAAATGCCAAAACTGGAAATGTAATTTGCTGAGAATATAGCCCAAAATGTTAACCACTAGCTGTAACATGTCCCCTCATGAGCTATGGGCATGTTTTGTCTTTGAAAACTGTTCACTGTAGTTTTCATTGAATGCTCAAGTTCATTATCATTTTAGAACAAAGAAATATTACTTTGGGGATTCTCTACCTTCTTAATTTAGGACAAGGACAATAATATTACTTCTTCCCATTGGTATAGAGGCTTGACTTGGAATAATTTCAAATGTCTTGTATTGGAAAGAGAATCAGGAAGGGGAAAAGAAGAACTCAATTCTTCAATAGGTAAACAATTTCATCTACATCTATCAATATATGTTTTTGTGTGTGTGTGTGTGTGTGTGTGTGTGTGTGTGTATGAGAGATAGAGCGCTTTATGAATGTTTGCTGATTGATTTGATTTGAATTTAGGTTCCTTTCAGCTCAAAAATTCTGCTATAGGTGCTTCTAGGTAGAAATTAATTTATTTTATGCAGATTATCAGCATCTCTAATTTTTAATTTCCTTATCTGTAACATGGGGGTAATAACCTCTTTCCTCACTTTACTGGTTCAAGATTGTTATGAGGATCAAAGGATATTATATATGTGGAAACTCTTGGAGAATAGCAAAACACTACACAAATTCATGCTATTATTTTTATTGTAGTGACTATCAGTATTTGCATAAAATGATATTCAGATAGAATAGTTCCTGATGGAGTTAATGCTGTTATAGTTTAAATAAAACCATGGGATTATCATAGGATCTAAAAATTAGAATGACTAGTAGAGTTTATCTAGTCTAAGTCCTACTGGAAACATGGCCACTTTAGGAACAGGGAACTCAGTATTTGACCAGACAGCCCTTTGTACTTTTGGACAATTCTTGTTAGGAAATGTTCCCTGTACTTAGTTAAAAATTGGCCTCAACAGTTTTCAGCCTTTGATCCTCTGGGGCTGGACAAGTGTCATCCACACACACACACACACACACACACACACACACACACAAACACACACTCATAAATATACAAATATATAAGTATATATTATATATATATATATTAGTATATATGTATTATGTGTCTATGTATATATACATATATATACACATATATGTCAAATAATATCTATTGTTTTAAAGTTCTCAAAGTTCTTTACAAATATAATCTTATAGCTTCCTTATGCTGGGGGAGGACAAACGTTTATTAAGCACCTGGTATGTGCAAGGTACTGTGTTAAGTGCTTAACAAATATTATCTCATTTGATCCTCTTCACAACAACCCTGAGAAGTAGTTGATATTATCCCCATTTCACAGCTGAGGAAACTGAAGCAGAGGTTGTGACTTGACCATGGTCACATAGCTGGTAAGTGCCTCAAACCATATTTAAACTCAGGTCTTCCAGACTCTAAGCATAGCACTCTGTCCACTGAGCCACCTAACTGCACCAATAACCAGGTAGGTGCTAGTGTTATTGTCATTTTATATCTGAGGAAGCTAAGGCATCCAGAAGAGAAAATAACTTGCTCACGTTATAGAGCTACAAAATGCCTAAAATGGATTAAAATCTGGGTCTTCCTGATTCTAAGACTGGTGCTCTGTCCATAATATCTCTCTGACAGGACAGAAACAGTTATAATTACTTATTTTCTCCAAGTTATCTCTTCTCCTGATTAAAATATCCCCAATTCTTTAAGTGATCTTTTTATGATTTTGTTTCAAATCATTTCATCATCCTGCTGGCCTTTTTGTGAATGAGTTAAGATGAGTCACCAAGTGTAGTAATCAAGATCCTCCTGTAAATCAGCTGTCTTCAGTGTCTCCTATAAGTTGTGTATTTCAAGTATACTAACAATTTATCCTTTACCTTCTTTTTACCATCCTGCATTTCATAATACTCACTGTGTAAGGTGAGTGCCTAGAGAAATTGTATAATAGAGGTAATAAGAGTATTGAATTTTGAGTCAAAGAACCTGGGTTTCAATACTCTTCTACTGCTTGTGTTACTCTTCAGTAAGTTATTTAATGTTTATGTACCTCAGTTTCCCAATATGTTGCATGAAGGGGTTTGGCTTGAATGATCCCTCAGGTCCTTTCCAGCTGGGATATTTTATGGCCTTATAATCTGGTCCAACCTCTTCATTTCACGTATGACGAAACTTGGGTTCTAATCTGTATTGTGCTCGCAAGTTGCTTTGTATGCATGAGTGTGTATGACCTTGGAAAAGTTATTTTACCATTTAGGGCCTCAGTTTCCTCATCTGTAACATAAAAAATTGAAATATATGAACTTAAGGGCCTCTCAAGTATAAGATTCTATGATTCTATAAAACAGACACAGAAATGTTGAATGACTTACCTGAGGTCTTAGTAGCAGAACTTGTACTAGAATTGGGTGTCTTGCCTGCTAATTCAGGTTTCTTTATATTCCACACCAAGATGGCACTCTTAACTCTTAATTGCTAATGGCAAGCTTTGTTCTACTGATGTAAATTATTTACCTTTAGAGAAACTAGAGTCTTTAAACTTTAAGTGAGTCCTTCAACAAGTCACTTGCTTCATGAGCCCAAATCAGGAACTTTATGAATGAAAACTAGTATCATGCATTCCACTGATAGTGGGCAGTGAAAATCCAAGTCTTTTTGGACATCCTTAAATTCTGCTTGTTTGCTAAGTGTGTGATGTCTCGTATGTAATATATTATAAGATTATAGAACTAGAGGGGACAGCTAGGTGACATAGTTGATAGGGCTCCGGTCCTGAAGTCAGGAGGACCAGAGTTCAAATTTGACACTTACTAGCCATGTGACCCTGGGCAAGTCACTTAACCCTGATTGACTCACCAAAAAAGCAAAGCAAAACAAAACAAACAAAAAAATTATAGAACTAGAACAAGAAAAGACCTAGGAGGTCATATAAATCAACCCCTTCATTTTCTCAGTTAAATTACAAGCTTAGACTATGAACTGAAAAGGGCCTTTGACAGCATCAGGTGCAAGTCACTCCTTACCCCTTGTTTTAGAAAGGAGAAAACTAAAGCACGGAAAAGGAAAGTGAATTTTCCAAGGTCACACAATAGCAGATCCTGATTTAGAATCCTACCACCCTATTTCCTTGCCTTTAAAAGAAATACACCAAAAAGAAGCCCATTTTGGGGATACTCAAAGAATGAAATTGGTTTGTGCAAAAAGTGATCACAATTTCAGGGAGACATTTCAGTGGATTTTCTTCTCCTTTTCCCAGTTAGTGATTATATAATTAAGGTTTCAGGTTGCCAAGGCTTCTCAGTATCACTACGGTCTGCACAGTTGACATTCTTATAAGATTTAGGTATAGGAACTTGGAATATCCATAGTAGATGTAATTGAGGTTTTCATCCAATATTTCAAATTGAGAAGACAAAGCAGATTTTGAAGACAAGCCCTTTCTTTTTCTCACTTACTTGAGATCACTAGCATCCACTTGATTTCCTGATTACAATGTAGATGGCTGCTCCTGTCAGCCTTTCGGTGTTATAAAGAGAAGACTGTCAGTACCAATGAAAATTTCACAGGAGGCTAGTAAAAGACACCCTAGAGGTCAACATACTTTGTTAAAAAAAAATGGAGGTTTATCAGGTCTGGACACTGATGTGATGTCACGAAAATTTCTGTGTTCACTGTCAAAGGGAATCTCTCCTGACCATAAAGCCCAGGGAAAGAATTGTTATTCCCAATACTGGTTAAATTCCGATACAAAGTAACTATTAAGAAGAAAATGCCATTTGCCTATACTAGAATCTACAATGTTGCAACTCAGTAGACAGGGAGGGTTCCAGTGGTTTATCATAAAATTGCTGGAAATGAAGATGGAAAAGACCAGTCAGGGCTTATAAAACTGGACTCTTTTCTTCTGCATGTTTTACATTGCTTTACTAGTGTGAATGATGTCACTATTAGAAAATCATTCCTGGTATTTGACCTATAGCTTCTTTGTTTCTAATGCCAATGTATTTTCACTTATGACTTTTGATTTACATTTCCTGAAATATATCTTTTGTTTAATTGAAATTTGTAATCTTCTATTATTAACAGGCAGATATATCTCCTTCTACTGATTATTTAGCTATTGCTGAAACTGCCATTGTAAGAAAATTGATTCATCTCTGATGAAAGTAATCCCACCCTCCTCAATTTTGCTAGGGTGCTTTGTCTAGATTTCTCCTGTACCTTATCCCATTCTGTCTTGCTTATCTGTATTGTTTATCTGTCTTATTGTATTATCCTTGCCACTAAGTTGCAAGGTTTATGAGGGAAGTGTGTGTGTGTGTGTGTGTGTGTGTGTGGGTATACACACACACATGCATGTATATGTATACATATATATGTGTGTGTATATATGCATACATAAATATAAACATCACATTATGTATGTATACCTATATGTGTACTACTACATATGTATGAACATATATACAGCACACATATGCACACAGAATAAACATAAAGTGAATAAATACACATATATACAAAATAGTTAAATACAAGGTATTTTGGGAGGGAGACCACTAGCATTTGGGGGAATAAGGAAAGGTTTCATGAAGAAGATGGGGCCTGAGCTGCATCTGAAATGCAGAGAGGGACTCTATGAGATAGAAGGGAAAGGGAATATATAGCACCTACTATATGCCAGGCACTGTGCTAAATATTTTTACACATATTATCCCCATTTGATAATGGAGGAGACCAAGAAAAACAGATTTAAATGACTTATGCAGGGTCACATACCTAGTAAGTTTCTCAACTCAAACTCAGGTCTTCCTTACTCCAGGCCCAATCCACTATCCACTGTGCCATCAGATACCTCAGAGAGAGGTAAGGAGAAAGTGCATTTCAGGTATTGAGATGTTCAGTGCAAAGACACAGAAATAAGAGAGTATCGGAAGTGAGGGAAAGAGAGGGGGCTAGTTCAACTAGATTCCAGAGTGCTGGAAGGGAAATAATGTCCAATGAGGCTGGAAAGATAGTTTGGGGGCAAGTTTAGGTCTTCAAAAACTAAATAGAGAAGTTTATATTTTATTCTAGAGGTGATAAAAAGGCCATTGGTTAAGTGGAAGAGCTGTATTACCAGATCCACTTTTAGGAAAATCACTCTGGCAACAGTGTACAGGATACATAAGAGTGAGGAGATTTGAGTCAGGGAAACCAATCAGAAGACTACTGCAATAATCTAGGCAAGAGAAATGAGGATCTGAACTAAGGTTGTAGCTATGTGAGGTGATGGCTCGGATATAAGAGCTGTCAAAAGGTAGCAATGGCAAGACTTGGAAATGAATTGGATGTATGGGGTGAGAAAGTATTCCAGGATAATGACAAAATTACAAACCTGAGATACTAGAAGACATTAGCAATGCCTTTGACAGAAATTGAAAAGTTTTGAAGGGGGTTAAGATTTAAGAGGAACCTCACATGATTATAATATGGATATTATAAAGTGGATATCCATATTATAATATAAATGTAATAAAGTGATATCCAAAATGATGTTTAATTGATATCATCATCACCGTTATCATTATTATCATCATCATCACATATACTAGGAAACATTTTCTTGGTGGAATTGATGGAACCAAATCTGGCTTAAAGAAAAAAAAAAGAATAAAGTCTTTTGGTAATAAATTATAAAGGGCCCTATCCAAAGTAAACATCACTTTAAAATTGGTGACTTTTCTATTTCTTTTGTCCATCCTATAAATGATTAGCTGCTTCAGTGGTAATATACTATTTTCTATGATAATTCAAGTAACTCTCAGTCCATAGATAGATAGGAATAAGATATGTTGGATGCCATGAACACTTAAAATTACCTGTGCTAGAACTGGTAGAAACTTTAGAAATAATCTGTTCTCAGTTTCTTCTTATAGAGATGAAGAGGTTTAGCTGGTAGTTCCAACTATGCCAGTAACTCATTATGTGTTCTTGGATGAGTCATGTAATTTCTCTGTCTGAAAAGAATGAGGAGAGAAAGCAATATTTTTTCCTTTATTCACAAGCTTTGCCCTCTAGCACCTCCAGGACCATACACATGCAATTACTTCAGCCTGGCTTATTCTTCTCTATCATCACCAGGGTATTATATTTTCCCCTAATAGCCTGTCCTAAATCAAAATAGTAATAAGAACTCTTTCCCTTTATGAAATCATTCCAGACTTTCCCAACAAGACTTTAACAATCCCATTAGTATGATGTTTATCTTTATATAGTTTAATGCAGTGAGATATTTTGTGGCAAAAGGTCACATTCTAGCTAATATTTGCTGCTTAAAAGAAAGATAATTAGGAATTTCATGAATTGTGCTATTGTGTAATCTCAAGGTTGACTAGGTGAAGGGCTTCTACTAGGACTTACATAGTGAGTATTTTTTCATCCTTACGTGGGCATAGAAAGTGATCTTTCCATGACTTGAAACTGAAATATACTTGTAGAGATACAAAGACATTTGTATTTAATAATCAAAATTGAAACTTCTGGCAGACTGAAAAAATGAACCCAGAACAGTTCATAAATAACAACATAATTTTTGAACTTGCTAATTACTTTTCCCTGGTTACTTTGTGGTTTTTGTTGTTCAGTCATTTCAGTTGTGTCCAACTTTTTATGACCCGAATTGGGCTCTTCTTGGCGAAGATATTGGAGTGGTTTGCTATTTCCTTCTCCAACTCATTTTACAAGTGGAGAAACTGAGGCAAATAGGGTTAAGTGATTTTCCCAGGGTCACACAGCTAGTGTTTAAAGCTAGATTTGAACTCAGGTCTTCTTGACTCCAGACACAGTACTCTATCCACTGTGGCACCTATTTGCCTGGGTTCTTTACTGATATATTTCTGTTTACTCACAAAGAGACACACACACAACACCCCCCCAACAGGAAACTCATGATGACACAATTTGCTATAGATCAGAACTCAGTAGAAGGTAGATTATTTTGGACCCAGAAAATGGTAGAGTCACTAAAGCATTTAAAGGACCTAATTATTAAAATAATTATACCTCTAAAGTAGCTTTATTGCGTGAACCCTGAAGATAGCATTTTGTGGAAATTTGAATTTATTTTGGATAATAGGATCATGGATTTAGAACTGGATAGATTCTTAAAACTTTTTTGGTCTGAAGCCCTCATTTGCAGATGAGAAACTGAAGTCCAAAAAGGTTAGTCCAATATCACATTGATATTAAATAGCAGAGGCAGAATTTGAACCCAGATCCTTGGGTTTCAACTATATCAGATTTTCACTATATATATATATAGAGAGAGAGATATTGATATATATCTATTATTTTCTCTCCCCATTAAATTGTAAGTCCCTTGAAAGCAAAGACCTTATCTTCTGAGTCTTTTATGTTTTCTATTGCTTCATAATAAATTTACTACTACTACTAGTAATAATACACACATTTGTATAGTGCTTCACAGTTTTCTCTTTTTTGCATTTTATTTTATTGATTTTCTCAATTACATGCAAACAAAAATATGTAACATTCAATTTTTAAAGCGTTGAGTTCCAAATTTCTTCCTTCCCTCTCTCTCTCTTCCCTCCTCCATGAGAAGGCAAACAATATGATACAGATCATACATGGGCAGAAATGCAAAAAAGTTCCATATTATTCATGTTGTAAAAGAAAATGCAGACCAAAAGAACAAAAATAAAAAAATAAAGAAAGTTTAAACATTATATATCAATCTGCCTTTAGACTCCATCAGTTCTTTCTATGGAGGTGGATAGCATTTTTCATCATAAAGCCTTTGGAATTGTCTTGGATCATTGTATTGCTGAGAATAACTAAATGGTTCACAGTTGATCATCATACAGTGTTACTGTTACTGTGCACAATGTTCTCCTGGTCATGCTCATTTCATTTTACATCAGTTCATACAAATCTTCCCGGGTTTTTTTGAAACCATCCTGCTCATCATTTCTTATAGCACAATAGCATTCCATCACAATTATTAGCCACAACTTGTTTAGCAATTCCCCAATTGATGGGCATCCCCTCAATTTCCAATTCTTTGTCACCACTAAAAAGCTGCTATAAATATTTTTGTACATATAAGTCCTTTTCCTTTTCCTTTTCCTTTGGTCTCTTTAGAGCACACACCTAGTAGTGGTATTGCTAGGTGAAAGGGTATTGATGCCTTTTGGCATAAAAACAGATTCCTTTCCAGAATGGTTGGATAAGTTCACAAATCCACCAACAGTGCATAAGTATCACTATTTTTCCACATTACCTCCAAAATTTGTCATTTTCCTTTTGTGCCAGATTAGTCAGTCTGCAGTACCTTAGAATTGTTTTAAATTGCATTTCTTTATTTAATAGTGATTTAGAGCAGTTTTATATGAGTATAGATAGTGTTTATTTCTTCTTCTGAAAGCTGCCTATTCATATCCTTTGACCATTTATAAATTGTGGAATGACTCATATTCTTACAACTTTCATTCAGTTCTCTCTCTCTATATATATAGAAATGAGACATTTATCAGAGAAACTTGCTGTAAATTCCCCCCAACCTGATTTTCTGCTCTTCCTCTTATCTTGGCTGTGTTGATTCTGTTTGTGGAAAACATTTTTTAATTTGATGTAATCAAAATTATCCATTTTACATTCTATAATTCTCTCTGTTACTCTTTCGGTCATAAATTCTTCCCTTTTCCATAAATCTGATAGGTAAAATATTCTATGCCCCTCTCTTTTGCTTATGATATCACATTCTATGTCTAAATCATGTACCCATTTTGACTTTATTTTAATACATAGAATAAGATGTTAGTCTATATCTGATTTCTGCCAAACTGTTTTCTAGTTTTCCTAGCATTTTTTTTGTCATATACTGAATTCTTTTCCTAAAATCTTGGATTTTCGGGTTTATCAAAGACTAGATTACTATGGTTATTTACTTCTATGTATTGTGTACCTAATATATTCTAAACTTTAAGGTTTTCAAAACATCCTTTTCTATGTTGTCAGAGTTGATCCACTAAGTAGATAGTGTAGTCCTAATTTTAGGTATATTTATTATCCATTTATTCATTCATTTATGTGTTTATCTATTTATGTATATATTCATCATTCATTAATTCATTTCACCCCCATTTTACTTATGAGAAAACCAGGCCTTAGAAGGGCTATCTTGTCGAAACTCACACAAAGGTTAAGTTATGTATTAGTAAAACAGAATTTTGGTTTTCTGCTTCCAATCCAGCGCTCATTATACTATAACATACGACTCCTAGATCAGAGTTTCTTAGATTAGGGTTCATAGTCTTTTAAAAAATAGATTGTAATAACTGTCTTTCAATACAACTGGCTTCCTTTTCAATCTCATAAATTTTATTTTATACATTAAAAACATCATTCTGAAAAGGGGTCATTAGGATTTACCAGATTGCCAAAGTGGTACCTGACACAAGAATAATCAAGAAACTTGTTTTAGCTAAATGGCATTTTATGAATTTCAGCATTATTATTTAAAAAATATATTTTTATCAACATTCTCTTTGTCGTTCATGAAATATGTTAAATTTTAAAAATTAGGTTTTCTTAGAAACATAGTTTCAATCATGGTTCCTCAATTAGCCATTATTATATGCTCAATATTTTGTTTTATTATAAACAATAATTGCTATGTCAGAAATATTATGTAATAAATTTCATAATTTACATGATCACATAATAATCACATTCCATAGTTTTTAACATTTCATGTATTTCTTAAATGTGTCAAAGCAAAAGCACTGATTTTTGACATTCCCCATCTTTGTTTCCTTTACCCCAGAATTTTAGGTCATATTGAGCTAAATGGAAGGGGTCTCACATTCAAGATTTTTTTGAAATGGGCATTCTGGTGAGTAATCCCATCTATAATGCATCACTCTTGGTGGGGTGTGGATTATAGTTGTTTGTGTTCTTGATGTGGCATTCTCAGCCTTCTCAGTGGGGGAGTCTCTATGATTTTCACTGAAGGTGTAAGTCAGTGTGTCTCATCAGCATGACACTAGGACACTATTGTGAAGGTTGTATATACAAGATTTGGACTTTGAGTAAAGACTTCTGGCACTCAGCAGGGGAGAATAGATTGCCTTTACTATCATAGTTGTGTAATGGTGACAGACATTCAGTAATTAGAGGGAACAATTGGGTACAGATGTCTATGAGAAGAGAAAAAAAAAGTCATAAAGGTTTAACTGATTTCCCTTGGTTCCCTTACAAGAGACTGTGTCCTACCTATATCTCAAAGTAAAGCAGGTGCAACTTACTACAGCTGAATTCCAGCTAACCCATCTTTGTTTTGCACCCAACTCTGAACTCTTAACCTCAACTGCCTCTTCAGAGACACTACATACAGTACACAGAATTACTGAGAAAAGAAACTGCCTATGTGGATGTTTAACTAGGAAATGATCTCATCCACTGGTCTTTTCTGTGAGCTACCCACTACTCTTACTAGCATGCATGGTATTCCAAAAATGATGTTTTCTTGTTTCCCAATTTTTTTCCTGCCTTTTTTTCTTGATTATTTTCCTTCTGGGCTTTTCTTCTCCCCACCCCTCATTCTTTATTGTACCTACATATCTTCTAGAATATAGTACCATTGAGACACTATCCCTGTAGTCCTCCAGTTTTCTTTAGTGCTCTGGATTTTGTGGTTGTCAGGAGGCTAGTTCAAAATCCCAGAACATTACCTTGGTGTGGAAGTGAAGGGATTCTGTCATTGTAAGTATCTAAAAAATGACTTCCATCTCTACAGCAATCCAGGGAGTATCCCTTCTTTGAACAGTTTTTGAATAATAAGAAGAGTTCATATTTATATACAGCTTTGTGGTTTGTGAAGACTTTTCCATAAATTATCTCATTTGAGCCTTACAATAGCCCTGTGAAGTAGGTGTTGTTATTAACCCCATTTTACAGAAGAGGAAACCTAGTTTCAGAGAGATTAAAGCCTTGTCCAGGCTTCCACAGCAAGTAAGTGTCTGAGGAGGTGTTTGACCTGAGGTCCTCCTTACTTTAAGTCCAACACCTTGAGCGTTATACAGGCACTGTCTCACTTTGAGGAGACATGGTGTAGCATAAGGTAAAACAATGCCAATTTGAAGGCAAAAGGCCCAAGTGTGTCACTAAATAGTTACAGTGGTTTGGGGCAATTTATTAAACACCTGCCTTTGCCTCAGTGTTCTTCATCTGTTCCCCTATGCAGCAATTCTCTCCCTCCTCATCTTCATTTTCCAGACATCCTTCAATTTCCAGCTAAAATGTCACCTTCTACAAGAATCCTTTCCCAATGCCCCTTAATATTAGTACTTTCTCTGTTCATTCTTTCCAATTTCTCTTATATGGATCTTTGCACACAATTATTTCCATATAGTTTCCTCTATTAGACTAGGAGCTCCTTGACAGCAGGGACTTCTTCCTTTCTTGGTAACTACATGCTCAGCATAGTGCCAGACACATGGTGGGTATTCATTAAATGCTTATTGACTAGCTGATTGATCTGCAAAATGAAGTTAATGATAAGAGAAGTGAAAATATCTTTCCAAGTGAAAGTGGCCTGTTCCTCCTTGAATTTTACATGGCATTTTACCTGATCCTCTCCTTAGCACTTTTTTTTTGACAGAACAAAATAAGTCTCTATTGGTAAAGTTTTCAGGCTTCAATGCCAAATGGCATCATGTTTGGAAGGTAAGTCCCTGAGATGATCAAAGTTTCAAGTATCCAGGTTTCAAGTTTCTAAGTTCATTGTCCAATAAACTCAGTGTTCTGGGGCTTAGGGGGAGGGAGGGGTAGGGGATGTGAAGGAGTATCAGAGTGAGGATGGAGGGGATGATCTGTAGGGAGAATTACAGCCACAAGCAATGTTGAGGGACAGGTCTTGATGGCCTTGATGGCCTATCCCTCCTCTCCCATATGGCTATGTGTGTATACATATGTATGTACACATATGCATACACACACATGCATGCATATATCTCAAAGGATACAAAAATTACTTTAAAATATAAAGCTTTTATTGGTGATTCTCAGGCTCTTAATCCTCTGAATCCCAAAGCTCTCATTTCTCCTCATCATGTGTGGAGATGCAATTGCAGTTGAACAAGAAACATCTCCTGTAGGTCACAGTTCTGTCTTAGAGAGATGGGTCCCTTTCTGGGATTGTTTGTGACGGTTTGCTGAGTAGGGATATCATAGGTTGGAGGCCAACCTGAACAGTTAGGCGCTGTTGCCAGAGGTGTGCCCGGATGCAATGCCATGTCCATTTGCTTCTGGACCAGATGCAGCTGTTTCTGCATTTGCTCCAGTTACGGTTTGAGACCCTTGGAATGCAGAGGTGGGGCAGAACTGTATCCCCCATTTTTCATGCTTCCCAGGCCCAGGTGCAGTAACTCAATCAGAATGAGCAGGAAGTAGAGGCCACTGATTGCCTACATGACCAGCAGGAAGATGGTGTTCTTTGTGGGACGAGATACAAAGCAGTCCACAGTGTGGGGACAAGGGCTGTGCTGGCAGACATAGGAGAAAGGCGCTTCCTAGCCATAGGGCAGATACAGGCCCATTAGGAAGGCCACCTCTAAGACAGATTGTACCAACAACTGCCCAACATAGGCCTCCAGGAGACCGTCCCTGAGGATACTCCTGTGACCATCATGGGCTCCATCTCAGGCTTATTCTCTTTGATCATGGGCTCATTCTCTTCCTCCTCTTGGTCGTGGGTCATCTGGCACTGGGACAGATGGTGCACGGCATAGCCCAGGTAGAACACAGTGGGTACAGTAACCAGGATGATCTGGAACACCCAGAAGAGTAGGTGGGAGAGGAATGCAAAGATGTTACAGCAGATATTTTGGCCTTCCTGGTGTTACACATGAATCTGCTCAGTTCCTCCCAGTAAATGGCCTCCACACCCCAGGCCAGCAGCACCAGGTGGATAGTCACAGTTTCCCCACCAGGATGAAATGCTGGGTCACAACCTCTCAGGAATGACCAGCTCATCTTCAATCTTCCTAATTACTTTCCATGACAATCTTTTCTCCAATTCCCCATGCTAATCAGAAACCGGGTTAGCAGAAAGACCTCCTACATGAATTTTGTCCCAGCCTTGGCACTCACTAGGGTTGCTGCAGCAACCACCTCAGGTGGGTAGATTCCACCTTCAAATCCTTGGTCCTTCCCCTGGGGCAGGTTCCAAAAGGCATCTGCCCCTCCAAGGAGGGCAGCCAGATTAGGTCCCGGTTTGATGAGGTCTATTTGGAGTGCCTGGCCAAGGTTCTGCAGCACCTTTGGATCCCACACTCAGAAATCCTCTTCTTAGCACTTTTCTCCCATTTTTTGTGCTATAATGTGTTTATATACATATCTTTGAGAACA
Organism: Vombatus ursinus; assembly: GCF_900497805.2. NCBI lineage: Eukaryota > Metazoa > Chordata > Mammalia > Diprotodontia > Vombatidae > Vombatus > Vombatus ursinus. The sequence continues at coordinate 798,486 of NW_020947238.1, forward strand.
GGGTATGTAATAATAGTAGCCAGAATTCATAAAGTTCTCTAAAGTTTGCAAAGTGCATTTGCATGTGTTAAATTATTTGATTGTTAAAACAACTTTGTGAAGGTAGGTGATATCATTGGCCTCATTTTACAGATGAGGAAACTAAGGTAGATAAAGCTTAAGTGGCACATAGCTAGAGAAAATCTGAGGCAGGAATTCAGCTCAGCTCTCCCTGTTTCTAAGTCATGCACTCTATCCACTGCACTGCCTAGCTACCTGTGAGGATTATGAAAAGTAGAATAGGGTAAGAGATAGGGCACTGAACTTCCAGTTAGCAAAATCTAAGTACATATTCCTTCTCAGACACTTACTAGCTTTGAAGCTTTGGGAAAGTAATGTAATATTTCTGGGCCTCAGTTTTCTCATCTGTGAAATGAAGAGTTTGGACTTGGTGGTTTCTTAACCCAATTTCCAGCTCTAAATCTCTGATCTTGTGATGCAAGTCTGTGTCTCTCTAGGGCCCAGCACATTTTAGCTGCTTAATAAAAGCTTGTTGAGGGCATGGGTGCCAGGCAATTATGTGGGGATGATCTCAAAATGAAAAAAAAACCCTGAAAAGATTAGAAAATGGAATGAGTTGGGTGAAAGTGGATGGAAAAGGAAGAATGGGGAAGATTATTTCACGTAAAAGAGGCATGCAAAGAACAACTTTAATAATGGAGGAGGAATGTGGGGTGCAGTGGGCAATACTTGAACCTGACTCTCATTGGAATTGGTTCAAAAAAGGAGAATACACACACACACACACACACACACACACACACACACACACACACACACAGAGAAAATCTATCTTACCCAACAAGGAAGTAGGAAAAGAGAGGGATAAGAAAAAGGGTTGGGGAAGCTGATAAAAGGAAGGTGGAATAAGGGATGTGGTGGTCAAAAGCTAAACAGACTTTAGAAGAGGGATAGGTGAAGGGTGGGGTAAACAGAAGAGAATAGGATGACGGAAATGCAGTTAATAATCATAACTATTAAAATGAATGGCATGAACTCACATATAAAACAAAAGTAGATAACAAAATGGATTAAAAACCAGAATCCAATAATATGTTGTTTATAAGAAAAAAACCTTGCAAAAGAAATAAAAAGTTAAAATAAAGAGCTAGAGCAGAATCTCTTATGCTTCAGATGAAGTTAAAAAAAAAGGCAGAGTTAGGAATCATGAACTCAGACAAAGCAAAAGCAAAACTAGAGTAAATTAAAAGAGATAATCAAGAAAAGTACATTTTTCTAAAAGGTAACAGACAATGAAGTAATATGAATACAAAATATAGAGGCACCAAATAATGGAACATCCAAATTCTTACAGGAAAAGTTAAGTGAGTTATAGGAGGAAATACACAATAAAACTGTATTAGTGGAAGACCTCAAGTTTCTCCTCTCAGAACTAGATAAATCTAACCACAAGATAAATAAGAATGAATTTAAGGAGATGAAAAGTATTTTAGAAAAGTTAGATATGAAATAATTCTGGAGAAAAGTGAATGGGAATAGAAACAAGCATACCCCTTTTCTCTGCAGTACATACCATCTTCACAAAAATTGATCATGTATTAGAACATAGAAACCTCACAAATAGAAAAAAAAGCAGAAATGTTAAGCGCACCTTTTCCAGACCATAATGAAATTACATTCAATAAAAGGCCTTGGAAGCATAGGTTAAAAACTAATTGCAAACTAAATAATCTAATCCTTAAGAATGAGTAGATCAAAAAACAATGAATAATTTTATTAAAGGGAATGACAAGAATGAGACAACATACCAAAATTTATGGGATGAAGCCAAAGAAGTACTTAGGGGAAAATGTATAAAGCTAAATATTTACATCAATAAAATAGAGAAACAACAGAACAATAAGTTGGGCATGGCAATTTAAAAAAAAAAGTAGAAAATGAACAAATTAAAAATCTCCAATTAAATACCAAATTGGAAATCCTAAAAATGAAAAGAGAGACTAATAAAATTGAAAGGATATAAAAATTTAATTTTTGAATTGAAAATTGGACTAACAAAATTAGAAACTGGTTTATGAAAAAAACTATAAAAGGATAAAATATTGCTAAATTTTATTTTAAAAAAGAAGCAAACCAATTTATCAGTATCAAACATGAAGAGGGTGAATTCACCACAAATGAAGAGGAAATTAAAGCAATTATTAGGAGCTATTTTGCCCAAAATAGCTAACAGGAAAACTGACAACCTAAGTGAAATCAATGAATATTTACAGAAATATAAATTGCCTGGATTAACAGAAGAGGAAATAGAATACTTAATCCTAGCTTAGAAAAAGAAATTGAAAAAGCCATAAGTGAGCTCCCTAAGGAAAAATCTCTAGTACCAGATGGATTTATAAATGAATTCTACCAAACATTTAAAGAACAATTAACTGCAATACTAAGTAAGCTATTTGGAAAAATAAAGGATTCCTACCAAATTCCTACCATGGCACAAATAATACTTATACCAGGGAGAGCAAAAACAGAGAAATAAAACTATAGACCAATTTCCCTAATGAATATTAACAGAAAAATTTTAAATAAAATATTAACAAAGTGATCACAGCAATATATCACAAATACACTATGACCAGGGAAGATTTATACCAAGGATACAAAGCTGGTTCAGTATTAGGGGGAAAAACATAATTGGCCATATCAATAACAAAAACAACAAAAATCACATGATTTATCTCCATAGATGCTGAAAAAGCTCTTGAAAAAATGTAACACTCATTCCTATTTAAAACACTTGAAAATATAGGATAAATGGAACTTTAAAAAAATGACAACTAGTACTTATCTAAAACCAAGAGCAAGCATTATGTGTAACAGGCATAAGCTAGAAGCCTTGCAATAAGATCAGGGACAAAACAAGGATGACCTTTATCTAAACTATTATTCAATATTGTACTAGAAATGCTAGCTATATCAAGATAGGAAAAAGAAATTAAAAGAATGAAAATGGGCAATGAGGACACAAAACTATCATTCTTTGTAGATAATATGATGGTAAAATTAGAGAACTCAAGAAAATCAACTAAAAAACTAGTTGAACAATTAAAAATTTTGGCAAAGTTACAGGATTAAAAAACATATAAATCATGAGCACTTCTATATATTACCAACCAAACTCAGTAGGAAGAAATATAAATATAAATTTCATTAAAAATAATTGCAGAAAGCATAAAATACTTGGGTGTCTAACTGCCAAGACAAACCCAGGAACTATTTTAATACAATTATACATTTTTTTTTCTGACAAATAAAGTCAGATATAAGCAACTGGAGAAATATTAATTGTTGAGCCAATGTAATTAAAAACATTCATTTTACCTAAATTAATTTACATATTTAGTACCACACCTATCAAACTATCAAAGAATTATTTTGTAGAGATAGAAAAAGTAATAACAAAATTCTGTGGAAGAAAAAAAGTTGAGAATGTCAAGGGAGTCAATGGAAAAAAAAGGAAAGGAAAATGGCTTAGCAGTAAGAGATTTCAAACTTTATTACAAAGTGATAACCATGAAAGTAATTTGATAATGGGTAAGGAATAGAGTTCTAGGTCAGGGGTATATATTAGATACTCTGTACACAGTAGTAGATGACTACTGAAAGAGACAACCTTTTTAGACAAGAAGTTATTATTTGGTAAAAATCTCCTGGGAAAACTAGAAAGCACTTTGGTGGAAACTAGTTATAGATCAGTATCTCACACTGCATACCAAAATAATATCAAAATAGATAAATAATTTAGACATAAGTGGTGACATTGTAAGTAAATTAGGGCAACATCAAAAATTTTACCAGGGGACAGAGCCAAGATGGCAGAAAAAAGGCACAGATTTGTCTGAGTGCTCCCAAATTCCACTTCAAACAACTTTAAATAATGCCTTAAGGTAATTCTGGAGTAGCAGAACCCACAAAAGGGTGGCATGAAACAATTATCTAGCCTAAGACTATTTAGAAGTTTAGCAAGAAAGGTATATCACACCACAGTGAGAGTGAGAGTGGAACAGTTTACCCCAGCAAACCATCAGTAGGCCTTGGGAGAGACTCAATCAAACATGACTCCAGCAGCAGTAAGGGGGTAGGGCAACTTGTTAGAAGGAGATTACAAAGGATTCTTTGATGGCATTGAGTAAGACTCTGTTGCATTGCTCATACTCAGATCTGGGTCACATCCTGAGTTGCAGTTCCAGGGGGAGGAGAAGCATTACCATATCAAAGCTTGCAGGTCCAAGGGAGAGGGGAATCCTTGCCACAATTTTAAGTCAGAAAAGTGTGCTTGTGGTTACTCAAAGACCAGCACACAGGCCAGACAAATATTGAACATAGCTTTCCTTACATCATACACCATAGAAAAATGGAAACCTAAAAACCCCTAGAAATAGCTACATAAAAATCCCAAAGCTTGGAACAGGATCCATGTTGCCCTGGGAGTAGAACCCAACTTTAATATTAAGTTAAAAGTCAAGAAAGAGGCAGGAAGAATGAGTAAACCAAAACAACCACAGTGACAAAAGATCATGATTGTAGAAAATTACTATGGTGTCAGGAAAGATCAAAATGCAAACTTGAAAGACAACAAATTTAAAACTGCTACATCCAAAGCCTCAAAGAAAATAGTGAATTGATCTCAGGCCCCAAAGAATTTCTGGAAGAGCTAAAAAGATTTTAAAAATCAAATATAAAAGTTAGAGGAAAAATTGGGAAAATAAATTACATTAATGAAAGTAAACCATGAAAGAAGAGGAGTCAACAGCATGGTAAAAAAGGCACCAACAGCTTGGTAAAAAAGGCACCAAAAATACTAAAGAAAACAATACCTTAAGAAACAGAATAGACCAAATGGTAAAAGAGACACAAAAATCCAATGAAGAGAAGAAAACCTTATAAAGCAGAACTGGCCAAATAGAATAAGACATACAAAAATTTTCTGATGAGAAAAACTCCTTTTAAAGCAGATTTGGCCAATGGGAAATAGTGTACAAAAATTCAACGAAGAAAAGAACTTCTTAAAAAAGTAGAATTGGCCAAATGCAAAAGGAGGAACAAAAGATCACTGAAGAAAATAATTTCTTAAAAATTAGAATTTGGCAAGTGAAAGCTAATAAATCCTTGGAACATCAAGAAGCAATAAGACAAAATTAAAAGAATAAAAAAGAGTAGACTGAAATGTGAACTATCTCATTGGAAAAAAAAAAAAAAACTGACCTGGAAAATAGATCAAGGAGAGAAAAGTTAAGAATTATTGGACTAGGTAAAAGGAGCCAAGGTGGTGGAGTAAGAAGTAAGTTGCTCTCACCCTCCCTTATTGACCTCTGAAATCCCAGAAAATATCACCCCAGGAAAAACCCTGGAGTAGCTGAGCCAGCAGAAAGATAGGGTGCAACAGTCTTGTAGCCCAGGAAGCTTGGGGAATTAATGGGAAAGGCACCTCTCACTCTGGGGGATGGGGAGCAGTACAAGATAAAAATAAATGATGAATTTAAAAAAATTGTTTGTTGAAATTTTGAGGATGAAAGGGGATTTTCTATAGCCTGTGCATGCTAAGAAGACATCATTGGAGACACAATAGATAAAAGTGAACTTTTTGTTATGCATATAATAAAAAAGATAAACAAACTAGAAAGTGGAAATTCATTTGGATTCAACAATTATTAAGCCTTTGGAACACAAGGCAAAATGGGTCTTTGCCCTTACGAAGCTTGAATTCCACTTAAGTAAACAATACAAATACAAATAAACATAAATAATAGGCAACATAAATGCAAAAGAATTTGAGTATTAGACATGGATGGTCAGCACTGGGAAAGTGGTGAGGAGGGGTCAGAAAGTGTTTCCTGTAGAAAGTGGAATTTGTGCTAAATCTTAAAGGGATCTTGCTATTCCAAGAGATGAAGCTGAGGAGAAAGAGTATTACCAGTGTGGAAGTAGGGAGATGCATCCCATCTCCCACAGCTGAGCACCAACTAATGATGGTTCTTCAATCTTTTCCCATGATATTTTCACAGGCCTCTCTTGCATGTAGGATCATTCCCTTTCTCCTGCAGCACAAAACACATACTCCTATTTAGTATTTCAAGTTCTTTATAACCTGGCCCCCATTTCACCAGAATAATTTCAGAGAATAGTATAGTGTGCAAAATCTTGAAGCCAAGAATACCTTGGTCAAGTCCTGCTTCTGACACATTCTGATTATGAGAACTTGAACAAATGATTTAGCTTCTCAGTGATCTGGGGAGGTCTCTAAGGTTATATAGGGAAGCAATTAAAAAAAGAGGTGCTAACCTGCTTTGGTAGTGGAAGTTTCATGGGCTGGGACCTAAGTCCATAAAATCACAGATCCAGCCTCTATCCCATCCGTCCATTCCTTGTATCCTTTCACCACCCTCCTCAAAGCACTCCTTATTCCAGCAAAACTGGCCTACTTGTTTCCTGGTACATGACTATCTACCTACTATCTTTCCATTGCCAGGTTATAAAGAACTTGAAATACTAAATAGGAATTTTAAAGCACCAATATCAGTTGGTACTCAACTGTGGAAGATGGCACATGCCAAGCCTCTCCCTCTCCCCTACCTTTTTACAGGGAAATTGGTGAGTATCTGAAAATAGGAACTTTGAAGAAAAGGGAAGATAAATAAAAACTGAAGAACTTAGATGAGCGAGGAAGGCAGATTAAAAAAGAAAGGAGGGGAAATGAAATAGTTAAATTATATACATATATAGTTTTTCCATTTTTTCATCTTCTGTAAACTGCAAGAATAAAGGAGGATAAAAGATGAGAAAATAGAAGAATATTGATGTGGCTTATAGGAAGAAAAGGAGGGTGGATGAACCCCACCTCCAGGGGAAGATTAGTTTGAGAATTAACTGTTCTAGCAATGAGAGCAGCTGATCAGCAAGTGAGTTTGAGATAGTCCCATTCTTTGTGATGTGGACTGTGATTATTGATTCAATTGGGATGAACTACAGGATCATTTTTTTTTTTGTGAGGCAATTGGGGTTAAATGACTTGCCCAGAATCACACAGCTAGTGAGTGTTATGTCTTAGGCCGGATTTGAACTTAGGTCCTCCTGACTCTGGGGCTGGTGCTCTATCTACTGCACCACCTAGCTGCCTCAGGATCATTTTTAAATAATTAAAATCCTCATAAATTAGGATGTTGATAGGACTTTCATCTCCACCAAGAAATTAGATTTGATTTTGAGTCTGTGTGGAGGAGAGAATCAAAACTCCTGAACTCACCTAGGTTGTGGTTCGATACAACATGTATGGATTTCACCGATCATCCAGTACAGATGAAAAAACTGAGACCCAGAGGGTGAAGTGACTTGTTCAAGATTTGGGCCTAGGTCCTTTGATTCCAAATCCAAGTCTTCCCACTGCCCAATCTGCCATTGCAGATGTTCTCATATTTCTTTTGAAGTCTGAAATAGGACTAAAATGTCCTTTCCATGTTTCAGCAGAGAGAGGTTTTAGCTGATTAGAGAGTAGCCAAAGGTCTGAAGTAGGTTTGATTTAAGGAATCATCTGGATGCAATATGATGTCAAGAAAAGAGAAAGAGAAACACACACACACACACACACACACACACACACAGAGAGAGAGAGAGAGAGAGAGAGAGAGAAAATATGCTTTTGGTAGGCATATGGTTGGACCCTCTAGTGAAAAGGGCATTATGTTTGTGATGAAATAGGCTAGGTCTATGTAAACTGCCCAAGAGTCTATCATAATAAAAGGGAAGAACACATGACCGAGTTAATTTTAATGGTCCCCAAATGAAAACACAGGGTTAGTAAATATGAGCATCTAGGTGGCTCAATGGATAGAGCATTGGGCTTGGAATCAGGAAGATTCATCTTCATGACCTAGACACTTACTAGCTGTATGACCCTGGTCAAGTCATTTAACCCTGTTTGCCTCAGTTTTCTCATATTTAAAATGATCTGGAGAAGGAAATGGCAAACCAGTCCAGTGTGTTTGCCAAGAAAACCCCAAAATGGGGTCATGGGGAGTCGGACACAACTGAAATGACTGAACAGCAACAAAAGTGAAGTGTTTGTTTTTTTCTTAAAACGCAGGTTCAATCATGTTGCTCCCTTACTCAATATGATCCAGTGGTTTCCTATTGCCTCCAGGAATGCTCTGTTTGGCATTCAAAGTCCTTCATAACTTTTCCCACTCCTACCTTTTCAGTCTTTTTATACTTTACTCCCCAGAATGTACTCTTCAATCCAGTGACATTGACTTCCTGAATGTTCCACAAATGAGATATTTCATCTCTTGGCTCCAAATATTCTCTCTGGCTGACCCACATGCTTGGAAAAGCCTTCCTTTCCTGCTCAAACAACTGACCACACTTCCTTTAACTGAAATCCCACCTTCCACAGGAAGCCTTCTCCAACCTCTCTTAATTTCATTGCTTTCTCACTTTTAATTATTTCTTATTCATCCTATATAATATAGCTTACTTTGTGCATATATATGCACAAAGTAAGTTCTCTCTCTCTCTTCCTCTTTCTTTCTCTCTCTCTCTCTCTATATATATATACATATATATTCACATACATACATATATATGGGTGTATATGTCTGTGTGTCTGTGTACTCATACACTCACACACACACACACAGACTCTCCCATTAGATTGTAAGCTCTTTGAGTGCAGGGACTTTCTTTAGCCTCATTTTTAGCAATTGGTCCAGTGCCTGACACATCATATGTGCTTAATATTTATTGATTGATTAATAATGGTGACTCACACTTGCTTTTAGATTTAATAGATTTTTTTTTAATTAGAAAGGACCTTAAAGTTCACCTGGCCAAACCTTCTAATGTTATTGATGCAATCCAGAAAGGTTAAGTAATTTACTCCATATCATACAGCTAGGAATGAGCCAAGTTGGGATTTGAACTAAATAACTCCCATGACTTGTTCCATGGTAAGAGTACCTTCCTCACAACTTGTGAGATCAAGAAAACAAGTACTTTTTATCTTCCTTTTACAGATTATGAAACTGGAACTTAGAGAATTTAAGTGACTTGCTCAGAGTTGCATAACTTGTAAGTTAGAAACCAGGTCCTCTAACTACAAGTTCACTGGTATGAATTGAGGAAGAGAGAGGGAGGAATAGAGAAAGGAAAGGAATAAGCATTTATATAGTGCTCCTATGTACCAAATGTGCTAAGTTTTAACCAATGTTCATGTGATCCTCACAAAAACCCTGCAAGATAGGTGCTGTTATTTTCCCCTTTTTATAGATGAGTAAAATGAGGCAGTCAGAAGTTAAGTGACTTGCCCAGATAATAAGTATCTTAAGTCCAAATATGAACTTCTGGTCTTCATGCTCTCTCCACTGTGCTACCCACTTGCCATAAAAAACAGTTGGGGCTGTAGCAAGAGAAAGAGTAGAAAGGTGGCAGTTAGCTAAAAAAGGGGTATAAAGAATATGGATTTCTGGTTGTATTGAATAATAGAGATATTCAGGTGGTAGAGATATAGGATTAGAGATCAGTAGAAAAAAGAAGATTGAATATACAGATTTGGAAGCTATATTCAAAGAGATGATCTTTGAACCATAGAAGCTTATAAGATGACTGAAAGAGGTCCCAGGACAGACCCCTTGGTAACATACATATGATGGTTGGGACATGACATAATCCAGTGATGGTTGGAGATGGGGAATCGGTCATATAGGTATGATGTTTACCAGAAGAGGTAGGTCATAGAAATTCAGGGAGAAAAAGTATCCAAGATAGGATAATTAATAAAATTTGATGCTCCTAAGAGGTCGAGAAGGTTGCAGAGAGAAAAGAGTTCATTATATTTAGCAATTAATAAAAGTTTGCTGATAATAGAGATAGCAGTTTGAAATGACTAGTGGCAATAAAAGTTAAGTGCAAATAGTCTGGGAAATACACAGGAGGTGAGGAAATAGAGATAAATGCAGTAACTTTTTTCTAAGAGAGTGACATTGAAAGGTAGGAGAGAGAATGTCCTGAGAGTATAGGAGGACAAGTAATGATTTTTAAGACAGCGAAAGATCATGGTTTCTTATAGGGCATACGGAATCAATTAATCAATAAATATGTATTTGTCATCTCCTATGTGCCAGGTACTCTCTAGGAAGTGGGAATACAAATACAAAAGTGGGACAGTTCCTGTCTTCATGGAGCTTGTACTCCACTGGAATGGAGCCAGTGAATAATAAAGAATTTAAAATTATACAGAGAAGAGACAATTGAATGTGCAAGATACCTAGCAAATGAAAGAGAATTTGACCATGGGCATAATCAGAAGTATTGGCCTTGGTAAATAGGCTCACCTTATCCTTTCAGAATAGAGCCAAAAAAGTGAAAGGAAGATAATGTTTGGATTTGAGGTATAGAATTTGAGATACAGAATTAAGCAGGAGAAGAAACTTGCAATGGATGCTCTCATTTTTTTCTGGCACAAAATGAAGTAAAGTCCTCTGCTAAAGGAGGAGTTATAAGTGGCTTGAGGAGAGTTTTTCCTTCACAGTGTTAAATTTGTCAAAAGTACATAAAATTCCATGAAAGATGGGTTAACAGTTATAACTTTGTCCAATGACCAATCATTTTCAAATAAGGTAGAAAAAAGAAGACATGCTCACTAAAGGCATTTTACTACTGTCATAATGAATGAATAAATGAATGAAAACAACTCATTCAACACTTACTATTTGCAAGTCACTTGGCTATGCTGTAAGAAAGCAGCTATGAAAGCAAAATGGTTCCTGCCCTCAAGGAGTTTATCCTCTAACAAGAGGAAACAAAACCTCTGGAGGAGTATCTAGGCCTGGGAAGTCTGAAGGATGGTGATTGGAGCTAAAGAACAATTATTTGGCCTGTCTTTTCCAAAAATAATGGCACTGGTAATATAGTTCCCCCCCACCCAGAACAAGAGGTAGGAAGTGGGTTTTGGTACAGATGATTGCAGGAAGATGGTTGTTGTGAAGCATGTTCTGGTATCCTAGATCAATTTGAAAAACAAAAAAAGTAGACACTCCCCAATCAGATCAGCACAAATTTGGGTTTACAATTCTGACAACAGCAGTTGGGCAGCATGGGAGAAAGATTGTCAAGGGGAAGCATGGCCTTGTGACCTTTAAATATAGTGGGTTTCCAATTATCAGGAAAACATGGCCCCCAGATTTTAGGGAAGTTTCTAACAAGGGATTTCCAATGAATGGTGAAGTATTCCATATTAATCTTTTTGCAGATAACATTAAACTAATTAAAACAAGGCCGGGGAAGTCTATAAGCATTATTAAGTCTTACTAAGTGCCAAGCTTTATGCTAGTGCTGGGAATACACAATGCAAGCAGAAAGATAGTCTCTGCCCTGAGGGAGCTTATATTTTAATGGGGAAAAACAACACATAAAAGAAAGCTGGAAAGGTATGCAGTGTTGGGCATGAAAGTACCCAAGAAAATTATAGAAAAATCCAAGGGAAGAGTCAGGGATACAGATTGGAAAGGAATGAAGCATTGGTGGCCTGATCATTCTCCTTAAAATGGAGGTTCTAGAAACAACCAAATAATAAAAAAACAAAAACAAAAACGGAGTTATAAGGGTGGAGTATACTTCAATCAGACTCCAGAACACTGTAGAGCCTCCTAAATAAGATCCATAATCACTCAAAAGAATTTCAAAAGTTTCACTTTGACAAACCATACAAGAAAGACCAAGTGGATAAAGAAAACCTATTGTCCAGACTATGATATAAAGTAGAATAGACTTTATGTGGTTTTTCATAGAAGTGATCCTTTATGTTGAGGGGATACCCATCAATGGGGGAATGACTGCACAAGTTATGGTATATGATTGTGATGGAGTACTATTGTGGTGTAAGAAATGATGAGCAGGATGGTTTCAGGAAAACAGGGGAAGACTTTGATGCAAAGTGAAGTGAGCAGAACCAGAACATTGTACACAGTAGCAACAATATTGTATGGATGAACAACTGTGAGAGTTACTCTGATCAAGATGATGAATCAAGACAATTCTAAAGGACCTATGATGAAAAATACTATCTACCTCCAGAGTGAGAATGGATGAATTCTGAATGCAGATTAAAGCATACTTTTTTTTTTTACTTTATTTTCTTGGTTTTGTGTAATTTTTTGCAACATGGCTGCTATGGAAATATGTTTTACATGACTTCACACTAATAATCAATATCATATCCCTTGCCTTTTTAAGGGATAGAAGAGGTTAGGGAAAGGGAGAAAATTTGGAAATCAACATTTTCAAAAATGAATGTAAATTTTTTACATGTTAATTGGGAAATATTTAAAGAAATAAATAAAAAGGAAAATATATTAAAAAAGAACTGGTAAATTATTAAAGATATCTTAGAGAGATATTGCAAATGGACAATGAGATGGGTCTAGAACTGAACAGGAGGAGGGTAGCAAATTAAATTTTCTTTGGGAAAAGTATAGCCCTTTTTATGATTGTAAGCTTCTCTGTGAAAGAAATGCCCATTTTAAAAGCATCAATACTCTTCTGATAATCTGGTGATACTATATGACTACAAGTCATGAATTCTAACAGTTACCAAACAACTGACATTAAGAGTGAATCCTAGGGCAATGGAGAGGCATACGATTGGCTACATAAACTATATATAACACATTATCAAATCAAGATTAGTGCAAAAAAATAGTATGAAGGATGTCAACAGAGAGATGTTTGGTCAGAGGAATGGACATGTGGAGAGTGAGATAATTAGTTGCCAGTACAATTGTTCCATTGGCATATATCTGATGTCAAGAGTGTTAGAAGGCCCTAGCTCAATGACTGGATTTCCTTTTGGAGATTTATGGGGGCATATGGAAAGGGTATAATGTATAAGAAAAATAATTGCATAAACCAGTTGAACAATAAAGTTATTCAGCAAAGTAAATTTGTTGTTGTTGCCATTCAGTTGTGTCCAACTCTTTGTGACCCCATGGATCATAGCTCTCCAAAGGATTTTCTTGGCAAAGACACTATAATAATTTGTCATTTCCTTTTCCAGTGGATCCAGTAGATCCTTTTGTCAGACAATCAGAGGTTAAGCACCTTGATTAGGATCACATAGCTAGGAAGTATCTGAGGATGGATTTGAACTTAGGTCTTCCTAACTCTAGGCCCAGTGCTCTATCCATTGAGCTGCCAGCTGCCTCAAAGTAAATTTAGGGCAAATTAAAAGAAATATTACCCAATATAGTGGGTAAATTTATACATTGGACTTATTACACTCACAAAGTGGCTCTGGCAAGAAATACAAATAGATTCAAAAGGATTTGGAAAAAAATGTGAATGGCTACTAAAACAAGCTGGGCTATATCTAATCTTTAAGATTAAAGTCAAACAGGACAATAAATGATGCCATTCAAAATTATATACCTCTTTATCTTTAACAAGCAATTTACTTTTATTATGTCATTCAGTCCTAGAAACAAAGGAACAAGTTTATTTGTACAAGTATCATTATTCCCATTTTACTGCTAAGGGAAGTAAGACTCAAAGAGATTAATTGACTTGCTTACCACTCAACTTGCTTGTGGAAGAACATGATTAGAATTCAGGCCTTACTATCCTTAATCCAGTGATTTTTTTCTCATCATGCCATGAGGATCATATGGAAATTAATGGACTTTCAGAAATTTTAAGAACATAAGAAGGAAAAAAAAGAAAGAATTCTGAAAACTTACTCTTTAATGTCTTTTTTTGCTGACAGTTCTTACATTCTTGGGTCACATAATGAAAAGCCATGTAATTTATTTTTGCCTTAGACTTCAGAATCCAGGTCTCCTAATTCTAGTCCAACTCTTTCCACTATATTGAACTGCCTATAGTCTATCCATATTCCTTATTGTTTCCATTGACAACAGAATATTGCACAAGATGAACCACAGATCTGACTCATTAGGACAATTCTAACACTCCTAAATCCCCAGACTAAAAGATTGACTGGCTGAGGATGCTGGCTGCTCACATTCAAATGTCATGTACCTTGTTTGACTTTAGAATTCCTATATTAAGCAATGTCACCATGAGTCCCACTTTACTTCAAGAATTATTTGTTGTGACAGATAAGATACTGCAAAATCTGAGGGGAAATGAGGTAAGTACTGTATTAATTTGCATGTTAAAACCCTCAAAGCACTTCTTTCTCATTTTCTATTGACAAAGATTGTGTCTTTCTAATGACAGCAAACTGCAGACTTTATGCATTGCATTGACTTCTCCAAATGCCTTGCCATCATACCTCATGCAGATGCAAAACTTCATGAGATAGCTTCCTTGTGAGTTTCTGTATAACACAAATAGTATTAATTAAGAACTGTCCTGTGATTTTTTATTCTATAATGGAGGTCTGACATGAAGAGAAAAGAATGTATTGGCCTTTCATTTCTTTATTATCAACTTCCTTTGAAAGCTTAGAAGAAGCCAGTGAAACCTGGAAACTTGCTCACCTTTTTCATACTCATAGAACCCCTGAAAAAATCAACCAGCTATGCATAAAAGTTCTTCCATGGAGAAACATTTAAAAAAATTTTTTAAATGAAACTTAACCTGTCAACAATGAATATTTAATATTACAATCTAAGGTTCCTCACCAGGAAAATCTTCCTACCTGACAATTTCTGTGTGAGTGGGTGGACAGATAAGAAGGGATCTGAGGGGTGTCACACATGTGAAGATAAAAATGAAGTCAATAACACTCACGGCTGTCTTCTAAAAAATATCTCAGTAACATTGGCATTGTGCCAAATTCAGCATCAGACATGACATTACAAAGAGAAAGTTCATAAAAGGAGTGGAAAATTCAGAAGGATGGGAGGAGAGGGACCACTTTGGTCATAGGGTGATTTTTACATTTATTCTGGCCACATGGGACTTTGATGCTGTCAGCTTTCGAAACTGTTTACACTAAAAGAAACTAAACTCTGATATAAATGGTTAATTCAACTTTTTTTTTTAAATTAGAACTAACTCTATTTAGCATGCTGTACTAAGTGGTGAAGCAAAAGGAAAATGTAGAGGAGATAAGTATTTATAAAGGCAACAGTTGCACGTTGCATAGAGCGCTGACCTTGGAGTCAGGGAGACCTGGCATTGAGTGCCACTTCTGTTATTCTTTGGTTGTGTGACCTAGGAAAAATCAATTAACTTTTCAAAGTCCCAGGCAATTCTCTAAAATGATAAGCTACAGAAGTGTCAATCTGAATTAGTAGAAGGAATTCCTTATCAAGAAATACCAACACCAATGAAATCATAGGTTTGTTTCATTTTTTAAGTGTTTTATATGATGGAAAAGTGCATAAAAATGTTCATTCAGGGGGGCAGAGAGAAGAGAGGAAATAGGGTGAGCTCTCCCCAGTTTCCCCTCAGAAACAACATTAAATCAAGCATATAATTAGATTCTGGAGTGACAGAGCCCTCAAAAAAAGATGAAATGAAACAATTTTCCTGTGTAAGATAACTTAGAAGGGCTTCAGGAAAGGTCTGTCACACTTGGGTAAAAGGGCAGCACAGTCCAATATAGACAGTATCTGGGCAAGCCAGTGACAAGCTCTCAGCCATAGCACAGATCTGCAACTGAAATCCCAAGGTCCTGGCTCAGGAAGCTAGTGGCACAGCACGCGAACTATGAGGCCTCCATCCACATCACAGAAAGCAAACTGCCAGCCCTGGAACTCCAGCATAACAGGTGTGACTAGGCTTGGCCACCCCTATGGAGTAGTCAAATGATGAGCCTTGGATGTCCCTACACAAAAGCTAGTGACCAGGCCCCTGGTTCCTAGCAAAAGAAGCTTGGGACAGTGCCCCCTATGCTACAGGACCAGAGCTCAACTTTAAAAGTCATGAAATAGGCTAAAATAAAGAACAACAAAAACAAAACAAAGCCAAAAACAAAAAAACAAAAAAACAGAAAAGACCCCTGACCATAGAAAGCTACTATGGCAACAAGGAAGATCAAAAGACAAACTCAGAAGAGGACAACAGTGTCAAAATGCCTACATTTGAAGCCTCAAAGTTAATATGAATTGGTCTCAAGACCAAAAAACCCTTCTTGGAAGAGCTCAAAAAGGATTTTAAAAATCAAATAAGAGGGGTAGAAAAATTGGGTAAAGAAAGGAGAGTTATGTAAAAGAGAGTCAACAGCTTGGAAAAGGAAGCGCAATAATTGACTGAAGAAAACAGTTCTTTAAAATACACAATTGGCCAAATGGAAAAGGAGGTACAAATGCTAACTGAAGAAATTAATTCCTTAAAAATTAGAATTGGGCAAGTGGAAGCTAATGAGTCTATGAAACATCAAGAATCAGTCAAACAAAATCAAAAGACTAAAAAGAAAAATTAGAAGATATAAAATATGTCTTTGGTAAAACAACTTACCTGGAAAATAGATCCAGGAGAGATAATTTAAGAATTATTGGTCTACCTGAAAACCATGATAAATAAATGAATAAGTATACACACACACACACACACACACACATATATATATATAAAGCCTAGACAACATTTTTCAAGAAATTATCAAGGAAAACTGCACTGATTTTGTCTAGACACAGTGGCAAAATAGTCACTGAAAGAATCCACTGAACACTTCGTGAAAGAGATCCCAAAATGAAAACTCCAAGTAATACTGTAGCCAAATTACAGAGCTCCCAGGTCAATGAGAAAATGTTGCAAGCATCCAGAAAGGAACAACTCAAATATAAAGGATCCATAGTCAGGATTACACAGAATTTAGCAACTTCTACATTAAAGGAAATTAAAGCAATAATTAGGAGCTATTTATTTTTATTTTTATGGTAATTTTTATTTATTTATTTTTTTGTTTTCAACATTTATTTCCACAAGGTTTTGAGTTCCAAATTTTCACCCCATCTTACCCCTCCCCCCACCCCAAGATGGCATGCATTCTGAACATCCCTTCCCCTAGTCTGCCCTCCCTTCTATCTTTCCCCCCACTTCTCTTATCCCCTTCCCCTTCAATTTTCCTGTAGGGCAGGATGGATTTCTATGCCCCATTTCCTGTATTTCTTATTTCCCAGTTGCATGTGAAAACATTTTTTTTAAACATGTGTTTTTAAAACTTTGGGTTCCAGATTTTCTCCCTTCCTCCCTCCCCACCCACCCTCATTGATAAGGCAAGCAATTAAATATAGGTTATATCTATGCCATTATGCAAAACACTTCCATAGTAGACATGCTGTGAAAAACTAACTCTATTTCCCTTAATCCCATCCTGCCCACCCATTTATTCTATTCTTTCTTTTGACCCTGTCTCTCCTAAGAAGTATTTGCTTCTGATTACTCCCTTTACCAATCTGCCCTCCTCTCTATCATTCCCCTACTCTCTTGTTCCCTTCTCCCCCTATTTTCCTGTAGGGTAAGACAGATTTCCACACCCAATTGAGTGTGTATGTTATTCCCTCTTTAAGTCAAATCCTATAAGAATAAGATTCACTCATTCCCTCTAACCTTCCCTCATTTCCCCTCCACTGTAAGAGCCTTTTCTTTTCTGTTTTTTTTTTTTCTTGTGTGTGTGTGGGATAATTTACCCTGTTCTACCTCTCCATTTCTCCTTCTCCTAGTATATTCCTCTCTCACCCCTTAATTTATTTTCCAGATATGACCCCTTCATTTTCAACTCACCCTGTGCCCTCTATCTATATCTATATATATACATACATGTAATTTTTCCCCTCCAACTACCCTAATACTGACAAACATCTCATGAGTTATAAATATCATCTTTCCATGCAGGAATGTAAACAGTTCAACCTTAGTAAGTTTCTTATTATTTTCTCTTTCCTGTTTACCTCTTCATGTTCCACTTGAGTCTTATATTGGAAAGTCAAATTTTCTATTCAGTTCTGGTCTTTTCATCAAGAATGCTTGAAAGTCCTCTATTTCACTGAATGACCATTTTTTTCCCTTGCAGGCTTATACTCAGTTTTGCTGAGTAGGTGATTCTTGGTTGTAATCCTATCTCCTTTGCTCTCTGGAATATTATATTCCATGCTCTGCGGTCCCTTAATGTAGAAGCAGCTAGATCTTGTGTTATCCTGATTGTGTTTCCACAATACTTGAATTGTTTCTTTCCGGCTGCTTGGAATATTTTCTCCTTGACCTGGGAACTCTGGAATTTGTCTTCAATATTTCTAGGAGTTTTCCTTTGGGGATCTCTTTCAGGAGGATATCGGTGGATTCTTTCAATTTCTATTTTGCCCTCTGGTTCTAAAATATCAGGACAGTTTTCCTTGATAATTTCTTGAAAGATGATGTCTAGGCTCTTTTTCTGATCATGGCTTTCAGATAGTTTAATAATTTTTAAGTTCTCACTCCTGGATCTATTTTCCAGGTCAGTTGTTCTTCCAAAGAGATATTTCACATTGTTTTCTAATTTTTCATTATTTTGGATTTGTTTTACAGTGTCTTGATTTCTCATATAGTCACTAGGTTCCAATTGCTCTATTCTAATTTTTAAGGAAGTATTTTCTTCAGTAATCTTTTGGACTTCCTTTTCCATTTGTCCAATTTGCTTTTTAGGGCATTCTTCTCCTCCTTGGGTTTTTGGACCTCTTTAGCCATTTGGGTTAGGCTATTTTTTAAGGTGTTATTTTCTTCAGTATTTTTTTGGGTCTCCTTTAGCAAGCTGTTGACTTGTTTTTCATGATTTTCTTGCAAAACTCTCAGTTTTTCCAATACTTCTCTTACCTGCTTCTCGAAATCCCTTTTGAGTTCTTCCAAGGCCTGGGTCTGATTCATATTTTTCTTGGAGGCTTTGGATGTAGGAACTTTGGCTTTGTTGTCTTCTTCAGGTTGTATGTTTTGATCTTCTTTGTCACCAAAGCAAGAAAATATAGTTTGACTCTTTTTGTGCTCTTTACTCATGATCCCGGCCAATTACTCAAGTTTTAAACTCTTTGTTAAGGTAAAAGTCTGCTTCCAATGTGAAGAGTGTACTGTCCCAAACTTTGGGGGTTTGTACAGCTGTTTTCAGAGATACTTCTAGGAACCTATAAATTTTCAGTTCTTCCAAGGTGGTATGATAAGGGGCAAGGTGTTTCCTCTCCACCACCACAACAAGCTCCACCACACCAGTGTTCCACCTCGCCCCAGGACCGCCCCTTAGAACTGTGACCCAGATCCAAGCAGGGGCAGAGCAAGAGATTCCTGCCTCAGCAAGAGATCCCTGCAATCTCCCTCTGATCAGCCACTCGACTCCCCCTCAGTCTGTGGGCTGGAAGCTCAGGAAAAACCCGTGGCCCCAGGCAACTGGACCTAGCTGAGACCTAGCTCCAATTAGGAGCTATTTTGCCCAACTATATACCAATAAATCTGACAATCTAAGTGAAATAGATGAATAACTATAAAAATATAAATTGCCCAGATTAACTGAAGAGGAAATAAAATACTTAAAAAACCCTATTTTAGAAAAAATAAATTGAACAAGCCATCAGTGAACTCCCTAAGAAAAATTCTTTGGGTTCAGATGGATTTACAGATGAATTCTACCAAACATTTAAAGAATAATTAATTCTAATACAATATAAATTATTTGGAAAATAGGTGGAGTCCTACCAAATTCCTTTCATGATACAAATATGTCACTGATACCTAAACCAGGAAGAGCCAAAACACAGAAAGAAAATTATAGACTGATTTCCCTAATGAATATTGATGCAAACATTTCAAATAAAACATTAGTAATGAAATCACAGTAACTTATCACAAGGATAATACACTATGACCAGACGGGATTTGTACCAGGAATGCAGGACTAGTTCAATATTAGGAAAACTATCAGCAAAATTGACAATATCAGTAACAAAACTAGCAGAAATCATATGATTATCTTAATATATTCAGGGAAAGATTTTAACAAAATATAGAACACATTCCTTGTAAAAACATTAGAAAGCATAGGGATAAATGGAATTTTTCTTATCATGATAAGTATCTATTTATATATGACTATATATATATAAAGATATCTAAATATCTATATATAATAGATAAATATCTATTGAAAGCCACCAGCAAATATTATATGTAATAGGGATAAGCTAGAAACTTTCCAAATAATTTCAGGGGTGAAGCAAAGATGCACATTATCACCACTGTTATTCAATATTGTACTAGAAATGTTAGCTTTAGCAATAAGAGAAGAAAAAGAAGGAATTAGAACAGACAATAAGGAAACCAAACTGTCACTCTTTGCTGATGATATGACAGTATGCTTAGAGGAGCCTAGGAAATCAACTAAAAAACTACTTTAAACAATTAACAACTTTAGCGAAGTTGCAGGATATAAAATAAACCCCACATAAATCATCAGAATTTCTATATATTATCAACAAATCCCAGCACAAGAGACCAAAAGAGAAATTACATTAAAAATAAATGTAGACAATATAAAATAGTTGGGAGTTTACCTGCCAAGACAAACCCAGGAACTATACGAACACAATTACAAAACACTTTTCACACAAATAATGTCAGGTATAAACAATTGAAAAAAAGTATCAATTGCTCATGGGTAGGCTGAATCAATATAGTAAAAATGACAATTCTAACTAAATTTATTTATTTATTCAGTGCCATATCAATCAAACTACCAAAAACTATTTTTAGAACTAGAAAAAAATAACAAAATTCATCTGGAAGAACAAAAGATCAAGAATATCAAGGGAATAAATGGGAAAAAAATTGCAAAGGAAGGTGGCTTAGTCATACCAGATCTAAAACTATATTATAAAGCAGCAATCATCAAAACTATTTGGTACTTGCTAAGAAAGAGTGGTAGAACAGTGGAATAGGTTAGGTACAGAAGACATAGTAGTCAATACTACAGTAATCTACTGTTTGATAAGCCCAAAGACTCAAGCTTCTGGGATAAGAACTCATGATTTGGCAAAAACTGCTAGGGAAACTGGAAAATAGTATGGCAGGAAGTAGGCATAGACCACCATCTCATGCTGTATACCAAGACAAGATCAAAATTGGAACATGATTCAGACATGAAGGTTGATACCGTAAGCAAATTAGGAGAGCAGGGAATAGTTTACCTGTCAGATCTATGGAGAACAGAAGAATTTATAGCCAAACAAGGGATAGAGAACATGATGAAATACAAAATTAATAATTTTGGTTACATTAAGTTAAAAAATATATGCACAAAGCCAATGAAACCAATATTAGATGGCAAGCAGAAAGCTGGAAAACAAATTTTACAGGCAGCATCTTTGATAAAGGCCTCATTTCTAAAATGTATAGAGAACTGAGTCAAATTTGTAAGAATACAAATCATTCCTCAGTTGATAGAGGTCAAAGGCTATTAATAGGCAGTTTTCAGATGAAGAAATTTAATATCTATAGTCATATGAAAAAAAACTCTAAATCACTATTGATTAGAGAAATGTAAACTAAAATAACTGTGAGATACCACCTCACACCTATCAGATTGGCTAATATGACAGAAAAGAAAAAAATATATAAATATTGGAGAAGATGTAGGAAATTTGAAACACCAACACATTGTTGGTGAAGTTGTGAACTGATCCAACCATTCTGGAGAGCAATTTGGAACTATGCCCAAAGGGCTATAAAACTGTGCATACCCTTTGATCTAGCAATACCACTTCTAGGGCTGTATCCCAAAGATATTTCCCCCCAAAATGGAAAAGGACCTACATGTACAAAAATATTTAGAGCAGCTCTTTTTGTTGTAGTAAATAATTGGTAATTGAGGAGATGCTCATCAATTGGGTAATGGCTGAACAAGTTCTGGTATATGAATATAATGGAATATTATTGTGCTATAAGAAATGATGAGCAGGTGGATTTCAGAAAAACCTGGACTTACATGAACTGATGCTGAGTGAAGTGAACAGAACTAGGAGAACATTATACATACTAATAGCAACAATGTGTGATGATCAACTATGATAGACTTAGCTCTTCTCAGCAATATGATGATCCAAGGTAATTCCAAAAAACTCATGATCGAAAATGCTATCCACATACAGGAAAATAACTTTGGAGTTTGAATGTAGATTGCAGCATATGATTCTCACTTTGTGTTTTTTTCTCATTTTTCCCCCTTTTGTTTTGATTCTTCTTTCACCACATGACTTAATGTGGAAATATGTTAACACGATCATACATGTATAATCCATATCAGATTGCTTGCTGTCTTGAGGAGGGGAAAGGGAAGGGAGGGAGGGTGGAAGAAAAACTTGGAACTCAAATCTTACAGAAAGGAATATTGAAAACTACCTTTACTTATAATTGGAAAACATAAAATGCTATTAAGTAGAAATAAAAAGAGATACATTCAAAGAGTTCTATGAATGCTTAGGGGGTAAAAAGGTCACTAAAAATTGGATCAGTCATGATGCAGTCAGGGAACACTTCCTGGAGAAGTGGCCTAGTGAGTTGATCTTTAAAGAATGTGTGGGTACTCAAGAAGAGGTGGGTATTGGGGTGGGGTGGGGAGGACATTCCAGGCATAGAAAATTGGTTTTTATGTTCCTTATGTTAGATCCTGACTGGTGTTTTGAGACACTTTTGAAGGATCAGAAGGAATAGGGCTATACTTAGCCAAAGGATATTAGATATTATATGGATATTATAATCTAATATGAATATTATAATCTAATTTTAAAATAACAAGTTCTAACTTGCTACATATGCCTGCTCTGTGTCAAATCATGTCTGGTGACCCTGGATATCTTTCTTGGGTCTTTTTCTTGGCTTTGCAAATCAGTAACGATGCTATTTAGTCTCTCTAATTGGTCTGCATTAATTTCCTTTCTCAATTTGTATTATTTTCGTAACTTTCTTTGCTGCTCCCCCTGTAGCCTGTTTCCTTCACTACAGTTGGCATCATTGGGTTCTTAGGTATTTTAGCTGACAACAAATACACATATTAGATATAAGCATGCCACATACAAAGTAATGATGATAGCTAGTATTTCTGTAATGCTATAAGTCTTACAGAGTGCTATATAAGTATTATCTTATTTTATCCTCACAACAACCCTGGGAGGTTAATACTATTATTATCCCCATTTTACAGTTGAGGGCTTGGTCATGATTGAATAAATTAAGAACAAATGGGGAATTGAAACATTTTCATTAAATACATTCCTTTTTAGAATGTTCTCCTTTTTTTGGAGAAATTACATGTTTTGTTAGAAATATTAGACTGGAAATCAGGAGACTTAATTTTTTTTTCTAGGCTCTGCCAATTTCTAGTTGGTGATTTTGAGCAAGCCCTTTTGCATCTTTGCTCCTTATTTCTTCATTTATAAAATGATAGGATCAATACCCTGCAGGTTTTCCAAAGTCTTAGACCAGGAGAAACAAAAAGTAAATAATCTATTTATTGTTCAAATCAAGAAGCAATGTAGACATAAGCAAACACAATAGTTATATTCTAAGTTTTCTGGAAAATCTATCCAGAAATCATGAAAGAGTTAAAATAGGGTCTTTGTGAGGCAGCTAGGTGGCGCAGTGAATAGAGCTCTGGCCTTGGAGTTAGGAGGACCTGAGTTCAAATCCAGCCTTAGACACTTAATACTTACTAGCTGTGTGACCCTGGGCAAGTCACTTAACCTTGATCACCTCACACAAAAGAAAAAAAAAAGAAATAAAATAGGGCCTCCTTAGGAGGGGAAGAAAAAAGATTCAAGTAAATATTGATAAAGTAGGAATTGTTTTAGTTAAATTAATGGCAAGAAACATAGTACATAGGAAGTTTTATTTCTTTATCTCACAGTGTGGAATAAGTTGAAAGAACACTGGACTTTAGGGGAAGAGATTTGACTTTTAGTAATTGTTCCCATCTTTAGCAATTTGATAGCTAAGATACTCAATCTATCTGAGTCTCAGTTTCTTTTCTTGTAAAATGTGAATAATATTCGCGGGTTATTTCATCATTTAAAGTATTTAAATTATGGGCCAACATCTCAGTAAAGTTATATGTGCTTAAACCTCAGAGAAGAGACATCATGATCTCTGCGTGTTCCTTTCCTACCAGCTGTGACTGTGCTGCCCTAATTGCATAGCACCATTCGCCTGGTGGGAGCTACCTGCAGTGCAAGCATAGTACCTGAGAGGAATTTAAAAGCCTCTCTGAGAACAGCTGTGCCTACAATCAGTTCTCAGTAAAAGAAATAAAAATCAGCTCAACAAATATATATTTACTGAATGCTTCATATAAACAAGATATTGTATTTGAAAAGATGGAGTCTCTAAAGAAAAGTAAAATATAACATATCTTTGCGATCTTAACAGCAAATGGAAGAGTCGAGAAATAAACGTGAAAAGTTAAATTGCACTGGAATATTTAAATGTTATTTATTTATATATTATTATATTATATTTATATTTTTTGAATGGCACAAATTAAAAGAAAATTAAAGGGCTAAATAAAGTAGATTTCCAAAGAGGGAGTGCTGAATATTTTTTTTTTTTTTTGAAAAGGGGACGGTAAGTCAAATAAGTTTGGAAACCTCTGCCTCATTGTCAGGGCTACAGTTGATTGCACAGCCATTGATATAAGTATTAGGATCTCTCTACACTCAAGCAGGTCCCTCCAGTTAGGGGCAGGTCTCTGGCATGAGTGTTCTTGTTTGCAAATTGTTTTCCTCACTTTGAAATTAAACTTCTGTTTGTTGTCCTGACAACTCTCTTGTCTCTAACCTGCTTTGTTTAGCTCCAGCCACCCACGGATTCTTGAAGGTCAGTTCTACTCCGGTTTACTGTAACTACAAGTGCTAGTGCTCCTCTCAGCCCTGGAACTGTGACCCAGAACTGTGTATGGTCACTGCAACTGGGTCCCATGTTCCATGCCAGTTCTAGGTTCCCTGTAAACTCTTTCTGACTTGTTGTTTGACTCCTTTACTGTCTCTGGGCTCAGAGGTCTCAAAGCTGTTGCTGCTGCCCATGGAGAAAGTGAGGCTGGTGACTTTGCACAATGCTCCCTCACTTCAGTCCAATTCACTTGCCTGTCATGGCATCATCTCCCCAATATTATGATTTTCTTCCGGAATGAAGGACGAATCACAAGAAGCCACCTCCAAGAGCCTTTGCTAGTGCTGCAAACTTCTGCACTCAGGTTAGCTCACACCCTAGTCACAGATTTCTTTGCCAACTTCCTAAGTTATTTTTTCTGGATAAATGTCTCATCCTGACCTTGTTGGCTCTGTCACCCCAGAATTTGATTTAAGGCCTTACTTTTAAAACTTTTGAAGGGAAAAGTTTGGAGAATTTGGTTGGATTGCTGCCTCTATCCGCCATCTTGGCTCTGTCTCCCCCTCTCCTAGCATTTCAATTTACATCTGCTCTTCCCATTGAGGGTGTATTTCTCCCTCTCTCTCTATTTACCTATCTACATAGACATGCATTTTACAAACTCACGTATATGCACATGTGTATTGTATGTATTCATATATGTGTATGTACATGTACCCTTCCTCCTGATTCCCACACTCTCTTTTCTCTTCCTTACTAAATGTATGACTAGTACAAAGTCGTTTAACTTTTCTGAGCTTTAGGCAACTCTCTCAAATGGTACTTTAAAGTATGGATGGTTTTAACATTAAACAGACTTTATCAGAGTTATGTAAATACACTGTTACAGTCAGAATTTTTTTTTTTAAGGTAAGTGGGGTTAAGTGATTTGCCCAGGGTCACACAGAAGTGTCAAGTATTTGGTGTGAGGTCAGATTTGAACTCAGGTCCTCCTGACTTCAGGGCTGGTGCTCTATCCACTGCACCACCTAGCTGCCCCCGATAGTCAGGATTAATACCTAAAGCAGCTCTAGCAAGTCCTTTCAACCATCTCAGGAGTTGAGCACTATAAATGACATCACTTTGTTTGTAATGGACTTGGATATCTTCTTGGAGGATGTCTCAGGTTGCTTTTTAGCAGATTTTTTTTTTTCTTTACTCAGTCATGGTCAGTTGATGGAGGCGGCATTAAACAAATTAAGAGACTTAGTGAATACATCTTAATTCTTAAAACTATATCATACCAGAAAGGCTGCTGTTTTGATTTATAGCAAACATTAGTTTGATTTAAACAGAGGATTATTCGTAAGAATAATTTCTGAAATAACATCTCACAAGTCTTATCATTTCCTTTTGGAAATAAAAAGACTTGGAAAACTAATTTTAAAAAGATCACTTTAGATTTATAGAGAAAAATAGATAATATATTGTATTTATATTTTAAAAGAAATGAAATAGCCAACAGTCTAATGAGTCTCTTGTTTCCCCCCCTGAACATTTACCAGATTTTAAGTGATTTTTTTAAGTTAATGGAATAATTTAAGAGATATTTCGTCCAGAAACTTACATAAAAATAATTCTCAGATAAAAAAACTATATTTTGTTAGAATCAAACAATTAATTGGATTCTTTTATTTCTTTCTAGCCTCTTGATAAACGTGATATTTTTTAGCTTCCTAAATGAGTTCAAAATATGAATGACAGCACAAGATCACTCAAGGTTGAGGCATTTTGCTCCCTCAATATTTCAAAATTTGTTTTGTTCCTGTAATCTCAGATATTACCCTCTAAAACTGTAGTTGGTGGAGAAGAGGGATGCATTGGGGGAAGGTATTTTATGAGATATGATATACTTTGCTCACCACTTCTGATTCATGATGCCCATCCGTTTCACCTGAATGGAGTTTCAGAGCCGATGAGGTGGATTAGGAAACACATCATGAACCTTTTTTCGTTATTCCTCATAGTCTGATTTGTGTATATATAACCATTTCTGATAGTGAATAAAACTGAATAATTATCATTTGGGATAAGAAAAATGTGACAGATCTCAGTATGAGAAGCTTCTGGGGCTTAAAACATGTGTTCTAATCAAGGAGCTCAAGGATAAATCTCTGTAGGAATTTGGGGAAGTAGCTTTTTAATCTGAGCAGCTTTAGCAGAAATCAATAAGAATGCTTTTACATTTTTACATTTGCTCATAAAATGGCTACTTATATATGGTTGTTAAATACACATATGTTAACAGTTTACCTTATATCGATTAGCTTGGTATTACAGAATGATTGATTAGCTTTTATCTTTTGGTAACAATGAGAAATCATTTTTTTTAAGTGGCAAACTTGTAAGCCTCAGTGGCCATTTGAGGAAGCACAGATCTGTAAGTGGATAACAGCATGCTAATTGTCCTGAACATTACGAATGTTTTGTGACTGCAGAGATGTTATTATTAACAAACATTTATGGAGTATGACAGCATTTCAGGTGTCATATAGTACAGACTAATGGATGTGCCCTTCAAAATCCATTATTCTGCTTTGGGGTGTGAAGGCTCTGAGCACAGTCATGGTAGTCATGCAGATGTTTTAAGAAAATGTTAAAAGTTCAATAGAAGTGTGAGTCTGTTTTTAACTAAACTGTATTTTCTCTTCTAATAAGTCTTAGGAAAGTCTTTAGAATATGCAAAATCTTTGTGAATATTGATTAGTCATAGCTTCCTTTGTAAGAGTCACCATAACAACTCTTTTCTATTATTAGCTATGAGGTCCTTATTTGTGATATTCGTGATACCAATTCAAGTTGTTGAGATAGTCTAGGAAATAAGAAAGTTACTAGAATTACAATCAATGCTGGTTAATGTGCAACAATAGTTATATTTCCTTTTCTTATAGGCTATCAATAGCAACTCAATTAATAAACAATGAGAACTTAGTTTTTAGTAAATTTAATTAATCTGATCCTTATCTATTTTCAAAATTGCTTAGCTATGTTTGAAAGACCTGGAGGAACAATTACAGACACAGCTAGCTCTAATCCCTAGCTCTTTTATAAATCAAATTAACAGAGACAAAATTAACACTCAGAAAAAAAAATAGGATTTAAAATATTTTGGTTATTTTAATGTTAAAAATAGGGGAAAAAAGCAACTAACCATTTTTATGCTCCTAAATATCTTAATATTTGCTCAGATTGAAAACAAATTCTTAGTAACATATTAACCTACCAAGCAGTATGGGAAAAAAGTAACCATAATGACATAATGACATAATGTTCTTGTATTATGTTTCAATGTTTCAAAATATTTTTATATACATTGCCTCATATAAGCAGTGTTTGTTTCCACTATGATATCTTGAATCAGTATATCTCCAAAATTAAGAAGTTTTCATTTACACCTGTTACAATATGTGATAACCTAAGCCTTGCCTGGACACATGACTCCCATCCTCATTTTCAAGGACTAAACATTCTTAACTAAAAAATACCAATTGATATCATTTAATTATTTTCATCATGGATGTTAATAGAGGGATGAGTGCAAACCAACAAATTGAAATTTCTGTAATGTACTTAGGTTAAAATTGTAAAGGAATATAAAGAGGGGCCAGTAAAGATTTGACTCTATTGCTCCCAACAAGCATAATTTGCATAGAATATATTCCAGGAAGGAGATGTGAACTTGTATGCTTATTCTTTGCATATTTGCCTCTAAAGGAGGTATATCTTTGAGACATCCCAAGGGATTTTATAGATTGAGGTTTTATTGTGGATGCCCTTGTTTTTATTGATTCAATATATTTAGATAAAACCCTATAATTATTGTATAATTGTATACAAATAATAATCAAATATATACCTTGCAGTATATACACATAAATAACTAATCTCTCTCTCTCTCCTTTCAAGATCTCCATCTGTATCTATCTATTTCTCTATCTAAACACACACAAACACATAAATACACATGCATATACACAAAACCTCATAGCAGGTTTAAACTTCAGAGCTGTTAAAATTTTAATAGATTACACTTCCTCCAAGACTTTTAGAACATTTTATATATGCCATACATACTCCTGTACATAAATATGCTTAGAATATATGACTCCAAATCCCTCAGTCACATTTACTCATCCATTGCATTTAATAATGATAATTCTGTTATAGTCTATGGAAATGTATGTCTCCCTGCAATCTAGGCTCATAGAATCATAGGCTGAGAGTTAGAAGGAATCTCAGAAGCACATAGTCTTCTATATAAAGGAAACAGAGGCTCAGAGAAATTAAGTGTCAACTTGTCTAAGGTCATACAGGTAGTATATGTTAGCGATGGGATCTGAAAATGGGTATTATCTCCAGAGCCATTGGTCTTTCTGATAAACCATGCAAGCCTCTCAGACATATGACATCATTCAGATAACTGGGCATTAGAAAAACTGTTTTGATGACCTGTTTTTATCACTTTTGATTTCAGAGAAAAAGGTAGTGGTAATTTAACTTTGGAAATGTCCTTTATTTTATGCAATTAAGATCACTTCAGATAAACATGTAAGATATCTTGTTGTGTAACAAATGATAAATGATATGATGATTACTTTAATTAATGTCTATTCCTCTAATGAGGGCACTAGAGAATATATTGATGCTTTGATTATTAAATTATTTCCCCATTTTAAAAGAAATTATGTATCTCATGGGTAATTTTAATTTGGTCTCTAATTGGAAATTAGATGATGTCATTTGGGATACCTCATGAACTAAGGTGGGATATGAGACTCCCCACATAATTTTATGAACATTGAAATAAATTATGTGGAAGAATATGAATAAAAAAGACAAAGGCAATGTTTCAATCCTATTTGGAATTCTGTTAATCATAATATTAACATGAATAATTAATTATTATAGAAAAATGAGTCTTTTTTTTTAAAACTGTATTTTCTTTTGCTATCATCACTAGTGTTATTACTATTAGTCTTAAGATATAAACCAAATTCTTCCTCAATCCCCTGAGAGGTGATTCCTTTCTTGAAGTTGATAATTTGACTTTAGATAGATAGAATGTATGGAAGTGTCCTCAGCAACTGATGAGTTGCTTCAGTCAATTTTATGGGGGTCAAGGTGATGATGTAAGGATATTTTCATGGAAAAACAGAAATCAACTACTCATAGCCTCTATACATGAGCCACATAATTCATGGATTTTGAAGAGACAGGGAAAATTGAAGAGATTTTTAAGGAAAACAATTTGTAATAGGTGAAATAATAGATTTTTACAATTTATTAGGATCTTTTGGTTCATCCAATTTACTTTTAATTATATCTACTTAGTTGTAACATGTGATACTAAGTTTAAAAGTGTTTAGCAAATAATAAAGGGTTTACATATGTAATAATGTACTATGTTGTTATTAAAAGCATAAATTATCAACCCTATACTTATTTGGTTCTTGATTGCTAAATAAACTATATTTCTCAGCTCTAGTTGACAACATGCCCCCAAGTCAAGAACTTCCTCCCATCCCTGTCCCCTAATCCTCAGTTTTCAGCTTTCTTTTGTTTTGTTTTCTCCCAGTAGATTGTAAGTTTCTTAAAGTGAGTCTTTCTTTTTTCTGTATTTGTATCTCCAGTATTTAACACACTGCCTGGCACACAGTAGACAGTAAATAAATACGTATTGACTATTGACAACAGATCCTTAAATATGAATTTGGTACCTGGGGTAAAAAATTTAAAACATGCTCTCAAGCCAAATTTGTAATTAAAGTTGAAAAATTAACATAACAAATATTCTACCCTGTACTAGGGAGTCAGATAACAACTTGTATGAATGGAAGAGATTGATAATTATTTTGGGGAGGTCTCTGCATGGTTGGATGGGAAATAGGACAGAGGAAACTCACCCAGAGTAGGGTTCATAGGATCACATATTTAAAGTTCAAAGGGACTTTTTAGATCTCAAAGGGTAATTTAATATAATTTACTCTTTTAATTCATGAGGAATCCTAGTCTCATAAAGGACTAGAAGACTATCCCTCATTATCTCTTGTTCTTAGGTTTCCTAACTTCCTAACTTCCTTTAAGATTTAGCTCAAATCAAGGGGCGGGGCCAAGATGGTGGAGTAAAAGCAGGGACTCACTAGAGTTCTCCCCCAAACCCCTCCAAATACTTATAAAAAATGACTCTAAATAAATTCTAGAGCAACATAACCCACAAAAAGACAGAGTGAAACAAATTTCCAGCCCAAGACAATCTGGATGATTTACGAGAAGGGTCTGTTGTGCCTGGCTGGGAGATGAGCACAGTGAGCCGCACCACTGGCAAAGACCAAGCCTCAGTGAACCTGGAGCAGCCCGGAGGGGACTGAATCAAGGGTAGCTGTGGCAGTTTACAGACTTCTCAACCCACAAATGCTAAAGACAACTTAGAAGGTCAGTGGGAAAGATCTGTAGGACATGGGTGAGAGAGAGGGCAGTCAGGCCTTGACACTAGGACAGTCCCAGGGTGGCGGCCATAGCAACAGTAGCTGCTTCCAGAGCACTCAGCTTCAGACTGTGGGAAAATTGAGCAGCTGATCAAAGGGGGATTGCAGAATTCTCTTTGCTGGTGCTGAGGCAGGATTCTCTTACTTTGCCTGTGCTTTATTCTGGGTCCCAGTCCTGGGTGGCAGTCCTGGGGTTAGGAGGAGCACTGGCATAGCAGAGCTTGTGGCAGCAGTGGAGAGGGACACCTGCTCTCATTTCCAGGGCAGAAAAGAGTGCTTGTGGTCACTCACGGACCAGAGCATAGGCCAGGAGAGGAGTAAATACTTCTCCTTAGATTGTGTCACCTTGGAAGAATGAAAACTTCTAGGTGCCTAGAAGTATCTCTGAAAACTGCTGCACAAAATCTCTGAAGCTTAGGACAGTATACCTTTCACACTGGAAGTAGAGCCTACCTTAACAAGAGTTAAACAGTCAAGTGACAGGCTGGGAAGATGAGCAATGTTAGAAACTGTTTTTACATGCAACTGGGAAACAAGATACATAGACAAAGGGGTATAGAAATCTATCATACCCTACAGGAAAATTGAAGGGGAAAGGGATAAGAGAAGGGTGGGGGCTAATAGAAGGGAAAACAGATTGGGTGAAGGGAGAATCAGAATACAGGCTGTCATAGGGTGGGAGGGAGGAGAGGGATGGGGAGAAATTTTGGAACTCAAAATCTTGTGGAAGTGAATGTTAAAAACTAAAAATAAATAAATTAAAAAAATTAAAAAAAAATTTAGCTCAAATCCCAACTATTTTTAAGGGAGGCTTCTCTCTCTCTCTCTCTCTCTCTCTCTCACACACACACACACACACACACACACACACACACACAACAACAACAACAACACACACTGTGTGTTGTCTTCTTCATTAGAGTATGAGCTGGTTGAAGACAGGGACCTTTTTTGGTGAGTATGTGTGTTTTCAGTCCTTCATTCTGTGCTTGGGAGTGACAGAACTGGGAATCAAACCCGAGTCCTTTGACTCCAAAGGAATGTGTCATCTTGTAGTTTCCTAATTTAATTAATTGTTATTATTAACTAGGTGCTACTATCAGTTTTTTTCTATGCAGCTGAAGTGATGTGAGTGCTAGCAAAATGTAAATGTAATACATCTAAACATTACACAAACTTTACAATCATTATTCTAAATTTAACTGCTTTTGAAATTTCAGTGGCATGGACAAAGACCTACTCATTCTGTCCTGGCTATGACTCTAGTTACTGATGTATTATCAAGACAAATATTGGTAGCATACTAAGGTTTTAGTTACCATAAAAGTGGCTAAGGTATTGTTGCAAGTTTCCACAAAGAAGCAAAGAAAGTGAAGAACAGGTGTAAGGATTCTAAGGAGATGTGCATTATCAGTACCAGGGGAGGAATGTTAAGTCCAAGGTAATGTGTTCAAATATAGACATAAACATAAACTTTAAGAGATAATATAAATTAAGATATGGTTGCAATCAACAAAAAGTGACAGACCTCAAGAAGGAAGGTAGTAAAAAGGAAAGGTACCAGGCAGATGAGGAGAAATCAGGTTTTGCAAGTCAAAGACACACACAAGTGTCTGCTAAGTCCAAGATCAAATTAGGAATCAGCATATAATTGGAGGAACCAAAAAGCCAGGATGAGGAAGGGCCAGAACTGAAATCAGAATCTCAGGCTAAGGTATAAGTATAGAGGTGCCAGAAACAGGTCTTAAAAATACAGAATAATCAGAACAATGATATGTTGGTAATAAAATCACTTCTACAATATAGGATATGACATTTTCTCCTTTTGAACAATCAGTCCCTTTTGTAAGCAGATAGATTTTAAAGGATCCTTCATCTGCAGAGGCAAGTGCAGGCTAACATTCTAAATTTTAACTGCTTAGGCTCAGAACTGCAACTAGCAATACAAAGCATAGCTCAATTACAGATACTACAATGGAACAGATGAAGGTGAGAATCAGAGTCTATTTAGAAATTCTAGTGTATGGAAACTCTGAAGTTCATAAGTAATATTTTATGCTTGCAAATGGTATATGGCACGTGCATGGGCTGGGATCATGACCATTTTATTAAGCACCTTTTGAATAGAAAAAAAAAACACAGTAGTTTAAATCATACTGCTTTAATGGATGCGTGATACATAGAAATGATCACATCAAATATGAAGAAGAAGGCATTAAAGGGCCATTAACACAGCATTATCCAACATTTCTCAGTAACTGAAACATTTGTGCTAAATGACCAAATGAACCGCTGAGGAAATCTTCAGTGTTCAATAGCCCTTAAAGTTAATCTGTATTTATTTTACCTGTGGTGAGGCAATCTGACAGTTGCTTGGGACTAGAAATCATGGGTAGTAAGGACTAATATTTCAGGACTTTATCAGAGATTTTGTGTTATTGTTGATACTTATGTGTTTTTTTTTCTCAGTTGGGGTGGGTAAATCTGCTCATATCATATTCCCTGTTGAACTTTCTCCTCAAGGTCAAGAATATATCTGTGGCTGCAAAAATTGTTGAATACACTTTCCCTCTCTTTTTTTCTTGCTTTTTTTTTCTCTCCTGCTTAGGAATTGTGTACATAACCCCATCACAAAGGAACTTAATTCTAATTTATCTCTGGCAGAAATGCTTTGTTAGTGGGTTATGTTAGAGGCAGTGGTTCTGGAAGTTTAATGAGAAGTCTTTTTTTTTTAACAGAATGCTAATTCCTATTTTTAAGGTACCAGATTTTAGAGTAGGCTGAATTGAACTTTAATAATTATGAAAGCTTTTTTCTAGATTTAATTTTAGCTCTAACATACTACTATGAGATTGTTTTTAATTTACTGGTATATCAAAATACCATTGTCTTGGTATTTAGGTTTGAGTCCCTCAACTGCTTCACTGAGTCCCATTCTACATACATAATGTGGTTGGAGAGCAGATTTTGATGACTACATCAGAGATATTCTTAGCCAATTTGGGAATAAAATGGGAAAATGTCTTATCTTTATAATACAAATAAAATGACCAGTATAGGGATATCACCCAGTACAAGAAAGGACTGAATCATGAGTAATCAACCCATGTACATAGTATCCATTTTAACTCACCCTTATTAACACTTTTTCTTTAACAATGTATGACAAAAGGAAATTTTATATACATATATGCATGCATACATGTGTGCACATATTTATATACCATTCTATCACACTGAAAATGAGTTCAAAGAAAAAATTGTTAGATTATATATGAATGTATATATGCATATTATATGTGTATACACATATATATGTACACAAATATATAAACTACTACTTGGCTAAAAGGGCATATGTTGATTGATCTTTTAAGGGCTTCAATAAAAGGCTGTGTGAAATAAATACACACACTAAGGAGTATTTTTTGACTCCCTGTCACCCTCTTTCTTTTCTATTCTGAGGAATGAACTACCTGGATCCCATTTCCCTGCCACCAGCCTTTGCTTCGAAGAAGGGTTCCTTTCCTTCCCTAGACTATTGTTATAGGCTTGTCATTAGTCCCTTTGACATGTCCTTGTGTATTCTTATTTTCCAAAGAAAATGAATAGGAAATAAACATGAAATTAAAAGACCTCTTCCTCTGCCTCATCCATCTCTACTTTTCCCCATTGTTTTATTTTTTTTAAATTAATATGCCATAGGAAAATATAAGGCCATGGCCAAAGTGATTGCTCATCTTTGAAACATCCTTGAAAGTATGTTTAGAATTTTGACTGGTGAAGGTACATGTTATCAGGTTTGGTGGGGCATCCTTGCATGAGCAAAAACCCAGGACACAAAAAGGACAAAAAATCTTGGGAAACATCAAATAATTTAGTTTTGCATGAGTACATGCAGGATTCAAGTAAGACATAAGGCTAAAAATATAGATTGAACTCATTTTACACAAGGCTCTAGGGGGCATATGTTGTCTAGCCACTTTTTTTTTCCTGTGTGGCTGTCAGATCAAAAGCTTTGGAATGGTTATGGGTATCTTCATGGAGGCCCTGTAACGTTTTGGAGATGAATGCATCAAGTACAATATCATCCACAAACAGTAAATTCTGGAGGACCTTGTGATCCCCAGGGATCGTCAACTTGAACACTTTATTTTTTTCCCATCATTTTGGCTAACACATTTGGCTAGCAAACATCTCCCTCTTTTTTTCTTCTCAAAGTATTTATGGTTAGAAAATTATTGCATAGGGTTTTTAAAATTGATGTATCTTCCAAAAACTAATATTATTTTGATTCATGTATTATATCAAATATGTATATAATACACTGTATTTAATGAAAATCATTGAGGCAATATTTGGCTCTTTAAATTAAATTATTTTTCCTAATCCACAAGCAATAAAGCAGAGTAGACTCTTCTATAATTGTAAAGTTGTAAGTCTTTCTTAAATATTACTTACAAAAACCTATTTCCTAATAATACTGTCACTGAGGTTGCCTTCAATTAATATGTTGATGAATCTCATAAATTTATGTATAGGGAGAAGAGTAGGCATAAAGTTCAATAGTTTCTCACAGTAAATCCATTTGGTGAGTGGGGGTGTAGTATTAATAATGTCTGATTGTTCCCCCCAACGTTTTGGTATCATCCCTTCCTTCAGGTGTCTGGTGAAATAATTGCTTAATGTCTTCTTCTCCAATTTGCATTTTTCTACATACACTTGGACCAAACCAGCTGTTTTTTTTTCTGTCTTTGTTGTCTTTAAGTGCCAATTCTACATCCCTTTCTTATAAGCAAAATTGATGAGATAATAGAGTTCAAGTGTGGCAACTCTATTCTCCATGATGATGGAAGCAGATTGTTATAAAAATTCATGGAGATCCTTCCACCCCCATTTTAATTTTGTTTCTTGTCTCTCTTCCAGGTTTAACCTTACATACCCATGGTATGATTTTGCTTAGTTGGATTTCTTGCCAGGCTTTTTTGAATTGGTTTTTCCCTTTACTGGTTCTCTTTGCTTTATAAAAAAAGTTGCTCATAATCATTATTTGTGCTTCTTTGTGACATTTTACAAATGTTTATATTCTAAATAAGTTTCCTTTTGGCCACCATTTCTTTGTAATTGGAAATCAAATCAAGTGTTTGAAAGTTGCTTTTTATGCTTTTTGGATTTCTTGCTATGGCAATTGATTTATATTGTTTCACATTCTATCTAGCTTTCAACGTTCAATGTCATTTTCAAAATTCATTTCTGATTTGTTTTTAAATTTTCAATTAGCTCTTCAAATAGCTAAGGACTGAATTGCTTCAACTCTCTATCTTTTTAATTTTTATTCCTTTTGTCCCACCCACCCCACCCCCATCTCCCAGCTTTTTAGCAGTTGAGATCTTTGCATTTAACTATGCACACAGCTAATTCAAGTGTGACTGAAATTTCAGTAGTCTTTTCCTATTTGTTAAAATAAAATTAATTTCAGTTTTTATCATGTTATTTGATGTTCACTATGTCCAGAACCTATTAGTTTTTTCCTCAATTATGAGGCTTCCATGTCATCTCTAGGCCTTTTATCTTTCAATTTTTTCCTGATTCTGCTTTCTAATAGAAGTTGGTTTAATCATTCACTGAAAGGCAAAAGGAAACATTATTTTGTGGGACATATGATTATCTCATACTATAGTACTCATGAGAATTACTTTCAAAAAGACTACCACAAAATGAATAAATAAATGACTGCTGCTTATGCACTAATACTGATTATATAGAATAAATAGGTAGAGAAATTCTACAAAGAATGAGATTGAGACCCCCAAAATTAAATAAACATATATTTTGATACTTTATGACTCCAGTGAAAAGGTCAGAATAGATGAAGATGGTGATAAATATTGGAAAGTAAGGTGGAACTAATAACTCATAATACTTTAAGTAGTAAAATTACATTTTTATAATTAAAATTTGCATATTTTTAATTTTAATTTTATTTTTCATGTAATTTATTTATTTTTTGCTGCTGAATTTTGTTTCTTACATTTTTTCTTTGTAACTTCAGGATTTAATGCTTTTTATTAATATATTTTATTTATTTTGTTATATACTAATTGCATGTAAAAATGTTGTGGTCTGAGAGATTGAGACCCCTCAAGGACCAGAGTATAGAACAGGGTTGTCTGGAATGAACTCACAGACTCAAGCATTTTTTAAGTCAAGGTGCCAAAGATTTATTGTTATGCTTTTCAGTGGGCAAGGATTCTCAAGGGACCTGCTGTGGTGGGCAGAGCTGCTTAGGGAACTTGCAACCTAACAGGAATGTTTCTAAAGCTGATATAGGAAAAGTAGTGAATTATTTGACAAGTATGCTAATTAGGTGGTAACATACAACCTTGGGCACAGGCGTCATTCACTACTGGAAACTGTGGGGAAGGGGGAGAAGAGAGGGTTCCTGAAGAGTATATTTTTGGTCTGTTAACAAGATACTTTCAAGAGTTGATGTCTATAGCTTGACCTCTGGATTGTATATGTTAACTGTGGGCATCGATACTTGATAGTTCTGCTGGTACAAGATAGTCCTGTTCATACAAGGGAAATTCTATAGAGGTCAGCTTGTTCTTTTAACAGGGAGAGATAGTTTGCCTCACTGGGTCCACTCAAGAGTTATTGCCAGAGATAGGGTCTTTGGGCTGGAGGGAAATTGTCAGGGATATTTCCTTGAGGCTAGGGAGAAATATGATTTTGGAAGTGGAGTCTGAATATAAGCACCCAAGCACATCATCAAAATACTTTTTGATATTCATATTTTTTTTTAAATTTTGACTTCCAAATTCTCTCCCTCCTTTACCTACCCCTTGAGAAACATATGATATCAATATGATATCAATTATATATGTGAAGTCATGCAAAATATATTTCCATATTAGCCATGTTGGGGAACCAAAAACAACAAGAAAAACAATTTTAATTATACTTCTATTGGTACTCAAAATTTACCAGTTTTCTCTCTGAAGACTGATAACATTTTTCATCAAGAGTCCTTCAGAATTCTCTTGGACCAGTGTTTTGACCAGAGTAGTTAAGTCTTTCAAAGTTGATCATTATTACAATACTGTTTTTACTGTGTACAATGATCTCCTGGTTCTTGCTAGATATGTAACCAGAAACTCATTTTACTTTCCAGATGCTATCTAATTCATTCTTAAAATTCTCCCATGAAATATGAAGGGACTAATTATCAATGGTATAATTTCAAGTGTGCCCAATACCAGCAATTCAAAGTGCCTGTGAAATCTTCTGTGCAGATTTTGGGTGACATGTGTCTGTTGGTAAATAATAATTTAAAAAATTAACTCTTTGTCTTTTGTCATGTTTTTCAATGCCTGACTCTATGTGTATGCAATATAAGTGAATCATAGCTAAATTTAAGAGAAAGAAATTTTGATTTTTTAAAAATAACTTACAAGAATGTTAGAGATCCTAAATTGTTATTGGAAGAAAAGTA
This sequence comes from Vombatus ursinus, assembly GCF_900497805.2. Lineage (NCBI taxonomy): Eukaryota > Metazoa > Chordata > Mammalia > Diprotodontia > Vombatidae > Vombatus > Vombatus ursinus. The sequence goes on from NW_020947238.1 coordinate 837,357, forward strand.
AGTATTACCATTAATATGGAAAGATCTATCATGAGATATGGTCATTAAAATTTGAGTCAGGAAAGGTGCTAGGTCATCCCCTGTGTGCTAATGTGGAACTACTGCCCATCAGCATATTTTCTCATTCTTTTTTGCAATTCAGAAGCGACAATTCCGTCCTTAAGGGATTCTCCTAATTCTGATGGATTTTGCCATGAGAAAACTTTTCCCCTTTGAACAGGTGAGTACCATCACTCCTAGTTATCACCACCAGAATTAGCCTCAAGGAAACGAATGGCCTGGGTCCAAGATCCTAATTAAAGTTTATCATGTTTCCCTCTTTCAAAACCACCATTACCATGAAAAGCTTATTCATTTTAACAGTGGCTTTATGGCTCTGAAGGTTAATCTTAAAATACATAGACATAGTATCTATACCTTCCTATTTTATTCACTCATTGCTAGAGGTAGTTAAACTTCAGGCAAAAAACATCTGTTAAGGAATCAAGGTTGTGTGCATAATGCACATAGTAGGAATCTAACCAATATTTAGTGAATGATTGAATGAATATTCAATGTAACTAGAGTTAGTAAGTTTCATTTACATTTGTTTAAACATCTAATCTGTTATATCTTAAGTCATTTGAGGCCCGAGGAGTACTGTAATTGGAGTCAGGAGACCTGGGTTTGAATCTCACCTTTGATGCTTCTTAGCTTTGTGAATGTGTGTTAGCCACTTAATCTCTTAAGACCTTTCACTGCCTTGTTTATAAAATGGGATAGTAACACTTGTACTACCTACCTCCAGGATTACTGTAAGGAAAGCTCTTTACAATATTTTTTTTTTTCAGAGAGGGGAAGAGACGAGTATGGAAATGAATGAAAAACATTAAACACGTAGTATATTCCAAGCACTGAGTCCTGGGGATACAAATACAAACAAAACAGTTCCTACTCTCAAAGAATTTACTTTCTAATTCTGGAAGACAATAAAAAAGGAGTAGGGGTGGGAGATCAGGACAGAAGTTAGAGTTTCTTTCACTGGCATAGTTTGAAAATGTCCATCAAGTGATCCAGAGGCCTGGTTCTTATGGACTAAGTAAGGGGATAGATCACCTGTCAGAGTCCAGTATCAGAGCCTTTTGTCATGTTCATTAATGCCTGACAGTATGTATATACAACATGAGTGAATCATAGCTAAATTTTAGAGCCAGGATAAGACTCCAGATTCTGGTGGGAGGGAGAGGATATGAACCTGTGATTCCATGGGAATCCTGATGTTGACATGCCCTCTCCTGATACAATCAGCAACTCATCAATTTTTCTCTGAGAAAATTCCTGGGGTACTGAGAGGTTCTGTGCTTGACTCCCTGCAATACAACTAGTATATGCAACATAGCTTGTCAGGGTCAGAAAACATGAACTCATTTTTCTTGATTCTAAGACCAGCTCTCAATCCAATGTGCTATGCTGCCTCTCAATATTATAAACCAGACCTGCACAACTTGGCAGTAGGTAGGGGCCAAAATTAAAATAGGCTGAACTTCTGCAGGCAACAGATAGGTTTTTAGTGGCTCACTTTCCAAGTAAAAGCATAATTAATGATTAAGCTATTTTGCAAATAAACCATATTTTAAAAAGAGAAATTTAAATTAATATATATTAATTACACTTATTACTTAAGATTTTTATCATGAAATTACATTAAAAAATTTAATTTGCTAAGTGGGACATAATCCAGAAATTGCAATCAGCAAAGACTTCTTTAAGTCACCTTGAGTAAAAGACTTCCCAGCAGCAGAAATTTTTTTAGAAATCTGAAAACTGACCTTAGTAGCTACCACATTTTGAGTTTACTTTCTTGAGAAACCATTGTTCCCCACTGAGATTTTTCAACAATTTGGACATTTTAATTTGTTTTTCATTGGTCTTCAATTTACTTAAGTCAGGATGTTTTGATTTGAAATGGTGATGAAGATTGTATTGCTTCGGAACAAGTATCACCTCTTGGCAAATAAGGCACAATATTTTGTCTCTAGTGTAAGTAAATAAATATCTATTTGTCCACTCTGGATTAAACACTCCATGTTCTAATTCAATCTTCCATTTCTTTTTATTGCCCATTTTACAAAGTCACCCCCCAAACTTTAATTTGTTAGAATCAAAAAACAAAATAAAACAAAACTGCACAGCAACTGTTCACATACAAAGAAATACTCAGCTGAGCGTCTGACATTGGAGAGAGTGCCAGACACTCATGTAACTTGGAGGGCAGTCCATGCAGTAAGGGAGAGGAAGAAGCACTCGAGTGGTGGCTGCTCATTGCATAGCGGGTGTTAGCTTCATTGGCGCATAGCTGCACTCACTTAGTCCTAATTCAGTGCCAGTAACAACTGAAAACCCAGTGAAAACATATGACTGCCATTCCTCTCAGACTAGAGACAGATTTATGGTGGTTGGTTGCCATGGGTCATGTGACAAAGAGGAGCGCATGCACAGTGGCAACCCACCTGGCAGGTTACATGATGGGCACAATAGTAATTAGTGGAAGGTGGGTTAAGCCAGGCATGGACAAAGCACTCATTACTCTTTCTTTACATCTTCTACAGTTTTCATGAGCTGCCCAAAATTCTTTGGTGGGCCATAAGTGCAGGCCTGCTATAAACATGATTCATTTTTAAAACTTTCCCATGTTTCATAGATTCTTTAGAATCCAAACAGGGGTGTCATACAATTTAAGACAGGGGTGAATAATCTGTATAAGAATTCCTTGGGGATGCATGTTGATTTAGTTTAAAAATAAAATGTTATCTGTGTTTTACTGCATTTTAATTTATTTTTAAAAATATTTCCTAATTATAATTTAATCTGATTCTGTCCACTTGGAATATTGCCATTGCTTTGTTTTATACCTCTAGTTTAAACTCAAGGAAGTGATGGAGAATTTGTTCATTATGCAGATTAAACTTAAAAGTGTGTTATTCATAATCTCCCCTCCCCCCAAAAGCCAGTTATTAAACAGTTTCCAACATTTCTCTTGTGATAGCCCACCACACAGAACTGGGGAGAATACAGATTTGGGGCTAACTTGTCAGGTCCTTGCTATAAAGTAAATAAATGTTTCTAAATAACAGCTTAACAAATTGGTGAACATCCTGTCGACTGTCCCGACTCATCCATTGATCTTGATTTTTTTCTCTAGACTTTGTAGTCAGTTACTTTCTCTCTCAACCCCTATGGCCCCTTTGTCCCACTGTAAGTTTTTCACATCTACATTTTGAGGAAGGGCCCAATCTAGCCAACCTTCATTCTCCTGATTTCCCTTAGGATACCTTTTGAAACCTTCTTCAACTCCCTTTCATGTGTTTTCTCTTCTATTAGAATGTAAGCTGTTATGTGCCAGGCATTGAGTTTCATGATGTGGATAAAAACAGATTGTCATTCTTTTGCGTTGTATTTGTATGTCCAGTTCTAAGCACAGTGCCTTAGTGAATTCTTAAAAAATACTGACTTTTTTCTTCTTCCATAGATATATTCCCATGGATCAAAATCCCTCCTCAGGACCCCATAGTTGCTGCAGCACTGGGAACTTTACATTTGACTCCAAATCTTTTAGACACAATGTCCCAGCTCCCACCTTTCCTCTACCTGGTTCTTTAATGTGTCAACCCTTTTAGAATGTAAGTTTCTTAAGATCAGGGGCTGTGCTTTTTTTTTTTTTCTTTTGACAACTTTGATAGCAAATGACCAAAGAATCACAGAGGTTTTGCAACCACTGTTAACTCCAAAAATACCAAAGAGCTCACACAGTTTAAAATCAAAAAGCTTTCTTTATTCCATTAGGGGAGGGAAATTAGATACATGAGTTGGGTCCTCCTCTAGTAGGAGATGTATTTGTGGCTAGATAAAGAATCAAATGGTATAGTGTAGCAACAGTGGTGAGGCACAACAGCAACAGATAGGCAAGGTTGTCTAGTGACAAAAAGTCCACTCATAGCAGGACTCCATGTCTGGGCCTGTTGATGCTTGCCTGAGCTCAGCAACCATCAGTTCTGTGATCTAGTTGCAGCAGTATTCATCCAGAGGGTGAGCACAAAGGATTATTGTTATGCCAAGCTCAGGGCACAGCTTGCTTGCTAGGCCTTAACTCTAGAAAAACAAGGTGTTTCCTAAGAATAAAAAGAGAGGAGCAAAAAGAGAGGAGTGATTTGGATCCTGACACTTTTTATCCACATCATGAAACTCAGTGCTTGGCACATAACAGCATTTAAATGCTTGTTGACTTCTTATTCTTTTAAAAAAAATTTTTATGAAGAGTTCTAATAATTTTTTTTTAACAAAAGCTATGGGTAGAACCATAATGGAACTCAAAATAGACGTAAATTTCAAATGCACTGAACACTTTCTCTGAAGTGACTATCAGTCAGGATTAATTTTTAGTTATGAGGTATATGGCTAGGAATATATTACTGTGAATATCATATATTACATCCATTGTCTTCTGTGAGATTCTTCTTTGAGACATGGAGTTGACCATGGATCTTGAAAGCTGTTCTGGGAGAGGGCAAACTCTGGAGGGTCTTCCCAGTCTGGAAAAGCTTTGCATATTGGCCCAGGAATGGGCTGCATGTCTATCATTTGAAGATCAGACTAGGACCATTTGGGTAAGTTCCCCACCAAAAAATTGACAGCATGTTATTTTTTTTTCTGGTCACAGAAATGCACAGTAACCACCAAATGTTAGAGTTTAAAAGTACCAAGAAGAGATAAATCTCAATTCAAATGAGGTGGTGAGGGTCCAGACTTGCTCATAATTATTTTTATAATTAACCCCTGGGCTGTTTTAGAAAGCATTAAGACATGCTAGAAGCTGGAATTAAAGGGGAGCGGTAGAAATGAGCCACTGGGTGTGGGGTCAGAAGAAGTAAATTATGACAGTGAAGAACATACAGGAAAGGGGGTTAATTAGGTGGGGCACAGAGAGAATGACCCTTAAACCAAATTCCACTGGATGTTTTTTTTTTCAGCCTACGCACTGATTCCTGAGAGGCTGTGGGTTCTAATGTCTATTCTCTCCTGAATACCAAGTTTTGGAGCAATGATAAATGTCTATTAACTGGTATGAGTGTAAATCTAATTGTCTGAATCGATATTCTCTGAGACCCTTGTAGATATGAGAAAAGAGAGCTGGGTCTGGGGTAGTTGCATGTGCCTTTATCCAGATCTTTTGCTGTTTCTACAGGTAGGTCTGTGACATTTAATCATAGAGGGGTCATAATATGCATTTCTAGACCGTGTACCCATTCTGGTGGAATCAGGGATCCCTGAAGTATTGAAGTATATACATATGTGAATATATGTATATGCATACATGTATACATGTACTGTATGAATCTACATGCACACATGTATGCATTCATATGCATACATGTGTGTATAGAAGGAACTGAACATATACACACACATTTAATAAATTTCATATTTTAAGAAGTTTGCTGCTAAAGTACTGACAGCCTTGTCTTTGTAATCTCTTTTCTCTCTAAGGCTACAAAATATAGCACACTGAAGCAAGTAGCTCTGTACAGGAAAGTCTATGAGGATGAGTGTATAGAGGTCCATTTGGCTTACTGACAGAGCTATTGAAAAGATAAATATAAAAATCTCCAATTCCCAAGCTACAAAGTGCTCATCAAGCTTGTTTTGGAGTCAATTTTCTTTTGAAATGGAGAAAGTACTGTGCTATTTATATATATTATTCTGCTGTGTTAAAACATCATAACTTACTCTAAAGAAAAAAAGGTGACCCCATTTAGAAATCTCACCAAAGAAACAGGAGAAAAGTAAATTTGCCTGCCAATTTTGGCAGAAGTAGAGGGGATAGCAAAACATTTCAATTCTGTGATAAAGTGACCAGAGTAGTTCCTGGGAAGACTAATGAATAGAGTCAAAGTGTAAAAGTAGAGAAGACAGTGCAGATGTGTTGGGCTCCCACACTTTCCTCACCTTTCACTTTTTCCCTGATTGGGCAAAATACAGTCATGTAAAAAGGATGAATACAGGTAGGCCTGTTTGTGTTTTGTTGCCGGGATATAGTTCACTTTGTCTCTGATACTATAACTAAATAAGAATGCTTTTTTATTTAATAAAACAATCAGGAATGAGTGTGAACAAGACCCGTATACCCCCTTGAATCAATGTAACCCACTGTGTGAGAGTCTGAGTTTCATTATGGGCAATTTGTGTAATAGGAAAATGTTAACTCTGAACCAGATGGAGAGATGCTGAAGGTCTGGATTCCAGAGGTTGGAGCAAGCATGGCTTTTCTAGCACGAAGAAGAGCAGAAGAGCAGAAATTGGATCAAGCTTTGGCAGAGAAAGGAGGTACCAAAGAGAGTCATTGGCTCTATAAGTATCTCACTGTGAAGGACCCAGATTGAAGAACCCCAAAAGGGCAGCTCTTTCCCCAACTTCTTCTCTTGATTGCTCTCTATTCACAGGAAGTACAGCATAATCTGCTATTTTTGTTCACTTTTTAGTTCAAATATTTCCAGTACATTACCCTTTCCCCAATACACATTGCAAACTGAAGGGGGGGGGTACATTTTATTATCTCTTCTTCAGGGCTTATCTTTTTTTTTTAATTGTTCTTTCTACTTAGATTGTTATAGTCACTGTGCATACTGTTTTCCTGGTTCTGCTTTTCTCATTTAATCATTTTGTATCTTCTCATGCTTCTCTGAATACTTCATGCTCATTTTCTTCTTAAAGTACAATAATATTTCATTATACACACATACATACATACGCGTGTATATATGTATATGGGTATATATATGTGCGTGTATATATGTATGTGTGTATATGTGTGTATACACACACATATGCATGCCACAACTTGCTTAACCATTCTGATAGAATATATTCTATAAATTCAATTGTAAAGTCATAGTTGCTTATCTATAACATTTCCCCTACCTGCCCCCACTTTTTGCTCTTTTTTTTTTACATAGTTGTTTTCAGTGTATATAATATGTTGGGGTCTGTCTCTCCATTCATATAAGCCTTTCCACCTTTCTTTGAATTCTTCATATTTGACATCTGACTGCACAAAAGAATTTCTTTGTAATTACATAGTTAAACATTCTGCAATCTTTGAATACATAGTAGTCTCCCAGTTTTTTGTTTGTTTGCTATATCCAACAATGTATCTAGGAAAGTTTTTGTGCCCATGGGTCTTTCACCCCTTTGTCAACAGTATTTCTGTCATGTAAATTTAATAGTAGCATCATTTTGTCTCAGGGTATGAACATTTTGTAACATGGTGTAATAGAACTAGGGAGACGGAGAGAGGAGGAGGAGAGGAGGAAAGGGGGAGAGACAAAGAGAGAGATGCAGGTATACAGCTAATGGTGGTAATCTGCATTCTATTCCAGTGCCCATATACCCCCCCCACTTTCCCTTCCCACATGCCGCTCCCACCAGTGTAACACTCTAAGTAGGTTTAGGTGGAGTCTGTAGACTCCAGTGGGCATTATAGTTAGCATGTACACTATAGGATTTGGGGCTTCATGTCTTTAATCTGGGTGTGTGAAACATCCCATCACTCTGGGTTTGACTCACTCCAACTCACTCCATTCAAGAACAAATATACCACAGAAAATTGCTTTTCTGCTCTGTGATTGAGTGTTGATCCTCACCACTTGGGGAAATCAAAGTCTTTATATACTCTTTCAATTAACTATCACCCTTATGAGCTTGTTTAGCTCTTCTATTGAATTTCTAGCTAAGCCAAAGAACTGTAATGCTTATCAAATTGGCTATCTCTAGGCTAAACAGGTCAGCCCAGCCCAGCCCAGCCCATTTATTCATTTACCAGAGGTCTTTGCTTTCCAATCAGAACTACAGTGCAGCTCTTCTTAACAGGATTCCAAAACAGCTACAAAGTCCCTCAGCTCTTCCTTCTCAAGCTAGACAGTGGAGAGTCATCTGCACTTGTGGAATGCTTCACTTTTCTCTAGCACCAGGTTGAGATGAAGGCCAAAAGTTATCCTTGGAACCCTTGACCAATTAGATCAATTCTTCCCGACCAATCAGGAATCATTCAGGTGAAACCTCCCCTCAACTGACACCCTCTGACTACTACAGTTGGTTGTATTTCAAAAGCTTAAATGAGAGTCTTCTCATTTTTTTTCTCAATGCCTCTCACCATTTACTTTAAAAAAAATCACAACTTCTCAAATTTCTCCTACAGTTCTCTACTAGCCCCTTTTCAATCATGCAACAGTCTCCAAATGTTTATATCTTCTCATATTCTTGCTTTTACCCTCTTTAGTTGCAAAACATATGTATCCAAATTATCTGAGGTGCCTATTATACCTTCCCTTAAATCTACAATAAGGCATTCTCTCCTTGGTGCCTTTACAATTAAATTTCTTCTTACTCATATTTCTCTATTTTTTTCTATAAATAAAATTAAAATAACAAAATAAATAAACTCTCTGCCCCTTTGCAATCTTAAACTGTTCCCATGCAAGCAAGGTCATATTGCTAACAAAGAGACCTGAGTGTTCAAATCTATGCCACAGATCATTTTTTCTCCAAACTGTCAAAAATCCCATCTGAGAGTTGTTTCCTCATGTACACATTTTTAGCTATTTATATTAAAATAAAGCTGTTTTCCTACTTACATCGAGTATCAAAATGTTCAAAATAGCAGCAATATCTGACATCCTTTGACAATAAATACGAATCTTTGAATAAAACACTTCTTATGACCTTTCCATCATTGGCTGTTCCATATGAAAATGGCCTTAGAATGACAGTGGAAGAGGAAGTGGCAATGATGTCCAGAGTGGAGATAGCATACAATGGAGATGGCCAAGAAGTAGCTGTGGCCAACACTCTGCTGACCCCAAGATTAACATTCTGTGTGTGTGTGTGTGTGTGTGTGTGTGTGTGTATGCATATGTATATGTATATGTATATAGTTTTTCTGAAGTAACACTTATACAGAGCTTTCATGTTCACCAAGTACTTATTTTTTCCCCATAACAACCATGTGAGGTAGATAGTACATACATTATTTTGGGAAAGATGAAAAAAAAAACAATATGCTTTAACCATACTTTGTTGTTGTTGTTATTCAGTTGTTTCAGTCATGTACAATTCTTTGTGACTCCATTTGGGGTTTTCTTGGCAAAGATATTGGAGTGGTTTGCCATTTCCTTCTCCAGCTCATTTTATAGGTGAGGAAACTGAGGCAAACAGGGTTAAGTGACTTGCCCAGGGTTACATAGCTAGTAAGGGTCTGAGGCCAGATTTGAACTCAGGAAGATGAATCTTTCTGACTTTAGGCCTGACATTCTACCCACTGCACCACCTAGTTTCCCTATTAAAGTAATTTATAAAGTTGATTTATTTTCTAGTTTTCTTTTTTTGTAGTATTATTTTTGTTCTTTTTTTTGTTGTTGATACTGAGATTTCAGAGATAAGAAAGTGTTTTAAGGGGTCTATGTAAGAATCAACTGGATCACTAAAAAGGGAGATCTTCCTTCTGTCTAAGGAATTTATACATACTGTCAAAAAAGGCTTTACATTGTATGCTTTTTATGTCCCTTAGCAATAAAGGAAATAATTATAAGTGTATTCTTTTGGGGAGGATATTCTGAAAGCTTGCTTAGATGTTTTTACATAACAGACTCTTGACACAGTATTCCTTGTGACTTCTGTGATGCTGAACTGAAAATGTTTTGAAGCAAGACAATAGGGGATAGACATGATTGCAACTGGAAAAGCCCATTCTCTTTCAAATATAGATCTCTAGATGAAGCCTTTTTGCCTCTTCAATTTCACCAATTATTTACTCATTTAAAAGTCATAAAAACATGGCTCAGAGGAACAATAATACCTTGTATTCAATCTGTTTCACAAAGCTGAGGGATGCAGCACCAAGTTGGGAAACAGAATAGAGAAATGATCTTCGAAAGTTTTACATATCCTTCATTATCACCAGACTACTGAAGAGCCTCTAATGACATTATCTCATATTCATTCTCTTTCCACCAATTCATTCTTCACCCTATGATGAGACATAGTATATAGACACCATCACATCATGCCTGTCTGCTCACAGGTCTTTCGTTGTTCCCTACTATATATCAAACAAAAGTTCAAGGTTATTTTCCTGGCACAGATTCCCTTCATAGTTTAGTAGCACCCTACTTCTTCAGTGACATCATTCTACCCTAGTCCAAACACTCTGAACTCCATCCAAATTGGATTATTCTCCACCCTCCAAATATGAGCTACCTCTATGTCCTACTTCCTCATCCCTTCAATCTTTGAACTTCTACCTGTCTTTCAAAGCCTAACTCAAATGCCATTTCCTCCATGAAGCCTATCCTGAATCCTGCTATCCTTAATTACTTCCATCCAACTCTTCATCTCTCATCTAAAATTTTATCAAGTAACTCTTCAACATACTTTTCTGACATTAATTTAAGTTATTTGCATTTGTGTCTTATTGCCCTCATTAAGTTCTTGGTTCCATAAAGGACCCTTAGCTAATACCTTATCTCAACTTTATATCTCCTTTAGTACTGCTTTGAATAAAATAGGTCTTCTATAAAGCTTTGTTGAATGAATGAATGAATCAACAAATGAATCAACAGTTCACTCCCATATACCTGTTGAACTTTGGCCTGGCTACAAGAGCACATAAAAGGATTGGAAAGGGGAGATATGGCTAAATAACAATTTTGATCATAAAAGATCTAGTTTAGTCCATGGTGATGATGATGATAACAGCCAACATATATATAGCACCTACTATAAGCCAGGTACTATGATACTCACAGCAACTCTGGGAAGTAAGTGTTATTATTATCCTCTTTTTACATATGAAGAAATTGAGGCAAGCACAGTGACTTCTCCAGGCTCATGTAGCTAGTAAGTTTATCCACATTTGAAATCAGGTCTTCCTAAATCCAGATTTGAACTCAAGCTTCTCTGACTCCAGGTCTGGTATTCTATTTACTGTACCACAATAACTTGACATATATAGTTTTCCTAGACTAATTTTCAGTGAATATTAAGAGACCAGAATGTAGAAGGTGATAATTCTATACTTTTCTTATTCACAGTACATGTGGAAAACTGTGTTTAGTTCTGATTATTACATCTCCAGAAGATGGAGACAGTTGTCATGTGAGGACTAGTGAATGTGACCTAGAAGGATCAATTGAAGGAACTGGAAATATTTAACTACGAAAGAAAGAGTTGAGAGGAAATATAACTTTCCTCAAACATTTGAAGTTCTACAGTATAGAAGAGACTGAATGTGCCCTTGTTTACACAAAAGAGCAGAACCAGTCCAAAGAAGTTGAAGAGGAAGGCTTATCTTCATTATAAGGAAAAATTTTCTATTGATTGGAACTAATGAAAGAGGAATGTGATGCCTTGAGAAGCTCCACTTTGCTAGAGATCTTCAACCAGAGGCTAGAAAACCATTTACTTATGATGTTATAGAAGAGACTATTGGTCTGTATGGGCTAACTAGAAAGTATCTGAGGTCCCTTTGAACCTCTTGCGAACCTCCTACTGGCATAGGAGCATAATCCAACCATCTCACTAACCCAAATATTTTTTTTTCTAAGTTACTATTTGGAGGCTGCTTCTGTCTTGAATACTATTAAGGTTGACAGTACCTAGGCCATGTGCCTCAAACTCCAAGCTGATTTCAGAAATGTATAATCCCCAGATACCTCCACTCTGTGTGCACATGTCTTCTATTCAGATGATTATAAGTATTTTTTTGTTAAAGCTAAAACTTCTATGTAAAAAAATACAGATAGGCAAATGCTAAAATTATCTGGTTACAATCTGCTAAGACATGATTTTTCTAAAATCCAAAGATTCCTAGTTTTACAAATAAAGTTTTGCTATTGAATTCAGAAGTAATATTGGGAGATCATCTTATACTACCTAGAATCCTGATATGAATTCCTACTTTATCACATTTTGTATTCTGTTTCTTGTGTAAAATGAAACATAGAGGTAATAGCTAACACTTCCAATGAATAATACTGTATGTTAAAAATAAAATTAAAAAAACACCTAAAATTTGTCCTATATATATTTCCTTAAAAAACAACAACTAGGTATTATGATCTTCATTTATAGTTGAACAAACAGGGACCCAATCCTAAATATTTTTTCTTAAGACCATAAAAAATTCATGTGCATTAGGGCACAAAGTAAAACCTTGACACCTTGCCCTCTGTCCCCACAGTTAGACCAAACCATTTCACTAAACAATTGCATCAAATGAAGAAAAAAAATGCAGAAAACATTATGAACTATGTGTTTTGAGGGGGCATGTGTACTTATAAATTACATATGATTTTCATTTAATCTTCACTCTCCTCAACCCTAGAGTTATATTTTCCCCCCAAGATGGTCACTAGCTTCTATTTTACTAAGGAAAATGTTATAATTGCAATTATCCTCTTTTATTAAATGACTTTTTAAAACAAAAATTATATTGGCTGGAAATGTTTTTCATGATTGTACATGGATAACCTACATTGTTTTGCTTACCATCATGAGGTGGGGTGGAGAAAAGAGAGGGAGGGTTAAAATTTGGAGCTCAAAACTTAAAAAAAAAGAATGTTAAAATTTTTTTTTACATGTAATTGTAGGGGAAATAAACTATTATTTAAAAATTTATGTTGGCTTACTGAGTTCACATTTTAGTTGAATCTTAAAAAAAAGTAGATTAAACAAATGGGGTCAGGCTGTCCTTTCTACAAAAACTGATACCAAAGAACAAATAGGTATAGAACATGAATTTTTCTCCCTAGCACTGAGGATAGGTGTGCACAGAGTCATCCACAGCCTCCTGCCCAGACCCACCGGTGACCAACAGTATCCTCTACAAATCAACTAACTGAGGCCAGTATGAATACACAGTCACAAAACAAAGCACAGCTAATTGGACCATATGGGAACAGAACCTGGGCCCTTAGCCACAGACACAACTTAAAAGAAGAACATCATGAGCTTCCACTGAATGATTTCAATATTACTGACAGAATTTACATTGCTATAGCCAGGCATCCTGCCTCCCAACTGCTCAGTCTAAATTCTCCTAACTTTAGCTAGAAGCATTTTTGGATAGCTCCTCTGTCTTTTCTGGCTGTCCTCTGTTGTTCCAATTTTTTTTTAAACTCTTCACACTTTTAAATATGTAGAGGTCATAAAAAGAATAATATTTGCAGTAAGTGTAGTTGAGGAATCTTCAAGGAAATACAATTGGGTTGGTAGGTTAGTGGGTCAAGGTAGAGGACAGGGTGACTTTTTGGCACCCTTGTCAACATAATCAATGGATCACTTATTTTGGCTATACTTAACAGACACATAGATCAGCTCAATAATTCAATTCAAGCATTTGCAAGCTCTCACTTTATGGCAGGCACAGGAAACACAAAGAAGAAAAAAAAAAATCAACAGTCCGTATCCTCCAGAAGGTTAAATAATGGTGGGGCACACATAACAAATGTAGATAAATGTAAATATGCATTTATATTATTATATATATTACATTATAATATGCAGACAGTAGGACCACATACGACAACTGCCTTTTTAGCATTAGTAGACATTTTATTTCCTGCTATTCTAGAACAGTATTCTTTGATTTTTTTTTTTGAAGCAAATGCGGGGTGGTTTGGGCATGCTGTACTTGGGCAAAGCCTAGGGGCTTTTAGAATTTCAGTGCTGCTCTCATGTCTGCCCTGGTAACAAGTGGACTTTCAAACTAAGCACCAGACAAAATACTGAACTTATTTTATTCTCAAACTTGAAAGAGGGTTTTTATTTTGCTTCAGGGTTTACTTTTAGCACAGCAATCTGCTGAGAAAGTAGTGTTAAGTGCTATGGTCTCCTTTTGACAGATGAGGAAAGTGAGGCTCCAAGAGATGAAAGGATTTGTTCGTTGCTCAGTTTGTAAGTGGCAAAGCTACTAATTCAGCTCTGGTCTTCAGCTCCAAACTCCAGTCTTTCACCACTGCTATCTCCAATTTATTTATGTCAATCTATAAGAACTGATTGAACACCATGGGCTGTTTACTTCATATGGACACATGATAGCATACGGATACAACCACATCTTCTAGAAAACAGTAGATGTGACCTTATCACATTGCTATAATAAGCTCAGTAAAGCATTGCCCACTAGACCTTTGTTCAAACAATTAACCAAGTAACTTCACTAAGTAACTACATCAAATAAAGAGAAATGAGAACACACAGTAATTTTTTTTGGGGGGGAAGTGTACTTATAAATTATGTGTGCTTCTCATTCATTCTAACTTTCACTCCTCAATCTCAAACCTATTGTTTTTCTAACTCAGCATAGTAACCTTGCAAAATTTTGAAAGATGTGAATAATTTTGAAAATACATGTGGACCTATATAATATTAACAGATACTTGAGTTCAATGGATTTTGACAGAGTTCTATTTCTTTGTGGGGAGAATATAGTTAGGGTTATTGCATGGATAGATTGGTATAGTCTGGGAGATATATAGGAAGGCATCACTTGAGGTGATGATCTAGAGTCGCTTCCTTATATGACAGCATTTGGTAACTGGGGGTCTTCATGTGCTTATGGGTTAATGGCACATGGGAATCAAATGCTGACATAGCCAGAATATCAATCTTGCTTTCATAGTCTGTTTCAACTCTACCGTTGCCTTTGGTTTTCTGACCTTAGAGAAGGATAGCCAAGGTCATTGGGTGAACTCTTCATTCTCCCTTATATCTCATATCTAAGGTCTAAAATTATCATGTCTACCTCTACATTCTTTCATATCTTTATCTTCTTCCACTTCACTAGTGTGGATCCTCATTACATGAGACTGCTCCAAAATACACCTTCCCACCTTTACTCATTCAGCACTCCAACCCAGCTCCTCACAACTGCCAGACTAATATTGTTTTTTTTTTTTTACACTTGGCCATTTCCTTGCCTTATTCAAAAATATTCAAAGCATCCTGAGAATTTACCAAATAAAGTTCAAGCATTAGATGCTTAGTATTCCCCAACCTACCTATTCAGTGCAACATGTCATTATTTCCCTATTACTCAATGCTCCAGTCAAACTCAACTATTATCTGGTCTCTGAATGTCACCCCGCTTTTCCAACTCTGTGCCTTAGCTCTGGTTATTCCCTGTATTTAAAATGTGTTTTTCTTCCCCTTGCCCTTTCTCCTTATTGAATTCTTAACTGTCCTTTGAAGCCAACTTAAATGATACCTTCCCCAAGAACCTACCCATCCCTTTCTTGAAAGTGATACTGTTCTTTTCCACCACAGTCTTCCCTGAGCAGTTTGTGTTACATCTTGTGGACCTATTTGTTCTATATTAGTTATGAGTGCTACATTTCTGTACTATACAATAAACTCCATAAATACCAGGACAGTACCTTATCCAACCTTTGGCTCCAGTCCTGGGGGCATTTCTTTATCTGACATTACTCCTGTTGCTTCCTTTTCCCTTTTTGCTATAAGCTACTACTATCCAATACTTTTGTTTGTTTTCCTGCTGCTTCCTGCAGGTTTTGCAGCTCCTGTGCTATTTACTACTGCTGCTATCAGGACAAGGGACTCCAAAATGCCTTCTTTGTTCCCCGCCCCACCTCTGGGACATTTTGCCAGATTCTGCTTCACTTCTATCTGGTTACTGGGCACAGTAACTAACAGCCCAATGTAAGGAATCACTTTTTTCCAAGCTATGGAATAAGTAAGTGAGTTCAGTTTCTCTTAGCCTTATCACCAATGTTTGCCCATTGACCCCCACATCAAAGTAGTCCATGCTCAAGTTCCTTCTGGTCTGAGAAAACTCAAACTAAAAAATATAGGGATCCCACATTTGGGTTTCAAACCAATCCACCTGTAGGAGAGAAGTTAATTCAAGCAACCCCTGGTCTAAGTCATATAGTTCTGGCTTATTAAATAATGCACCTTCTGTGATCTTTGTCCACTAGTGACTAGAAAGGCCAGAGTCATTAACGTCAGCCCCATACCCTCATCTCTGTAGCAAAGCAAAGGGGATCTTGTTTCAACACCAAAAATAAATGAAAGGTTACCATGAGCTGCATGTGCTATTTCCCGCACTGGTTTCATGGAGCTGCCAGCTGCTGGTATCCATGATGCTACCCATCATATTGCCCATCTTCTGAGGCCAGAACGTCATTCAGCCAGGCCTACACCTGTTGCTTCCCATAGCCAAAACATTACTCCTCCCATGCCCCTCACTGTCCACCTGCTACTCACTTTGCAGCCTCTACTGCTGCCTGAATTGCTGCCCACTGCTTGTTGTGAAGGCATTACTGCCAACCAGTCAGCCCTATCTGCTTTTTTCTGAATGGGTACGATCTTGCCAGTTCTCAACTACTTCAACCAATTGTTGTGGAGAAACTCTTTTATTTTATTTTTTACTCACAAAAGTTCATTATTACTTGCAAGAAGGTTTTGATCAGATGAAAACATTTATAAATTTCCATAAGATAATTATACATTAAGTTTCCAACTGGCATACATACTGTGTATTTGAGTCTTGTCTGGAGCAGCTAAAAAGAAAATTGAAAAAATGCACATTGGTATATTTCTGCTTCAATATGCCACAGCATGATAACAAGAGGAAGGTTCAAATGCTACAAAATTTAGGCTACAAAAAAGCTAATGCTTTATATCAAAGTTTAGGTAGATGACATTCATTTATCTGAGATTAAAACATTAATCAAAGCAAATAAATATTCAGATGGCAAGTAGGTAATCGGTAACACTATCACTTTGTTGAAATTGTATGTAACAAAAGACAACTGCTTAAATCCCATAGCCTATGGCCAGGGAAGTTGATATGAGAATTAAAAAGATGAGGAAAAAAATTGACTTACTCCCAGATTAGGGTTGAGAAACTCTTTTATATAGCAAAATGTACTATTGGGAGCGTAAAGGTTCAAGTAAAGAACACTTGCAATAATTATTCATACAAGAAATCACAGCTGTCCTCAGCCTTCTCCTTTCAAAGCCTTGCTTGACAAATCCTAGGTAAAAGCAGCCTGTTTGAAAATTCTTTCTGATCTGAGAAAGAAAGGAAAAAAGAAAGGAACAAGCACTTATTAAATACATACTATATAGGCCAGACATTGTGTTAAGCACTTTACAAATATTATCTCATTTGATCCTTAAAACAACCCTGTGAGGTAGAAGCCCCTAAGCTCAGTACATAAGGTACTCTTGGGCCCAAAGGGTCCACATCTGAGTTTCAGGTTAATTCACCTGGTGGGAGGTTAACTCAAACCAAAACCTCTTCTGAGTTGTAATGTTCTAGCCTACTGTGCAACATATTATTCCTAGTATCTCTTACATAGATCTATACACAAGACAAATTTAACAATTATCTTGAATACAATTAAGTAGGCACCTTACAAAGCCATGAAAATAATACTATAGATCAATTAATTCGCTTCCCAACACATCTCTTGTGCTTGGAACACAATAAGTGCTTAATAAATATTTTTCGTGCATTTATTTATTCCAATTCTGAGAAGCAGAGAAAGGTAATTGATTTGGAGGGTAAAGACTTTCAGTGATTTTTAAAGTATTGATCCTAGTAGGTGATGCATCATCAGGTTGAAGTAGAAATGAGCTACAGCAGGTGATTGTGAGTTTAAGGATCATTTTTTTAGAAAAGATTTATACTGGAAGGAATTGACTTTCTTCTAAGGAAAGCCTTATATCTTCTATCACCCCAAACCATTCTACCATATCATTAAGATATTAAAAATAATCAATATTTGCACTGAAAACAACCTGCAGAAATAATTACATGGCTTTCAAGTTCAGTTCAGAATGGGGACAAATACCATATTTAAATAATTACTATAGTTGTACCAAACCATCAAGCTAGTCCATGACTCAGTAGTTGGTATTATAATCCTTGAAAAACACGCCACAGTCTCAGCATAATCATGGAATCAAAGGGAAAATTGGAAGGATGAGGAACAAAGAAATTCTATGAGCAGAAACTCTATGAATCTCTAATATAGAGTGGCAAGAAATGGCTTTTGTCTCATTCATTACACAAATAAAGAGTGTGAGGGGAACTAAAGCCAAATAACTAATCAAGGATGTAATATTTTCATCACTATAAGCCCTGGTAAAATACTTCTTAGAGTCCTATTTCTAACTCTGTACCCTCCATTTTTTTAAGGATGTGAGGAAATAGCTAGCAGATTTTATAGATGAATCACTGACACTGATATTTGTAAGACAGTAAAGAGTAGGAGAGGGGTCATCCTTATTTAAAAAAAAATGGAAGCGAAAAAAGTTTCCTAACTATGGGCCAATGACATTACTTTTAGTTACTGGCAAAATTTTAGAATATTTTCAAGGGATGGTTAGTGAACTTCTAAAAGAAGCAATCATCATGAAAACCTACCATGGCTTCAGTCAAGAACCATTCATGCCAGAAACATTTTCTTTTTTCATAGGGTTAGTTAACTGGTATTTAGCTGTGATATAAGGAACACCTGCCTATCAATTACAGTTCCCAAAAGTGAAATGGCCTGCCTGAGGAAATAATGTCTTCCTGCTATGGAAGATTTTTAAACAGAGGCTGGATCATCACTTGTCACGTCTATTATAGGTGAATTATTTTGAGGTATGGTTTTGACTAGATGGTTGCTGAGCTTTCCTCTCATTCTGAAATTCTGTGATTCTTCAAAATTTACCATGATTAGGAGAACCACAACAGTGACTTTAACAAGTACAAGTGGTAAACCAGTCAAAGGAAGAAAATTTAAAGGAATTGTAGACCAACAGTGAACACCTATAATTTTTCTTCAGTACATTAAAGAATTGATTTCCCTCTTTGTGAGACAAATTAATGAAGGGTTATCAGTAGGGTGGTTTATACCATTAAGTAGAATATCCACACTAATGAAGACTATGGATCACTTGGAGTGTAACTGAGTTGTATGAGTAAAAATTGTATTCCACAAAATACCTTGGCCTATAGTATGATTGTTCTTTACAATACACTTTTTTTTTCTTTCCTGCTCAATTTCTTTTTTGAGAGACTGTTAATGAGTACTAGGCCATGAGGACAAAAAGAAAGGGGAAAAATAGGTTCATGTGAGTTCATGATCATGACAAGGGAAGGAGGAATCTGGAAATGATCAGTGGTTCTAGAACTGTTTAGTTGTTGATGTGGTGGTCATAATGTTTGGCAAATATTGGAATGTAGATAATAAGATACCTTTTTACCCTTTGGGTAGGAGCTTAGCACAGCATGGATCTTAGTAAGAATCTATTCTGGTTTTGACCAGGTACTGCAGAGACCTCAAGACACAGATTTTGTGGGGTCCTCCTCTTAAACTTGCCATCTCTTCTAGTTGAACATGAAACCCAAAGTCTGATTCCATCTCAACTCAGTGTTATCCCTTCTGATTGACCGTAAGATTAGTGGCCTAGTCAGTTTTTACTCTCTTCTCTATTTGCTAATTAGGAGAAGAGAATCTATTTTCTGTAATCATTGTCCTGCTTTAAGAGACAACCACTTGAATTTGAATCTGCTCAGACACTTCCTGTTTGTGTTTTCTGGGAAAGTCATTTAACCCCTGATAGACTCTATTTCTTTACCTCTAAAATGGGGATAATAAAGCACCTACATCATAAAATAAAAAGTTTTGCAAACCTTAAAGTGTTATCATATAGATATCTATATAGAAAGACATATACATACACAAATGTATGCTCACATATGGTCCCTGCCCTCAGATACTTTCTAGCTGTGTGATCCTGAGAAAGTTACTTAAACTTTCTCACAGCACAATTTCTCCTTTTCTTACCCTATTAAAAAATAGTTCTTCTAGAATAACATATAATTGTTTATGGACATTTTATTGGTAGCAAAGTAACCAAAGTATTTTGTAAAGTCCTTCCATCTTGTCCCTGGTCCTTATCTGTCTCAGGATCCTCCCCTTATTATGGCCCAACAATTATTGCAACAGCCATAGCTCTTACTAAGAGATGTAACTTCTCCCCCAAACCATGGAATATTTTAATTGTGTTCTTTTCTGATACCTATGAAACAGCCAGGAGCTCCTTGCTTCTTTACTGCTGTGTGTAAAAGCCCATCTCCTGGACCCCATAATTATAATCCCACACTGACAGACTGCCTATGCATACATATAGTCTGGGTGATTATTATCTGTTGAACCTCATAACAAAGCTGTTCTAATTTCCCTCCAGCTTTGGTGTCTACACTATAAATTCATGTGGAGGCCACAAGCTATGAGTTCCAGGTGATCTTTTTAGTGTTGGCCTCCATGATGAAGGAAAACATAACCAAATAGATTTTAATGATGCACCCCAAGGTAGGGATACTATCTACTGGATTACTACTATTCAGAGTCTCCCCTCTTGGTGATTCAAGGAGGTTTGTTTGGGCTCTTTTTTTTAGACATGAACACAGTGTCCCCAAGGAGGTTGAGCTGTATTTTGCTTTAACTATGGTTATATTGGGCAAATATATGATGGCATATATTTGAGAAGGATCTGACGTCATTCTAGAAACTCAATCTTACACAGCAGTCATCAAGAAATGGATATGAGGTTGAGGATTAGGCTAAACCTGACCCTAAAGCCCTTGTACTGAGCTCTATCAAACCTCCTGGATCCTTGCAACTGGATCAATAAGACTCAGGAGGCTATGTGGTATAGAAGAAAGAGTGCCAAATGTATAATCAAGGTATCTGGGTACAAATCTTAGTTTTGCTATTTGCTACCTGTGTGACCCTAATCAAAACACAACACGTTAAGGCTCATTTTCTTCATCAGTAAAATGAATGGTTTGGCCTAAATTACCATTCAGTCACTTCAAGCACTCTTTTCCAAATCACGAGGGACAATTCTATTCCAATCATTTCATGAAGAGTGCTTGCAACATAGTACAGGTAGTTAGGTGGAATAGTGGATAGAGGTCTGAGATTGGAGTTAGGAAGACATGAATTCAAATCCTTCCTAAGACACTTAGTATCAAAATAATAGACGCCCAAACAGGGATCTTAAACAACACAATCTCAGACAAAGAAACAGAACTAGATGTAAAGGGATCACCAAAGGTAGTGGTGGGGTGAGTAGGAATATCCTAGTCTAGGTAGATTCTACCTAGGGAGGAATTGTAACCCATGCTACAAAATTATTCTCAAAGTTTTGGGGGGGCGGGGCGGGTGATGTACTGGAATACTTTTATGAGATATTGTCCTAAAACCTATATCACAAAAAGATAAAGCACGGAAGGGGAAATATAGAATAATAGCACTAATGAAGATCCTTCAAAATTCTAAATATAGAATCCTGTCAAACATAGTAGAAGAATTTAAGAATTCATCCATTTGGACCAGTATCGATTTATACAAGGGATGCAAGGATAGTTCAACATTAGGAAAACAATCAATATAACCCTATTAAAAATTAAAAAAAAATCAAAACCACATGATTATCTCAAGTAATGAAGGGAAAGCCTTTAACAAAGTATTAAACTCATTTATGTTAAAACCTCTACGAAACAGAAGCAGAGAGCAAACTTTAAAAATATCATAAAAAGGCATCTAACTAAAATGAAAAGTGGGAATCATATGTAATAGGGATATACTAGAACTTTTTCCAATATAAATAAGTAAAACAGGGATGCCCACTCTTGCCACTACAATTTGATATATTTTTTTCTGGAGAAAATAGCAACAGTAAAAAGATAAAAGATATAATAAAAGGCATAAAGATAAGTAAAGGGGAGATAATACTATCTCTATTTGCTGATAAAATGATAATTCATTTGGAAAACTAGGGAATTCACAAAGATACAAATGAGATAATTAATTCAACAAGACTATAAAATAAACTCTCAAAAATAAACTGATTTCTGTATAATTATAACAAAATACAAGCAGTAATAATTGAAAAGGAAATCCCATTCCAAATAACAACAACATGCATGGAGTACCATGGGATGAATCTACCAAAGCACGCACGCGCGCACATACACACACACACACACACACACACACACACACACACACCACACACACACAGAGGCTTGTATAGAATCAATTACAAAGCTCTCTTTAAGAAATGGATCGTGAATATCCATCACTTATTGCTGGGTCGTGATGATATTAAAAAACAACAACAACAACAACAATATTACCAAAGTTAATTTATACTACTAATGCTATACTAATCAATTATCAAACATATTTTTATAGAACTTTTTAAAGACACTGACACTATTTTGGGGGGAAAATCGAGAACATTAAGGGAAATGATGAAAAGAAGTAAAGTTGAAGGGGAATAGCATTTCCAGTCCCCACACTACATCACATCGTAATAGTCACCCACACCATTTAATGTTGATTATAAAAGAGATGTAGACAAGAAAAGGGATAATCTGAGAAAATGGAACTCAATAAATCGCTGTTCTACAAAGCAGAAAACATAAAGTACTTAGGAAAGAACTCCCTATTTAATAAAGACACTAGAAAAACTGGAAAGCAGTCTGGCAGGAGTTAGGCTTAGAATAATATCTTATTTATACCATAACCCACGATACATTCTAAATAAATATATGACCTTAATATTAAAGATCATGTTTAAAAATGCAAAACAACAACAACAACAACCTACAAGAGAAACAGATCATGATACTCCCAAGTGTGGATAAGAGGTATATTTTTAAAATAGCAAAAAATAGAGGTTTTTTTTTGATTATATTAAACTGAAAAACTTCTGTAGAAACAAAATTAGCACACATAGGAGAAGAAATGAAGTGGTCAAACAGGAAAAAAAAATTCTTTGTATCAAATAATTTCTCTGATAAGGGTTTGGTATCTAAGATTTATCAACAATTAGTATATGTGTGTGTGTGTGCATATCTATCTATCTATCTATCTATCTATCTATCTATCTATCTATCTATCTATCTATGTATATATACATACTCCTGTATATACATATACTTTTATATATACATAAATAATTACTTATGTACATACACATATATTTCTCACATCATTTGAGTGCACTACTTTGACATTTCTCTGACTTTCAACCATACCCCAGGAAGCTCATTATTACCATAATCTCATCATCCTATAAGATCTCATTAGCTTTCTCACCCTACCTCATCAATACCCTCTGCCTCTCTGATTAGTGGATGGGACCATGAATTCCAAACCTCTCTTTAAGGAGAGAACTCAGCTCAGACATATCCTTATTTCTCATCTGGTTATACCACTTTGAGGCTTCATGTCTAACTTCTCCCCCACTGGTTCCTTTCCCTTTCCACCTCAACCTGCCCTCACTGCCCCCTTTGCTTCATAGTTTCCTTTTGTGTTATTTTTTCCCCTTTAGATATTAAACTCCTTGAGGATATGGAATGTCTTTTCCTTTTCTTATTTTCATTCAAGAACTTAGCACAGTGCCTGGAAAATAGTAAGCATTTAATAAATGTTTATTGACTATATATATAAATATATGTATATATATATGCATGCACACAATTATATGTGTATATATACACATATAAAATAAACCAACAAATGATTACACATGTGTATGTTCATATAAAAATAAATAGACACTTGTACATATATGTGTATACATCAACATATATACATATGTCGGGGCAGCTAGGTGGCACAGTGGATAGAGCATCAGCCCTGAAGTCAGGAGGACCTGAGTTCAAATCCAGCCTCAGACCAAACACTTGACACTTACTAACTGTTTGACCCTAGGCAAGTCACTTAACCCCAGTTGCCTAAAAAAAAAACAAAAAAAAAACAAAAAAACCCCCCCCAAAACCCCATATACCCATATGTCAAAACTGCCATATACGCACATCTTTATCACAAAACACCATTCCCAATAGAAATATGGACAAATAAAATGAACATAGAGTTCTCAACAGATTTCTAAAATGTTAACAATCGTATTACAGAGTGGCTCAAATCACTAATAATAAGAGAAATACAAATCAAAACAACCCTGTGGTTTTACCCCTTACCCTGCAAATTGACAAAGATGACACAAAATGGCAATAGTCAATTTTGGTGGGGTTTAGGAAGACAGGCTTACTGTTGCATTATTGGTTGTACAACCGGTTTGGAAATGACTTGAAATTATTCAAATAAAGTGACTAAATATACATACACTTTGACCCAGAGATTCCTTTTCTTGACTTAGGCTCAAGGAGAACAGTTAAGAAGAAGTTATCTATATATACCAAAATATTTTGTGATAGCAAAGAGTTGGAAACAAAATGGATGTTATTTAAGTGAGGCATAGTTAAAAAATTGTGGTGTATGCATATGATGGAATATTACTGTGCTATAAGAATGATGAACATGATAAATACAGAAAAGCATAGAAAATACACAGGAATTGATGTAAAATGGTGGTCACTTCACTTCCAAATACCTCTGTTTCCTTATCTGCAAAACGGGGATCATAACAGCACCTACCTCCAAGGGTTGTGAGGATCAAATGAGATAATTCTCGAATAAAGAGAGAGAGAGAGAGAGAAAGAAAGATAGAGAGAGAAGGAGAAGAAGAAGAGAAGGAGGAAGAGGAAGAAGAGGAGGAGGAGGAGGAGGAGAATCATCATATTAGATAATATATGTGATATTAGATAAAATATATTAGATATCATATTTTGCTATTTTTGTTCAGTTGTTTCAGTCATGTTTGATTGTTCACGGGGTTTTCTTGTTAAAGAAACTGCAGTGTTTGCCGTCTTCTAATCCAGCCCATTTTACAGATGAGGAAACAGAGACAAACAGGGTTAAGTGACTTACCCAGAGTCAAGCAGTAAGTTTCTGAAGCCAGATTTGAACTCAGGTCTTCCTTACTCTGGGCCCAGTGCTCTATTTACTGTGCCACCTAGATGCTCAGATATCATATAGATACAATAAATAATTGTAAAGGGCTTAATACAGTGCCTGGCACAGAGTATGTACTATATAAATGTTAGCTATCATCATCATCATCAGGAGTAGTAGCAGTTCGTAGTAGTAGCAGTAATAATAGTAGTAGTAGTAGTAGCAGTAGTAGTACATGTCAGGCACTGTGCTAAGCCCTGGGAATATAAAGAAAGGCAGAAGACAGTCTCTGTCCTCACAAGGAGATTATGTGAGGGAGAAGAGAATACTCTGTAGGGGCCTTTGTGGAGAAGTTCAAAGGACTGCAGCCAGATGGGAAATGAAGAGATAGCTGACTCCTTTGCAAATTTTAAAATGCTGCATAAATGTCAGTTATTATTAAAAGTTCTGTCCCAATTGATTTAAGACCCACTAATGCTAGTTATCATTCCTGCTTCCTTCAAAGTAAGAAAGAGTAGTATTGTTCCTCAGGTGTTTCTCTATTTTATTTTTTTCTGAACAAGGGAACTCACACCACCTTGTAGGCAATGAGCATGTAAAAATTCACTCGAAGTGGAAGTGGAATTTCTGAATTCAAGGTCACAGATCCTGTATTGAGGCAGCTAGGTTTGTAATCGATAGAGCTCTGGAACTGGAGTCAGGAAAACCTGAGTTCAAACCCAGCTACAGACATTTCCTCTATGTGTTACTCAGGGCAAGTCACTTAACCTCTCTACCTCAATTTCCTCAACTGGAAAATGGAGATCATAATAGCACTTACCTCCCAGATATTTTGTGAGGATCAAATAAAACCATATTTGTAAAGCACTTAGCATTGTCTGACACAATAGGAACTCAATAAACACTTATTGCCCTGTCCATCATACAATCAGATACTCAAATCTATAGTATATATATGAATAGGTGATGAAACACATGAATTACAAGGAGAGTTGTTGAGAACTAGGCAGTGAGGGAGGCTTCATGAGGGGCTGGAATTCCAGGAGCTTCTAAAAGAAATAATGAAGGTCACTTGCTCATCTTCAGCTCTTTCAAAGGAAGTGGAACAAGGAGGGAAGGCACTTCCATCATAAGCTGTTGGTTGACTCACAATGAGGAATAGCATGATGAATGGGCCAAGATGGCCTTCAACAACTTTGCCAGTGATAAATGTGGAAGTACACAGGGCTTAGTTCTCTGAAGAAACAGAGAATGAAAATATTTCTTAACATTTTAAGGCAGAAGAGAAGTTACCCTAAAAATAAGTTCAGTAGTGGTCATTTCAAAGCTCTAGGGGAAGAAAATAATCTGACTTGTATTGAAGAGTGTATTGAAGTGTCTCTAATTTAAGGAGGATTAACAGAACTTTTACCAGTTTAAGCAAGGAGAACCAGGGCTTAAAATAAATCTAAGAATCAGTGGATGAATGAAGGGAGGAGGGCTGAGGAAAGGCAAAGATGTTTTTTTTCTAAAATGTAAAATTTTAGCTTTTATGATAGGGAATAGGTTAATAGAATTGAAGTTGAAAAGTCCTTTCTCCTCAGAACTATCATAAATATTAGTTGAGATGCAAACTTTCCCACATTGTCATCTAATGGGCATCAATCTAGGCTTTAAAAAGTAAACCTTTTCAAATGAAAACCCAACTTATTTTCATTTGATTTATGGGGTGGCTTTATGTAGTATCTGTGGCTTGTTTTGTTAAATTGGTCACCGGTCCACTGGATATTTAACTAAAGCTACCAATGGATTCTTTGAGCCAGTAGATGCCCTGAGAAAGCTGTCTCCTAGTAACAGCCAGAGTTTCTAACAAACTGGGTAGACACACACATAAAAGACATTGGATTCCTTAGGATTTTTTTTTCAGTTGAAACACATACTATTCAAGGTGATGCAATTATATATGCACTGACATTTAGTCATCTATCTTGTGATGTACCCTATAGAATTTTTCCTTTTTCTGCTCTATAATTTTACCTCAATAATTCTTTCCTCTCCTTTCTCATATTCAAACTGCCTATGTAAGTATTTTAATCATCATTAGATACTATTTTATACTTTTTAGTGATTTAAAAAAAAGTAATTTCTGATAGATATAAAGTTACATGTGATTTGCTATTTCACAGTATTTCTGAGACTCAGGCCAAAAATATTCCTGTATTCATTTCTCTTTAAGAAATAAGTAGAGACTAAGCATATAGTAGGAAGCAACTCCAAAATAAAACTGTGCCCTATAAATGTCTTGTAATGACATTGATTCAGGAGTGTGGGGAGTTGTTAGTAACCTTTTCTCTGGCATAGGCCATCTCTTCTTGGGTAAGGAGTGTCTATTCCAAACTGGCATTAAGTCAAAATGTCTCTTCCCCAGAGTTTCTGTCTGCACTTCCATCACACTTAATTGAAAGTGATCTAACGTCAGAAGCTTGAGTGTTTGTTGTCAGCAAAACAAATAATCCAGGGCACCATGGGGAACCACAGGAGTCTGGAGGTAAAGGTGAGAGTGTTTCTTTCAACAACATCAGCCAGTGTTTGGAATAAAATATTTATTACCACCTGCTATCTGTAGATAATTAGTTATGACATAGAACACATACAGTGATGACAATTTCTTCTTATGAAAAGTTTAAATACCACCCACTGGAAATGTATTTATATGAGAAACCCTAGAGATGAGCAATCAGATAAAGGGGATGGGAGAAAATTTGTGCTTCAAAATACAACTGAGCTTCAGTTACTAAACATTTTTAATATCTATTGAAGTATCAAATGATTTACTGAATGAAAAGGTGGGGGACATTTATTAAGAAGTTACTGTGTACCAAGCACTTTGATAAACCCTGGGGATACAACTGGAAAAAGCAATTAGATAATCCCAGCTCTCAAGGATCTCACAATATAATTTAATGCTCATTTATATCAGAATGAGATAGAAAACAGACACAGATGTAAAATTGGGGAGACAGAAAAATAGGCTCATTTACTAATTAGGATTTTTTCCCCTAATCTCTTTACAAAATAATATGGCCTTTTATAGGAAAAAGCATAGAATACTGATGAGTAATTGTAATGGCCACTTTTTAGAAAAATGAGAAAATATCCCTTCCTCCTTTCAGTAGAAATGGTTGGGGGGGTGGAGGGTAGGTGTGGAATGTTGCATACGCAGACAGATGTGCTCACTGTGTGGATAGGTTTATCTTAACTGTTTTCCTTTGTTATAAGTGAAGATCAATGGGGGTGGGGCAATATATCTGGAAAAGATTGTGATATAAAAAAAAGGCATCCATAAAGCTTTTTATTCTAAAACAATAAAATAACACTATTAAAAATGTGTTTCAGGATAAAATAGAAGGCAAGAAAAGAAGTAGACAGCTAAGAAAAAACACAAACTTCCCAACAGGTTGATGGATCTTTATAATTAATAATATGACTGTGCTTTCTAGCTCTATCCTTTTTCTTTTTAAAAATCTTCTGCAATTTCTCCCACAATGGCACTGCTACCAGTTAGAATTGACCTTTCTATTATTGTCTCCCCCCTATTTTTTCCCTTTTCTATTTGGAGAATTATCTTTCTATAAGCCACTTTCCCTCTGTGTTTTGCCCATCTTTATGTAAGCCCTCTCAGAGGATTCCAATTTATAGCTATTTTGAAATGGCAACGTTTCAAAGTCACACAGCTCTGTTGTTCTAGGGCTAGGTATCCTCTAAATAATAGAATTCCAGTGAGCTGGAACATCCTGCTGAAGCTGATGTTTCAGTAAACATTTTTTTTTCCCTGAAGCTGTTACAAGTTGAATGCAACTGTCAAGTAGATCCATGGGGAATATATCCTAGTGTCTACAGTGCTCCTCACAGGTAGGAAGGCCCAAGACTTCTGTACTTACTGACTAGGAAAGAGGTTATGTTTTTGGTCATGAGCTGATCCATCATGGATTTGGGTGTCACCCAAATTTGAAATTTGATTACAAAACTTTTAATTCATAATGATAAGTTAAGGTGCTAGATATGGAGGGATCTCCTCTGAGAATCTCCATATAGCCTGTAAGGTTGTTAGGGAATTCTGTTGATGGTTCATATGATACAGCCTATATCTGAGAATCTATGGTATAAGTAGTTGGAGTACTGGATCTGAAGTCAGAATGACCTGGATTCAAAGCCCATCTCCAGTACTCAGTATTTATAATAAGTCACTGGGTAAGTCACTTAACCTCACTTTCCTTTTTTGCGAAATGGGTGTAATAGCACAACTCTTATGAGAATTAAATGAAATAATTCTCCCCTTTGGGAAAACTAACCGGGTTTCCATTAAGATCTGGGGAAGTGAGCCCTGAGAAGATGCTACATGTGATGACTTCTTGTATACATTTTTATCCCTCCTCATTTTTGATGACTCACAGGAAAGATTTTCCAATCAGGATTCTCATTATTGGATGTCCCGGTTTTCCAGATTCACTAGAGGAAAAAAAAAATGTCTCTTTTGTTTTAGACTGTATTTTATTTAAAACAACTTTCTGGTTTGTTTCCTTTTTAAGTCAGACCAATTTCTTTGAGCTAACCATTACTTTAATACTTATGTACTAATATCTGTTGTTTTACTCTATACTGACATATATGTTAATTTTGTCTGTTTAAGTATACTTTAATTATTATTGCCTAGACAAACTTCTTTTTATTGATGATTATGTATATGTTTCTATATTCCTTTAACTTTATCTAGTCTTGCTGTTAACTATATGCACATAGGTTTTTTTCTGTTTTGCATATTTCACTTTATAATCCTACTATTAACACTGCTTAACTTTGTTATCTTTCTTTGTTGCCCTTCAATGAGTTCTGTATTTAGACTGATAGTCTCTGGAGCAACCTACAAAGAGATATTTTACTCTGTGCTAGATTAAGTATGTGTTTGAGGAGGTGGGAGTGGTGGTGAACTTGTCTGATTTTAGAGGGAGTAGTTCCATTCAAAGTACTTAATTCCTTCTGAAATCTCTACACGTGGTCAGGTTTTGCTTCACCCTGTTTTCTGACTTCTGAACCAAAGGTACTGGTTCAAGTCTGATGAGGTAGCTAGGTTGCTCATTGAATAGAGCACTGGGCCTGGAGTCAGAAAGACCTGAGTTCAAACTTGGCCTCAGATACTTACCGGCTGAGTGACCCTGGGTAAGTTACTTCACTTCTGTTTGTCTCAGTTTCCTCAACTGTGAAATGAGGATAATAACAGTACCAGTGTTGCGAAAATAAAATTCAATATTTGTAAAGCACTTAGTGCTGTGCTTGACATATAGTGGGTACTATATAAATGCTTATTCCCAAAATATCCAAAGAGAAAATACTTGACCTTCTCCAGGACATCAGAGAAATGTCCTGGGTTGTGGTAATGGACAAGGAATTCAAAATATACAGCAATTGTTTTGCTGAAGACTACTTTGAGGGTAAAGAATATATTAGTGAGGCAGCCCTGATGATGAGGGCCTGGTCCTTGACCAATGCCCAGAAAGTCTTTGCCTTTGTCCCCTTCAAAGCTGGTTTCAGCCATGATGACATGGGGTTAGTACTATATGATGGTAAAAAAACAAAAACAAAAACAAAAAAACCTATTAATTGACTTTAGACATGGAAGGACTGATTCCTCAGGAAAGGTTAATCTGGAACTGAATGTGAGTAGAAAATATTCAAGTACATGATCTCATATTCTCTTCCTTGAGGTTTTTGAATGAGGAAGGTTTGAGCATCCAGGATTTGGAGTGTGGGGAGCTGGCTACTTTTACCCCCACTGAGAAAATGCCATCTCTATTCTTTTGTATTTATTCTTTTCTGATTTTAGGTATATGAATATGGATTGTCCAGGGAGGACTAGCAGCTCTGGTGTGAGGGCTCGATGAACCATTTTCAGGGCTGCTCATGCGCCTATGGTATCCAGAGTCACCCAACTCTCACCTGTGGCTTCAAGAAGCTGAAGCATGCTCAGGGGCCACACACTGGTAAACCTTCTAGGCAGATGGCCTAAATCAGGTTGAGGATAACTGACAAACCTTAAAAATGTCAGTGAGATACAGGGATGTCCACCCCAAGTATGTGAAGACTTTCCCCTGAGGAATGGGTGGATGAGCACAATCTGTTCCAATGGCCATGAAGGTGTCTGAAGGAGAAGTAATGGAGTACAAATCAAGACATCACCATCGTGATATCATTAATCCTCTTCCAAAACAAAGGACAAACAACAATTCTTTTCTGATCTTGGGTGAATTAATATTCTGAAATGGAAACACCAGGTGAATTCAAGAGATCTCAAGGTCCCTCAGAAGTATATGCCAAGTTATTTGCAAACTTTTAAATGTAGAGAAAGAAAACTATAGCCAAATGTTGCTAATGAATATCAGTGCAAAAAATTAAAATAAAATATTAGCAAAAAATCCTTAGTAACTAGTTTGGATTTATACTAGAATTGGTTTAACATGTGTAAAACTATAAAAAAAAGTATGTTATATTGAGAACAAGGGCAACAAAAATCCTATCATCATATCAAAGCTTTAAATGTTGTCAGGAAGACCTAGGTTCAAATCCCTTCTGAGACAGTTATAAGTCCAGGACCTGGGGCAAGTCACATAAATTTTCTGTGCCTCACTTTTTTTTTATCTGTAAAATGAGGGATTTGAAAACCTCTAATCCTGCCCCTCTCCAGCTCTAAATCTGTGATTGTTACTTCGAAACTCCAAAATACCCAGATATTTCAATAAAGTAACAAGACATTCAAGGGTTAGAACTAGGGAAAAGAGAATAATTTGGACAACTGAATTGACTATGAGATTAGAGGATAGGTAGCTAGAATTTATTTTAAAGAGTTTCTAGTCTTGCTCCCTCCTTTTGGAGATAAATAAAAGGTAGATGAGAGAAGTGGTCCCTTGCCTCAGGTCATATAAGAGCAAAAAGTAACAGGATTTCAAACCCAATTCATCCCATTTCAAATCCATTGGTTTCTCTACTGTAACACACTTTGTCCTATTTTGTGGAACTAACTGGTCACTTCCTTTGCAAAATTATGTTTCTGAAGG
This sequence comes from Vombatus ursinus, assembly GCF_900497805.2. Lineage (NCBI taxonomy): Eukaryota > Metazoa > Chordata > Mammalia > Diprotodontia > Vombatidae > Vombatus > Vombatus ursinus. The sequence continues at coordinate 869,368 of NW_020947238.1, forward strand.
CAAAGATCTTAATAAATGAAAGACTGGATTTTATTTTTCTTTGAGAAATTGTAATAGATTGCATTCAATTTGACTCAACATTATTATATGACCACAGTCTTTAATCTTTTTTACTTTCCCTTTGAGACTAACTCCAATTTTTTCTGTGTATATCTTGTTTGCACATAGTTGTTTGCATATAATCTCCCCCAATGAACTTTTTGAGTTTAAGATTCTTGAGAGCAAGAATTATTATTATTTTTTTACACACAGTGCTTAGTACATAGCAAGCACTGAATAAATGCTATTTGACTTGATTGAACTAGAGGAAACAAGGAGCTCAAAAGTGAAATCAGTTAAACTGTAACCACCCTCACTCTTTGGTACATTCTACCTTAAAATTCTTTCCTTCCTTCCCTCCTTCTTTCCTTTCCTTCCTTTCTTGTTTCTTTTCTTACTTCCATAATTCTTCTTTAGTAATTTAGCAATTCTTCTTTGACTTATTAATTCTTGTTTAATAATTTTAAAGCACTTAGCAGAATGCCTGACACATAGTAAGTACTGTAGTATGTATATGTTATTCTTATTCTTCTAATTATCTCTTTATCTTGCTTATATTTGAAATCCTGGTCCCAATCCTACTGCTGAGTGGCAAAAAGGCTTTGATCTTTTCCTTTTCTGACTTGAGCCAGATGCCTTCTGAATATGGAGAGGGAGACACTCAATTGACTCAGCCTACTGCAGCTTAGAACTCCTGAAGTCAAGATAGCACTAGCCTTAGACGCCCATAATTGCAGAGATTACAGGTGTGTACCACCATTCCCAAAGAAAAGTAACTTTTAGAGACCCCTTTCTAAGTGTCAGTTAATAATTATCCCTACACTCCAGATTTCTCTTTGATTTTGGAGATTTAGAACCAGTTACCTCCCTTGTTGGGCGTCACAAGCACAGACTCCTTATCCCCCATAAACTATGATCTTGAATAAGTCACCTAAGTAATGTCATTTCCCATACATGGAAGTAAACTGCTTTTACCAAATTTATGTTTATCTCTCCCTCTTAGAATTCTGTTCCATTGACATCCTAGACTTCACTAATCTGTTTTCAACATTGCCCAACCCACCTCAGCTGAATTCTGCTTGCCAGCTTAGGGAGTGAACAGGCAGAGGAAAAAAAAAAAAGTCATTAAATTTCCCTATCTTAAAGAAATTTGCAAAAATAAGTCACTTTCACAAATAACAGATTGGGGTAGGAAGAGTCTGCTTAGTGTGGATGCAGAAGGGGAGGATGAAGGGTGGGATACAGAGGGAAAGCAACAGAACAGCTGGTTTTGCAGGATGCATATTTTCTTTGCACATATGCAGTATACCACTAGAGGCCATGAGACATCTCTTTAAATAAACAGACCTACAAGCCAATTAGCACATTAATTGACAGAGAAAAGTTTGCAATGACAACTGGTGATTTGCATTCCTCAAATTTGCAGGAAGGATACATGAAAATAAAGCGATAAGCTTCTGATGGTATCTAAGATTTGTTATGGAAATTGATGCTTTTATAATGCCATTCATTAGGGAAATCATCAAAGAATCTCTAAACATGAATCAGTGGCCCATAGCATTTCTTTTATGTAGGTGGAAAAAGGAGAGTTGCCCAACTGCAAGATTTTCAAAGGGTCACAAAGTAAGTGAAAATGAGCACTTCAACAGAGGTTCCCATTAGACAACTGGACCATGGCTTGTTCCATAAGACAACTATATGTTATACGTATGAAAACTTTGAAATGTTATTTCTTCTGACTTCTGAGCACAGCTTATATTGTCAATCTGTTGACAAAGATAAACACAGCCCCACAGAAATAAAAACTTCTGAGTAAACAGGGCAGTCACACTTGCATGTTCAAATGAATGTATGAATTAGGTGTAACAGCTGGGACTTCAGCTCTCAGCCTCCAAGTCTTCAAATCATCTCCAGGATTATTTGTTTCCTATTTCCATTTTCAAAGTGTCAGTTTCAAAGTATAAGTTTTTAATCTCCCAAAGTAAGTTACAGTGTTGTTATTGGTGGCTGTCTTTTCTGCTTGGTAAATTCTTTATAACTTGCACATAATTAAAAAAAAAACTTTACCTTCATATTTTTTAACATTCAAGATGTAAACACTATTCTCTCACTTTCAAGTGGCAAACTTTCTTTTTGTGCCATCTGGAAGTGACTTTGTTTGATAGATGCAGAAATCTAAGCGTTCATTTTATCCACAATTGCTTATTCTAAATCTTGAAATGCTATTTTTAGTCATGATTAATATTGGGAATTTGTTGTTTGATTATGCACATTTGTTAAATTTTTATTTTTGTTTGTTTTTTTTTCCTCCTGGGGTGAGAAGAATGGAGGGAAAAAAAGAAAAGCTTATTGATTAAAATATTTTTAAAAATTCTCATCATAATCATAGCTTTGATTTATGGAGTGCTTTATATTTTGGAAAACATATAACATATTTTCTCCTTTGGCCCTTATAAAAAGTCTGTGATGTGAGAAATATTATCCTCCTTTTGAAGATGAATAAACAGATGCTCAAGCACAGTACATAACTTACACAGGGTCATACAGGTAGTAAGTGGAGGTAGTGGAACTGGTAGTGGGACTGGTTCCATTTAAATCTTTCTGACCTAATACCTAGTGCTCTTCGCATTACACTATGCTTACTTTGTTTCTCCATGGAATTATATTGGTTTTAGAGCTGGAGGAAACTTTAGCTATCATTTACGTCAACACACTCAATTTAGTGATGAGAAAACTAATTCTCAAGTGATTTGACTAAGGACACACAGAAACTCTTTTAAAGATACTCTTTTAAATCCTGATTTAACTTTCCCTCAATTTCAGGAGTATTATGATTCTATTGGAAAGAGTGGAGTGGATAGATCCTTTCTATCTGGAGACTTATTTTAAAGCAAAGGACCCTAAAAATCCAAGTATTGCCTGTTTAGTATCTCTGTAATGTCCTGTGTTGAAAAAAAAAATTAAGAACTTTATCTGTACAGTTCAAGAATATTTCTTTGACAGTGGTAAGCACTTACTATTTGCTAGCCATTATGTTAAGTTGTGGAGAAACAAAGAAAGGCAAAAAGACAGTCTGCTCTCAAGGAACAGACAGGCTAATGGGGGAACAACATACACACAACAATGTAAAGATAAGACACACATATGAAAATTTGGAAATAACCACAGAAATTAAGGATTAGAGTTAAGGTTTTTCAGGAAAGGATTCCTCTTAAACTGTGGGTTGTGACCCCATAGTCTAAGAAGCAGTGAAAGGGTGGCAAGTAGAAAAAGATTAAGAAGCCCTGAAGAAAGTGAGATTTTAAATAAATTAAACAGAATGTCAAAATCAGTTGGGCTGCACAAGGTTAGAAACCAAACTGTCTTCTAGTTCTACTCTCCAATAATACCATCATACAGACTTGACAGTTCAATGTTTGACTAAAAGAATAAAACAGATTTAGGAGTATTTCAATTGTTTGGCAATTAAAATCACTTCTAATCTTGAAATATTTGGTTACTAAGGTGAGATGGGAAAAATCTATTTAGGATTCAAGACTATGAAAAGAATGCCTCTTGACATTTTTGGATAAGTAGGGAATGCCAATGGGAAGACAATTTTCTTGGTGTTAATATCCAGGTGGCTGCTTTGAACAAAAACAACCACAACAAAAACAACATAATGTATATGTGTGTGGGAGTGGAAGGCTCAGAGGAGGTAAATCAAAAACCAGGGCTTCAATGGAAGTGGTAGAGGTAATGTCTTGGGCATCAAGGTCCTATGACTTCTGACATCTACATGATCTAGGCTACAGCAGTGGGGAACCTGCGGGCTGAAGGCCACATGTGTCCCTCTAGGTCCTGAAGTGTGGCCCTTTGACTGAATCCAAACCTCACAGAACAAATATCCTTAATAAAAGGAGTTATTCTGTAAAACTTACACTCAGTCAAAAGGCCACATCCAAGGACCCAGAAGGACACATGTGGCCTTGAGCCTGCAGATTCCCCACCCCTCGTAGGGAAAAGTAAATGGTCCATAAAGTATTATTGAGGATGTCTCAGTTGTTAAACTTGAGCTATAGATTGATCATCAATCAATAAACATTTATTGAGCATCTTCTATATGCCAGGCACTGTGCTACGTGACGGGGACACAGCCACCAATTTTTTTTTTTCCCTAAGAAGTCCAGACTGGGCAGCTTGATAGCACAGCGTCTGTTAGAAATTCTGTCTGGGAGCACACAGGCAAATATGCACACGACCAACTAAACCCTAGAGACCTGGAGTTATTGTGATATATTTTGATAAAGTCTTACCTATGTCCCCTCTCCATTTCCCAATATGATAAGCCATGTCAATAGGCTATTCTCAAGAACTAGCAATGAAAGCTTTGCTGCTTCCTCCTTTTTGCTGGTTGCAGAACTTCTTGCTGTGCTAGAAACGCTGGTGTTCTTCTTGATGCTGTTATTGACTGCAGCTGTTTCTTCGCCTCTTTAGTTGCAATCACGTTTGTGCTGTCAACTGAATTCATTGTTCCCACCTGTTCTACAGCAGTGTGGTATAGTGAAAGAGGTACCGGGCAGATTGGAATCAAGAGAGATCTGGAAGGATTCCCTGGCTCTGACACTCACTTATTGGCTGTGGGATCATAGGTAGGTCATTTCATCTCTCTGAGTCTCAGTTTTATAATCTATAAAATTAGGATCATAATCCTTACAATAACTGGCTCTTAGAATTGTTGCAAAGAGAACTGACCTTTTTAAGTCACCATCTAAATGAGTTATTCATCATAAGTAAACAAAAGGCAGCTAGGTGGTGCAGTGCATGGAGTGCTGGATCTTAAGTCAAATCTGGCTTCAGACTTACTAGCTGTTTGACCCCGGGCAAGTCCTTTGACTGTGTCTCAGTTTCCTCATCTGTAAAATAAGCTAGAGAAGGAAATGGCAAACCACTCCAGTATATTTGCTCCAAATTGAAAACTCCAAATTGGGGTCACAAAAAAGTCTGAACAACAAAAAGGCATATGAATTTCTCTCTTTGGCTTTGAAGACTTTGTGCCCCTTCTCTTGTTAGACTGCATGATTATGAGAAGCTTTTAATGTCTTGTGTTTTTTAATTTTTTGTTTGTTTTTGTTTGTTTGTTTTTTCATTTTTCCATGGCTAGGTCATTATATTGTCTTTTCTTCCCTCTTTCTCCCACTCCACCCCAAATGGGACAAAGGGATAAAGCCCTCATCTCAGAGGTGAAGGAGTTAGGATCACAATGGTTCTATGTACTAGTGAGCATAATAAAGAACTGTGACTGACTCCCTTCCCATTCCATTAACCCTCATAGTCTGAGCTGTCCTTTGGTTATGATAGTAAGATGCACTTTTGTTCTTTTTTTCTGTTTGATTATGATATTTTCACTGTGTTGCTATTAAGAACCTATCATTGAAAGTTAGAGCAAGCAATGGAATTTCCGAATGGTTAGAAAAGAAGTGGGAGAGATGAACTAGTAATTTAGATCTAAATGATTAATCAGGTCCTAGATATAATCATGTGGTGATGAAGTCCTGGTAACTGGGTAAGCACCTGGTGGCATGTCTCCAGATGAACTATTTCTACTACTACCCTGCCCTTCACTTCCTGTGTCCACTCCTTCGTCACCCAGACAGGAGTCTGTCTGTTTTTCTGAAGCATATTTTCTTTTTGAATTCAGAAACTCAACATTTACATTTCATAAGGTATAATGGTTTATTTCTGTTCCAGTGAGCCTTCTTTTCTGTGTCCTGATGATATCCAGTTCCCTTTGAGAAGGTAATCTGATATAGGCCATGGGGGTCAACATTTAAAAAGAAGGAAAAAAAAGCTTTATGTCAAGAAAGCAAGAGATAAAATGATGAAGCTCAACGAGTTTAGGCAAAGCTCAGCAAGTGAGATGAAGAGTAGCAAGAAATGAGAGCAAAGGCAAGGCAAAGGACCTGGTGTAGGGCCCTGAAGACAGGGAAGTTGAATGTGCTGGGGGATGTGTGTGAGAAGAATGGATATGGAGACTGATGTAGTTTGAATGGCAAGAGACAACACTATGATTTATAGCAATTCTTTTTAATGAAATGTCCATGTTTGAATCATTCAAGGAGCTAGACAGATGGCTTGCTGTCTGTGTATTCTCAGTGTATAAATGAAGTTGTCACAAGTGAATGCAGCAAAGCAAAAAAAAAAAAAAATCAAAAAAACAAAAAAAAACCCACAGCCCAACCACTATGTATTGAAATAACATTTTCATTCTTAGTGTGGGATGAAGGTGGGAGGGTGAGGTTCAAATGAACAATACTGATACTTCTGAATTCCAGCTTCAGCCCAAGGGTTATAGGCCCCTGCTGAATGCTGTGCCCCATTACCTTTTAAAGCAAGATTTAACATACTTATATGAGTACTCTATGTTGCTATTACTGTCACAAGAAAAGGCAGGTACTACAGAAACATATTAAACTAATATTTTAAAATCTCAGGCTCGCTGTGAGAGCTTGGGTAATCAAAGCACCAGCCACATCTGAAAATAGAACCCCCAGGTACCATCTACATGTGTTTAATGTATTAGCCAGTGACATCAATCCTTTCTCTTTCAAGAAACTCAGGTTGACAACTTAGAATAATGTTGGGAAGCAAAATATCTGTATTTCATGATGTGACCAAGGAAGTTTTTTTGCCACAGAATTTAAGCATAACAAGTTTCCCAGAAAATGACAGAAACTGGAACCTACAAAGTAGAATATGTTCTAAGTAAGAAACCAATCTCACCTTCAGAGCCTCTTTGATGTTGTTCAGTCATGTCTAACTCTTTGTGACCCCTTTTGAGGCTTTCTTGGCAAAGTTACTGTATTGGTTTGCCACTTCCTTCTCCAGCTCATTTTATAGATGAGGAACCTCAGGGAAACAGGATCAAATGACTTGCCCAGGATAACACAGCCAGTAAGTATTTGAGTCTGGATTTGAACTCGGGCCTTTTTGACTCTAGGCCCAAGGTTCTATCAACTGTACTAAGTGCCTCTCAGAAACTCTTAAAGTCATGCTAAACATCAAATGCTTGCATATTGACCTTTGAGGGAAGGGATTGACTTTGTATTTCTTCATATTCCCTGTGCTTAGCACGGTGGCAGAGACACTAGTTAAATACTTAAATGCTTGTTGTCCTCCACCATGATTGCCATGTATAAGATTGTAGCCTTGTTGTTGTCTTGCCTTGAGCCTATAAATTCCTTGAAGGCAAGAACTGTTTTTCATTTTGTCTTTCTATCCCCAGTGCCTGTCGCATTGTAGGCAGTTAATACATGCTGGCTGGTTTATTTATAAATGATCATTTAATTTCATATGGTTTGATTTGGCTTCATTAATGATCCTTTAAAATAGATCTGGCTAATAATCCCTACCTGGCAGAGTATGATATGAATACAGCTTTGCTCCTTAGTGAAAATACCATGGGAGTATGCTTCCTCTCAGTAGACCCTACTATCCCCACACCTCATCTGGTAGTCTTGTACTGGTTTGGGTCACCATACAGTGACATTATCCCTAGGTCTATTATATGAGCATTAATGGTGCAAGGAGTGCTACAGGTGTGATAGCAATGGGAATTAATGGGAGAAAGCTCCTTAGTCTGATCACCTTGCAACCCTATTCCCAGAGCCTGCTTCCTCATGCTCCATCAACTCATGTGAGGTGATATCTGGTTCATAGCCTATGCTAGCACAATTATGCCATTGTTAAGAATGTACTTGGGAGTGTTGCTGCAACTCCATCCCTGCCCCACCCACCATACCCACATACGCTATGTTTTCCTCTCCCTACAATTTTTCTTGACAGAAGTGAAATAATTATGGCTAAGAAAAAGAAAAGATAGAAAAAAGAATACAATAGCACATTTATGCAATATATGATTCGTCTAGAACTGTGACCTCCAAACTTATTTTATTGTTTCCCCATTAATATTTTTAATATGTAATCCTAATATATGTGTATATATTTATTATTAATTTATATATTGATACTGCTCTTCTAATACACATATACATGGTAAAACCTACATAAAAAGAAGAATCAAAGAGGATGAGATAAAGATGAAATAATACTTGATCATAAAATCAATAGGGGGCTATTTGGGTTTATTGAGCAGAGGAGTTGACATAGTCAGACCTAAACTTTAGGAGAATCACCCTGGCAGTTATGTGCAGGATGGCTTACAGAAAAGTGGTATTTGGGACAGGGACACTGATTAGGAGAAGATTACAAATTTCCAGGAGAGAGCTTGTGGCAGTGTGAATGAAGAGAGGGGGACAGATGCAAGAGATGCAAGAGACAAAAGCATAATGAAGAATCAAAGACAATACTCTGCTCATGTGCTTATGTGTCTAGAAAATTATCAGTTTATTTGACAATAACAGGAAAGTTTGCAAAAAAAGTGGGTTTGGGGTGAGGAGATAGTTAACATAAAGATATCTGTGATGCACTCACAATCTTTCCATGCTACTCATCCTGTGTGCTTTACTCCGTACTATCCCAAATGGAAAAGGTAGGGGAGGGTGGGAAGTTCTTATGTACTTATTATTGTCCTTAAGCCCAGAACCTTCCCCATCCTAGAGATGACTGCTGCAGTCATGGGGTGAACTGGGGGTGGGGAGAAGATGGATACTCTGGGGTCAAGGAGTAAATTTCCTGATGGCATCTGCACAGCTTCTCCTTTTGATGCCTTGATAGTGGTAGGATCTGATTACCTTAGAAGATTAACACCTTTTTTCAGAAGAGGGTAGGTTAAGAGCTTTGTAACAGAGTGAAGAGGCAGTGTGGAGAGTTGTGGGGAATACAGGTAGGTGGGGTTTCATTGGAAATAAGCCTTATATTTGGCTATCTTGGGGAGGAAAGAATGTGTTACATTTCCTCACCCTCTGTTGATTAATCATACACCACTTGAGCTCATGTCATAACTCCACTTTGGAACCCAGTGATTCTATGATTTATTATTCATATATATAGTCAATTCACTGTAAGCACATTGGTATATGGACTTAGGAAAGAACTGCAGATGTAAAATGAGCTAGGTTTTTAGTTGAATAGTAAGAAAAGAATTGTATTTGGGAGAGTACATAGAGTTATTTACACATCATAAATGACAATTTAATGTAGGACAAACAGTGTAAAGGTTGTCATTAGAGAGATATATTAATGGAAAATAACGTGAAACAGTCATTGGGTGAAAGTGAGGGTTAGCCAGTGGATGGCCAGTGTGTTCCATTGGCATTGCTGTGATGACAAAAGAAAAAGATAAGAAACCCTTGCCCTTAAGAAGGTTGTATGATTGCCCTATGGCAGAGTTGTAGGAAGACATGGACAGGAATTCCATAAAGCAAGGTGACTAGACAATAACAAGCAGTAAGAGAGATGGTAAGTGGCCTTTTTGAGGATTTTTTTTCCCTCCACTAGTCTTATATTATAATTGATTTTGTATTTGTCTATTCTTTTTTTTAAGGCAATTGGGGTTAAGGGACTTGCCCAGGGTCACACAGCTAGTAGGGGTCAAGTGTTTGGTCTGAGGCAGGATGTGAACTCAGGTCCTCCTGACTTTAGGGCCGTGCTCTATCCACTTCACCACCCAGCTGCCCCATTGTTTATACATCTTATTCATGCATGATGACTTTCAGTTTCATATCTTGCTGGCATTTTATTTATAGGTAGCATGATTTGAAGGGTATTTAAATAACTAAATTTGAAAACTAAAATTAATACTTTATTCTTTCACATGTTCCTATTTTTAGAATAACAAGGTTAACAGTGTTTGAGTATTTTCCATGTGGTCTGCACCCTTGCCATCTGTCTGTCCAAAATTCTACCTTCCCAAGCCTCATTATCATTAAACATGTGCACATGCTGAATGTGCAAAACTACCTCAGAGGCCTAGATTTACATTCCCCCTACCCCAAAAAATAGGAAAGAAAAAAATGCAACAACTACACCAACAACTGTTGTGAAGAATACATGAAGCTGATTTTTAAAGTCAAGATCATCTCAGATGAATGTGAAGGGATCTAGAGTGTTTATATAAATGCTTGCCTGTGTATTACCTGCTATCTTCTAGCTTTGACACCTTCCTAATCCTATCCTTCATGGCCTTATTTATTTTTGGCAATGTTGCATATTTTCATTGTTTAATGGATGGGTTCATTATTTTCTATAAATACTACATTGATTCTATTATAGTTTACACAGCCCTTTTTTTATTTTTCAAAATCCTTCTCTAAGAACCTGTGTTATTTTTACCTTGGGGAATGTCATGATTTATATTTAAAATTCTTACACCAAGTTCACTATTTTTATCAGTAAACTCAACTGCTTTTCCAAAATAGCAAAGTCATCAAGCAAAAGATGAAGATGTCTTTTTTATGGGCTGACTATTCTTGATGAGTACTACTACTACTACTACATTCATATTTAAATAATTTTATTTTTTTACAATAGGCTTTCTTTACAATAACCCTGAAAATGATAAGAAGTTAAAGACTATTCCCTTCATGTTTAGATAAGGAAACTAAGGTTTAGCAAGATTAAGTGATAACGCTCAGAATCATAGAGTGAACAAAGTTGGAATTGAACGTGAGATTTCTGGTTCACAGTATAATACACTTTCTACTACATATTCACAGTCTTTCATGGATAAGAGAATCCATGGCTGAGGTTGTCTATTTGCATATGTAAGTATAAATATGGAAAGTCCGTAGTCAAATGTATAATAATAATGATAATCAAAGATCAATTTAATTATTTCATTATACTTTGAGGATTAAGTATACTTTAGTTACTTTAAATTCCAGCATTTCTGGTGTATGTTTTGACTTTCAGTTAATGACTGCTTGAACTCAGATGATAATTTGTGTCATGAATTGGTAGACTAGACTACATGATAACTGATCGTGAGCTTCCTTCTACTCACAATGTCTTGGAAGCAGCTGTATAGTGCCTTTCAATACTTTGGGAAATATAAAATGAAAGAGGCAATGCAACTGGCTTGTATAATTTCTCAGGGGTTCCAGAAACTAAAAACAAAAATAAGCCAGAATCCTACAAACCTGTTTGTGTATCTGAACAAATATTAGTTCCCTCACCAGGGAAAACACTGAGTCAAACATGTTTCTTTATTATGGCAACATGAATCCTGAAAGGAGTTCCCTAGAAGAATTCCTGCATAATTAGAATACAAGTTCAAGGGAAAAAAATCTATAGGGAAAATTAGACCACTTTCCTAAAATGTCTTTTTTTTTTTCTTTTTGGTAACAGGTTCATATTGCCACCTCAATTTATTACCACTAACAAGTGCTTAGCTTAAGTTGTTTTAATGGGAGATTGGTCTTTGAATGCCAACAACCTCTACTACCTTAATACAAGCTTGGATTAAATAAAATAAAAATGTCACTACCCATAAAGTGAGGCTCATTACTGTGGTTAGTGGGAGGAACAAAATAAATCCACTCTCTTGTGGCTTAGTGGTTAGACTTACATAGAACTGGGTTTTATAGGAAGTTTGTCACCTTTTTTTTTAATGTAATATTCACTCAAACATTCGTTTCATGGAAAGGAAAACAATACAAAGTGTTTTGTTGAGATTTGGCTGTAAAAGTGGAGAATAAAAAGAAAAGGTTTATAATGTTATATTTCTATCAGAGAGGCTATTTTTTTTGCATTAAATCATCATAACTGGAAAAAAAAAGCCACTAGTACCAATTGCCCAGGAATGGAAAGAAATAACTTCACAAGAAGAAATGATGACATGATCCAATGCCTCTATCTGAGATTACCTCCTATCCATTCCTGTATGTATTTTTCATGTACCTAGTTATTAACCTTTTGTCTCCACCATTTAACTACAGGCTTCTTGAGAACAGAAACTATATTTTGACCTTTATTTGTATCCACTTTGTATCTATACATTAGCATAGTGCTTGACAGAGTAGGTGCTTAATAAATACATGTTAACTGATGTGACATCCATGTTGGACAAGTTAAGTAAAGAACATTACAAACAAGGTGCCTCAGTTTTATCTTGGCACCACAACCTGGCATCTAAAACACCATACTCCATATCCTACCTACCCTTTCAATCTTATTGCTTATTCCTTCCCTTCACATATTCTGTTTTAGTTAAACTGACTGGCTAGCAGAATCTCACATATGGCATTTCTCCCCCTGATACCAGGCTTATGCAAAGGCTAATGTATCATTTCTAGAATGTATTAACTATTTGTCTCCACTACCAAGCATCTTTTGTTTCCTTAAAAGCATAATTCAGATTTTACCTCCTATATGTTGGCTTTCCTTGATCTCATAATTAGCATTCTCTTGCCCCTGAAATTACTTTGAATGACTTTATATATAATTTGTATTTACTTAGGGATACAGCATCCTAGAGGAAAAAAGTACTGGCTTTAGAGTCAGAGGAAGTGAGTTCAAACCCTACCTCCCATTCTTAGTATGCCTGGGATCAAGTTTGCATTCTTGGTATCTTCCTTGCTTCTTTTTCTCTTTCATCCTAAATATCCAATTAATTGGAAAATATACCATTATCCCTTCCACATCATGGGAGTTAGCTGTGCGGCACCCCCATGATATGGAAAATCCACATAAAATTTTTTATCCCTCCCTCTGTACCAGAAAAGAAGTCTGAATTTTTTCATGAGATGTTTATAGTACCTTATTGTAAAATTTGGGTTAAATATTTGGTCATAGGCTCTGTGTCATATACTGGCCTTCCTGTGTCATCTGTAGCTTCCACAAAACTCCCAAGAAAATTTCCATTTAATTTTTTACACAAACCCTATATATGTTGAAACCGCAAGGGGGAAAGTCACAATGTGGAAGGGATAACTGTAATTTCTTTCTGTACCACACTTCCCACATACATTTATCTTCTCTCCAATCTTACACCTACTACTCTTATAATAACCTTGTATTTGGTGTCCTTTCCTCAAGTATCTCCCTATTCTAATTCATCATCCACAAAGATGCTAAGCTGATTTCCTAAATTATAGTTCTGATTATTTCACTCACCACCCTCACATACACCATGAGCTCGAGTGGACCCTTGTTACATTTATGAACATTATATAAAATATATTTTTTTGACATTTAACAACCTGGAACCTTCGTATTTATAATATTTTTATGTTCTACTCCTATTCATACACTATATAATCTTGCCATATTGGTCTACTTGTGATTCCTTGGCAAAACACTCCATCTGCTATCTGCCTCTGAACTGGCTATAACTCCTACCTGGAATGCTGTCTCTTGAAACCTCCAACTTTCATAATTTCTACTTTTCTTCAAATAATGAATCAGTCTATAAGTATTTAACACTCTGTTGGAGACACTGTGGTAGGTGCTGGGGTGGTTGTCATTTGTTGTTGTCCTTTGTTTTCAAAGAGGGCCAAAATGACATCACTATGTCTGAGGCAAGGTACAATGTGTCCAACTGTGGTTATTTGGACCAATATGAGCTCAGAATGCTCTACCACAAGTCAGGCACAAATAGGCCTAGTGAACATTAGGGGTGGATTCTCTAAATTTTTGCATCTCACATTTCTTTTGAGTTACTTCAAATCTGCTTTGCTTATACAACACAGCACCTTCTTTGATGAGGGCATGCCATGCCGGGTGGTCTTGTGCCAGTATCTCCTATGTGATACAATGGATTCCAAAGTTCCTCAGAGAGACCTTAAGTGTGTTCTTGTATTGCTTCTGACCACCACATAAGTGCTTGCCTTGTGTGAGTTCTCCATAATAATAGTCTTTTAGGCAAGCATACCTTTGGCATTTGAACACTACATCCAGCCCATCAGAGGTGGGATCTCTATAGCAGCATTTAAATGCTTGGCAGTTTAGTTCAAGAAATGACATCAGTGTCTGGTACCTTATGTTTCCAGGTGATCTTCAAAATCTTCCTAAAACAATTCAAATGGAAGTGATTTAGTTTCCTGAACAGGTTTCTCAGGCTTACAGGAACAAAGTCAGCACAATGTTGCTGTAGACCTTAAATTTGGTAGTCAGTCTAATACCTCTTCTCTCCCACATTTTTGTTCAGCATCTCCCAAACACTGATGTAGTTCTGGCTATGTGTGGATCAACTTCATTATCAATGTGTACCTCCCTGGAAAGCTTTCTTACTGGCAAAGTAAGTGAACTTATCCACAGTATTCAAAATTTCTCCATTTCATGTAACTGATGGTTCCACATATAGGATGGTGTGGTTCTGCCTGGTCGAGAATCAAGTGAAGAATTTTTCTTGGTGTTAATTGTCAGGCCAAACTTAGCACAAGCAGCAGAGAACTGATTCCTGCTGTGTTGCATCTCAGCCTCAAATGCTACATTGAATGCATAATAATCTGTGAAGAAAAAATCATATACCAACTCTCCCTCCACTTTAGTTTTGGCTTGTAACCTTTTCAAGTTAAACAATTTACCAAGAATGAGGTAGATGACCTTGATGCAATGTTCATCCTCATTGAAAACTTCTGACAACATGGCCGAAAACATCATGCTAAAAAGCATGGGAGCAAGCATGCAGCCTTGTTTTACTCCATTGGTGAGTGGGAAAGCATGAGAGCATCATCTATTATCCAGAACCCAGGCAAGCATGCCATCACGAAATTGACATACAATACTGATGAAATTCTCCAGCCAAAGAACTTTCACATAATTTTCCATAAACCTTCATGATTAATGGTATCAAAGGCCTTGGTCAGATCAATGAACATTGCCTACTGACCTCTGTTCTGCACCTGGCATTTCTCCTGGAGTGGTCAGGCAGCAAACACCATGTTGACCATTTCTTGGCTCAGACCTGAAGCCATACTGGCTCTTTGGTAGATGGCTATCTTCCAGGTGAAGGATATGCATATTAAGGAGGACTCTGGCAAGAATCTTGCCAGCAATGATGAAGAGACCCCCACCCTCTCCACGATTATCACAGAGCAATCTATTTCCTTTACTTTTATAGAGATAGACAATGGAGGCATCCTTGAATTCCTGGGGGATAACTTCCTATTGTCATATAACCTTAGAAATTTCTGTCAGCTTTTGTATGAGCAATGGATTGTAAATCCAGCATTTTAAATCTCAGCTGGAAAAGAATCAGCACCAGGTACTTTGCCACAGAAGAGGAACCTAATGACATTCAAAACCTCTTCTTCAGTTGGAAATTTGGCTAGAGAGGGATTGACTTCAATCTGAGGGAAATGGTTAATGGCTTCAGCATTGATTGATGATGGTCTGTTGAGAATACCATGGAAGAGGTCAGCCTATTTCTCCAGGATCATATCCTTATCAGTAATTAATGTGGCTCCATCAGCACTGAGTAGTTCAGATATACCACAGGTCTTTGATCCATAAATAGCCTTCAGGGTGTCATAAAAAAATGTTTTGAATTGTTGCTATCAACAGAAAGCTGAATTTTACGTACCTTCTTAATGAGCCAAGAATCTTGCATCTCTCTGAGTTTTCCTTGTATTTTACTTTTGATGGAGTTAAATGATGCCTTCTAAGAGACAGATGAACTATCCTGCTGGTAAAGCTTGTGGAGTTCTCATTTTTCATTTAGCTGTTTCTGAATTTCCCTTCATTTTCATCAAACCAATCTTGATGTTTGCCAATGTTCTAACCCAGATGAGTGAATACAGTGCTGTACACCAAATCTTTGAAAGGTGCCCACTCCTATTCTGCTCTATTTTGCCAATCATAAGTTGGCTGAACTTCATCTCCAAATTAGCAACAAAATCTCTCCCCTCCCCCTCCCCCTCAGAGAAGTGCTCTAATCTGTTGACATTATCTTCTGGTAGTCATCTTGCCTGGGGGCTTCCACTTTTGCTGAATAGCACACACAGACTTACACACAATTACAAAGGGAAAAGGTAATGTTCTCTGCAATCCCATTTTTAAAAATAATTTGATCAGTCAACAAGATATTTGAGCTCTGTTGTAGGCTTTGTTATTACAACAAGGGAAATGGAGGTCCTTGCCCTTAAAAAGCTTACAAATTAAATGGAGATCTATCAATAAAAATCACTGGAGATATATATCTAAAAATAACTAAGAAAACATAGTAATATATGAATAATTTCTAAGAGAGTGATAAAGACATCAAATGCAATTGAAATTCAAAGTGACCCTTAATTCCAGCTAGTAGAATAAGGGAAGGATCATAAAATATTATTAGGGTTTAGATTGGCAAGGGAGGAAAGGGATTAATATTCTAGGAAAAGGAATTTAAGATATAGTTAAAGGATTTTTCTTTGGTCCTATTTAATATATACATAATTTCCACCCTGTGGAGCTCCCACTTTTATTTTAGAAACTTGTGAATTTACCCATCATTTTAATTAACCCAATGCAAATATGTATGAGTGCTCTGGCCCAGATGAGTAAATGTGAATCTGTACACTAAATTTCTGAAAGCTGCCCTCTCCTTTTCTGCTCTACTGTTGTGTATTGGCTCATCTTTTCCTCCAAGTTAGCAACAAACTGTTCTCCCACTGAGAAGTGTTCTAATCTGTGGACATTGTCTTCTCCTGATCTTCTAGCCTTGAGGCCACTGCTTTTGTTGTATATCAGTGTTTAGCTTGAAGAGGATAAGTCTATGATCAGTCCAGCACTCTGCACCACACATTGCCTTCATCACTCTCACATCCTGTCTGTCTCTTCTCCTTGCAAGAACATAATCTATTGAATGCCAATGTTGCTGCAGACCATTATCAATCAATGCTGAAGCTCTTGACTGTATACCTCAGGTTGAAGTCAACCCCTCTCTAGTTGAACTTTCAATTGAAGTAGAGGTTTGGAATGCCATTAGGTTCCTCTCATGTTGTGAAGCACCTTATAGTAATGTTATTCCAACACAGATTTACAAGGCTAAGGGTCCACTGTTCTTACAAAAACTGACTGAAATCTTCCAGGTTATATGTCAAGAGAAAGTTATCCCCCAAGAGTTCAAGAATGCCTCCATTGTCCATCCCTATAAAGAAAAGGGAAATAAGTTGCCCTGTGGCAATCACAAGGAGGTCTCTCTCTTAGTCATTGTTGGAAAGATTTTTTGGCAGAATCCTCCTTAATAATAGGCTGATTCTTCACCTAGAAGATGGTCATTTACCCAAGAGCCAGTTTGGCTTCAGAAAGGGCTAAGAAATTGTTGATATGGTGTTTGCTACCTAACAACTCCAGGTGAAATTCCAGGAGCAGAACAGAGGTCTGTAGATAATGTTCATCAATCTGATCAAGGCCTTTGATACTGTCAGTCATGATGGCTTATGGAAAATTATGTGAAAATTCCATTGGCTGGAGAAGTTCATCAGTACTGTATGTCAATTTCATTATGGCATACTTGCCTGGGTTCTGGATAATGGATGATGCTCTAGCACTTTCCTAGTTACCAATGGAGTGAAACAAGGCTACATGCTTGTTCCCACACTTTTTAGCATGAGTTTTTTCAGCCATATTGTTAGAAGCCTTCATTGAGGATGAACACTGCATCGAGGTCAGCTACCACACAGATGGTAAATTATTTAACTTGAAAAATCTACAAGCCAAAACTAAAGTGGAGGGAGAGTTTGTGTGTGATTTTTTGTTCACAGATGATTGTGCATTTAATGTAGCCTCTGAGGTTAAGATGTGACAGAGTATAGGTTGATTCTCTGCTGCTTGCACTAATTTTGGCCTGACAACACCAAGAAAAGAGAGGTTCTCCACCAGACAGCACTGCCCCATCCATACATGAAACTATCAATTATAGCAAATGGAGAAATTTTGAATGCTATGGTTAAGTTCACTTACCTTGGATGTACACATAGATGATGAGGTTGACACACACATTGCCAGAGCTAGCTCAGTGTTTGGAAAAACACTGGGAAGGAAAAAGTGGGAGAGAAGTAGTATTAGGTTGCCTACCAAACTGAAGGTCTAGAGAGTCATTGTACTACCTTCATTGCTGTATGCCTGTGAAAGTTGGCCAGTATACTAGCACCATGCCAGGGAGCTGAATCACTTCCATTTGAATTGTCTTAGGAAGATTCTCAAGATTACCTGGAAAGATAAGGTACCAGACATTGAGGTCCTTTCTTGAGCTGAACTGCCAAGCATTCAAACTCTACTGCAGAGAGCACAATTCCAATTGGCTACCTTGATTGTTTGAATGACAGATATATGTTGGCCTGAAAGACTATTTTATGGAGAACTCACAAAAGGCAAGTGCTCACACAGAGGTCAGGAGAAGTGATAGAAGAACATTCTCAAGGTCTCTCTGAAGAACATTTGAATTGATTGTGAGACATGGGAGACACTGGCACTGGACTGCCCAGCATGGTGTGCTACATCAAAAGAGGCTCTGTACTTTACAAACAAAGCAGAAATTCAGGAACTCAAAAGGAACTTGAAATAGGCAAACACAGAGACATCTCCATTCCAAATGATCATAGAGACTATTTGCGCCTGAGCTGCAGTAGAAACTTCTGAGCATTGTACTGTTATGTTTAGCCACAGTCTGACACGTTGTATACTGACCTTGACATAATGATGCCATTTTAGCTCTCTTCTAGTAAGAAGGACAACCAACCATAATTTCCACCACCATCATCCCACACTGCACCCCCACAATAAAATATTATAACCTCAAGGTTAGAATGGGTATTGTATGTCTAGCTCCTGGCATAGTAACATACATAAAATATATTTAACGCATTGTTGATGGAAAAGAGGAACAGGATTACGGCAGTTAGTGTAGATTGAACATTTATTTCTCAACTCTTTCCTCCTTTTTTGATCTCTCTGAATTAATAATCCATGCCATATAGTTTGCTTCTTTGCACTCTGAAACTTCCATTATCTTAGTCATGGAGGCAACTAGATGGCATAGTTTTGAATTCTAGACCTAGAGTTAGGAAGACCTAAAACGCAGTATGGTGCTGGACACATGACAGGCGATTAATAAAAACTTGTTGCTCAATGGTTTTAAAACATTGGCTTCATCATCACCATAATCATCAAATTATTCTTTAACATTTAGCTACTCTGTGTACCATATTACAATAAAACATTTTTCAAGGTATACTGAAAGGAAAAGAAATCATTCCTGTGTTCAAAAAATACTGCAATTTCAAAGGGGAGGAGGGAAAAATTAGTATATTAGTTCTGTATTTCATGAGGACAGCATTTTCAAGGGTCTTGCATTATTTAATTCTAAACTACCTAAGTCTCCATATTATTTGTACATCCGTCACACAAAGAAAAAAAAAAGTGCGAGGGGGTAAACATGCATGTTACCCTGATTAGGATGGGAGGTGGGTATTGTGATTTGCAGTTGACAGCTTGTCTTAAAGAAGCCAGTACTTGATCCACTCCACTACTTTATAGTCAGTCATTGGACAAACTATCTGACTTTCCCAATCTGTTTTCCTGGAAACTTCTCCTATTGCATGTGGAACAATGTTTCAATGAAAAATTCCTGTTTATATCTGAATTGGATAAAAGGAACCACAAATATTGACACTGGTTTATTCATCACCGAGAGGTTTGCTGAAATTCTTAAGCCCTCAGTACTTGGTAAAGACAAATAATAATAACAATAATACATAAATAAATGAAACAAATCAGTATATATGAATGCAGAGATAGCATTCTAGGCATATACCTAGTTATTAGATAGTTGAAGGCTTAGGGAGTGTAGTTATTTGGGATTAATACTTCACACAAGGATAATCTTGGATACTGAGGAAAAGGTCAGTTATTTAGAACTTTCTTATGCAAGGGAATGTCTCATTGTATTCCCCTAAGACTGTGACTCAACAATGCTTGTATTTTAGGTTTGGGACCTTTGGTTGTGTTCTTAGGGTTAGAACCTGCTCATTATTTCTATTCTCATCACCACTCTACTAACTCAAGCTTAGACACCACCTCCCTCAGTTTCCTCTTCCATCTGGTTGAACGGCTGAAGAGTCGAGTGGCAAACTCCTCTCAGAGCCTTCATTTATAAAGGGCAAAAATTAGAATTCCATCTTACTCTACTTTATGTGTTGTTTTCCCTTACTGGATTTTAAGCTTTCTCCTTTGTATCCTCAGTGCTTAGCACAGTGCCTGGCACACAGGTGATTAGTGTATATTTTTTTAATTGAATTGTTTACCTGTACTGAGATCATGTGAGTCCAAAAGTTCTGCTTTCCTAGTAGAATGCAAAATTGACTGGTGCCATTTCCTCTTGCCTGTTTATTCTATGTCCATTATGCTGCATTCCTTTTTGTTAGAGGAATAACATCTTTGTGGGGAGGCCTGGAAGTATGAGGAAGGAAGGTAAGAGAGGAGAGCATGAGGGTGGAACAAATCTCCATTCCCTTTGATCCAGATCAGGCACTTGAGAAGCATTTTTAATGCTCTCATTAAAAATCATAGGATGATATCATGTATGTGTTATTCCTAGTAATGGAACATTTTCAGATGGTGATCAATGCAGACTTGGCAAGATGTGGAGTCTCTGGTCCATGCTTTGTGGTCCTCTAGACTGGATTATTACACTTCTTTATTGACTGGTTTTTCTGTTAGGTCACTAAATCAACTGACTCCCTTTAAGAGTCCTTTAAAGTCCTGCTGCTAGTTGTGCCATGAGAAGAAAATGCCTCATTGCATTACACTGAGGCTAGTCAGTGTGTCTGCTTGTTCCTCGTTTTACAACAAATTGGTTTTAAAAGTGCTATTAATTGTATAAAGCATAGAATTTTCCATCCATTTCACTTAGAGGTCAGTGACCTGTGATTATCTTATAACTAGATATTCTTCATTTTGATTCTAGGTAGATTGGAATTAACATTTTGTTTCTGTACTTGGTTGCTTTGCCTTAAACAGATAGAGTTCTTGGTAACATTTCAACTTTCATTTACCCTCTAATCTTAATTCAAAAGCCTTGTTTACTTTCATCTCATAGAGAATTTCTTCCTCCACTAAGGAGATTTCTCACTTCCCTAGAAATCTCAGGCCACACAACTTGTTCTTTCTCTATAAATTCACATCAAACATACAAATCCAACTTGAAAAACAGGGGAAAATAAAGCTGGAAATAAATCACTAAATCTAAATGGTTAATGTATAGGTATGGAGGGCAGTTAGGAGGCAAATAGATACAGTGTTGTTCCTGGAGTCAGGAAGACCTGAGTTCAAATCTGGTCTCAGACAATTACAAGCAGTGAGACCCTGGGAAAGTCAATTAACCTTGTTTGCCTCCCTCATCTGTAAAAGGAAACTGGGGAAAAAAGTGGCAAACCACTCTAGTATCTTTGCAAAAAAAAAAAAAAACAAACAAAACAAAAAACAAATAGGGTCACAAAGAATTGGACCTGACTGAAATGACTGAACAGCAACAATGACATAGGAATGGAGTCATTGGATTTGACTCCGTCAAATAGCGTTTCAATTTTCACAAGTAAGAATGGAAGAAGGAACAGAGGTTCCCGAAACTTTGGAGCTGATTCACAGGATCCCAAGACTAATGTGAAGTCCCCCGTTAAGGCTGTGCCCATTCCCATCTTGCATTCACAGTTTGGAATTCCTGGGAGAATACTACTCCAGATTCAGGGTTTCCTGTCAGTCTCCATTCCTAAAATTATAGCTCGTAGGCTTTCAATGTTGTATTCATCATTAATATTCATCCAGTTAGCACAATTAGCTCAATTCAATGGTGTTTACTGAACTGGTACAGCATGAAGAATAGTAACAAAACAGCCTTCTCCTCATAAACTTGGATTGTTTTCCTCCACAAATACAGAAAGCATCACTGAGAATGAGCAAACACATAGTGTACATGAATAGAGAGGCACATATATAGGGACATATATGGCCAAGATAATGCATACCACAAACGATTTGGGGACGTGTTATCTTTTTACTTCACATGGTGTCCTTATGCTGTTCTCTCTGCTGGACATGTCACTCTGCTGTACTCCTATGGCTTGTTCCTCTTTATATACCAACTTAATTCCACTGCTTGACCCTCTTCTTCACTGTCAGAGCTCCTCCTTTCTCTCCCAGCTGTCACTTGCTTTAAAAGGCCATCTGGGGCATGGTTAATCCTTCAGTCATTCAGTGGTTGGCTTCCCTATATTTCCATAATGTTGATCAAAAAACTTCACTTCTAAAGAAATAAGTAATTATAAATAGTAATTCATACTTCCCTACAGAGTCTAAAGTCTAAAAGGGGAACATCCTTTAAAATTTGCAAATAGGCAAGGTAGGTTATGAGCCACTCAAGCCTTCACATACTTTAAGAATTGAGAATGGGCCAGTATAGGTTTTGTATGCTTTACAATCTATGAAAAGGTCACTCAGAGTGGTTATTTGTGGTCTGAAAAAGGTCAAAGTCTAAAAATTAGCTCCATCCTTTCACACTAGAAATGATTTTGGATGTCTGAGATATTGTATACTACATAATCTAAGTACTAGATATCACTAAAATATTACAATAAGTAGATGAAACATTTATTAAGCACTTTCTTTACATCATATTCTGTGCTAAGTCTGAGGGATACATATATGAGTACACAAGACACTTCCTCCCTCTAGGACCTTACATTTTAGTGGCAAAGACAACACATAAAGGGGATATGGAAAACTTAAGGGGAGTGAACACATTTCTGGTGAGGAGAAAGTGGGCATGATGGCAGAAGAACAGATGAGTGAACATATCCAGAGCTAATAGTAGAACTGGAAGAGACTTGAGAGAGTTTAACTAAATGTCCTCTAATTTTATAGATAAGTAAACTGAGTCACAGGGAAGTTAAATGACTAGCCTAAGGTTATACATGTAGTATATATAAAAGCCAGAATTTGAACCCAAGTCTCATGAATACTGAGCATGTACTTTTTTCAGTTTATCTCAGCCTTTAGAGAATATTCAAGTGATTCAACTGGTTAAAGTTCTAAAAATCACGTGATGCAAAGAGCAGTATTCTAATTCCTATGGTCAATAATTGCCTCCCCACTCTGGACATTGCTCAGCATCCTGATTTGCCACTCTGTGCAGTTATAATTCTATAATGTTGTATACTACAGTTATCTGTGGTTGTATCTTATTTTCCCCATCATCCTGTAATATCCAAAAGAGTAGGAACTTACCTAAACTTCTTCCTATTTGTAGTGTTGTGCCCATAGTAGGTATATAATAAATATTTGTGTGATAGATTAAAAAAAAAGCAGTTGAAGTATTAGAGATATTTAACTCTTACCTATAAATAAATCTGCCTTGTATTCACATATTATCAATAGTCTCTGACCCTGTGATTGGACCCTTTTGCCTGGAACGCAGGGCCAGGAGCTCTAGGGAAAACACTAAAAGGGGGCAACCAGCACAGTCTTCTCATTTTCCACCAGCTACATTGCTTTTGGATTTCTTTGGACCTCTCCACCAAGCCTTTCTTTACCAGGAAACTCATCATTGGGAAAATCACAATCACCTCCCCATTTCCTAGGAGAGGAGAGGGGAGGGAAGAAGGAGGAGTAGGGTGGTGTGGGAAAGGAAGGGGGAAGTACAGACAAGGGAAAGGATGGAAGGCAAAAAAAAAAAGCAACATCTTTTATATTACAATCTCTAGGTCATATCTGAGGATCATTGGAGGTGTTCTTTGATTTTTAATGGTCAGTTCTGAACCAAAGAGGTCTAACCTTATTATAACTGAAAATGACATCATTCTGCCTAGTTATCTGATATATCATGACTCCCTTTCCTGAGACTTATTGTTCTACTCAAAATTGAAGTATTGAATGGTATATCATTTTGTTGCCCATTCAATAATTAATTGAGAATTGCAATATACCAAAAGATGTTTAATCAGGCAGGAACTGAATATAAAGGACCTCACTTCTCTGAGTCTCTATTTTCCCATATGTAAAAGGAAAATCATAATATGAGCTGATATAAGTCACAAGGCTGTTATAAGACTCCTAAAGAGAAATGAATATAAAGTACTCTGTCATCATAGAGTGCTACATGAATGTAAGCTATGATGTTGCTGATGAAGATAAGAAACGTACTGTATACCTCTTTCAATATAAGCTCTTCAACAGCACTATGTCATTACCTTATACAACACCTAGCCAATTTTGACCACTTTTTAATCTGTGAAATCAGAACATTCACAGCTTTGCCTGCTGTTAAATTTGTGAAAAGTGTCAGGCAATTTCTCAGGGTCCAAACTACTTAGTATATTATAGATTCTGTTCTGACCCCCCTCCCCCCAATCAAATGAATAGCCAATGAAGAGGCTGGGAATTAGGTGCTGCATGCATTATTTAGCAAGGGACTCACTGGCTCCTCTATTTTAGAACTGTTTCTCTGAAGCTGCCACCTCAGTGTGATGAAAAGAAAAATAGCTTCTTCTGATTCAGCGTCTCTTACTCATTTGGTAAATTTACTTTCAGTGAGTCACGAATGCTTAGCACATTACTGCATTATTTGTGTTTTGGAGTTATTAATTCCTCTGTGTGATAGTCATTGCAGGCCCCTCTGTGCAGAATAATCAGCAGAGTCAGGAAGATGGCTAAACAGCTGTGGTGAGCAACCAGCACTCAGTCTACACTTTGTGGCAGATGATGCCATGCCTGAGAATTTATAGCAGAGCAGCAAGATACAAATGGCTGTTCTATAATCCTGTACAGGATATGGGGCTTCTGATGAATATGAGTAATAAAGCCAAAATGCACTGTGCCTTTCTGCCTTGGTTGGGTACAAGTTACTCATAAAGAGTGGCTTCCCTGTTGACCTAGCTCATTACCCTTGGCATTTGATTTCCCCCAAGTTGCTGGCAAAGCCTTTTGGATAAGAGCATTACAAGGTGATGAACTTGAGCCTGGCGCATTTTTAATCATGGCAGACCTGAGATGCCATCTTCACTGGAGAGATTGCTTCTGATGCCAAGGTGATTAGCATATGCTCCAGCTGCAGCCAGCCCTTCCAATGATTTCCCCAATGAACTGTGAACCTCAGAAGTGTTTTGCTGACCTTGTGTTGAATGTGCTTTTTTTTCTCCCCAGAAACCCCTCCTCTATAGACATAAAATACATTTAACTAACCATAGCAGCTGGCTTTTGCTTACTAGATAGCTTAGGCAGTGGTGACATCCGGGCCCAAATCATATCAACAGCATCTTGAATAGAAAAGTCTGCTGGAAAGATCAATAGAAGTATGAAGTGGGGCTGTAAAACAAGGAACCAAATTTTTAAGCAAATCTGTCAATATCCAAATGAGAGCTGCTTGGTCAGAATAATCACTTTTCAAAGGCATCCATTGTTCCTGTGAAGTTGCTATGGTTCAAATGCATTTGTAACATTTCTTTCAAAAAGGGTTTAGATCCCAAATTATATAATCTCAGAGAGTCAGAAGTGAGCTCAGAAGTCTCCTAATAATGAGGCAGCTCACTGTTTACCAAAGCAGCTCATCCCCTTCTGGCCATTCTGATACGTAGGCAGTTTTCCTTTAAATAGGGCATAGTAAGCTAAAATCTGTCTTTGCAAGGTACATGCTTCACTCTTATTTTGTCCTCTAAGAGTAAAGAGAACCATTCCGATTCTTTCTTAAATGTGACAGTCAAATATTTCAAGACAACTATCAGTCCTTCCTAAGTATTTTATTCTCTAGCTTAAAACATCCCAAATTCCTTCAACTGGTACTTGGTTTGGCCTGGTTTCCAGTGCCCTCACCATCCAAATTGCCTTCTTTGCCACATTCTCCAGCTTCTCTCTATATTTCTAAAACCATTGTGCCTAGAACTGAACATGATACTCCAGAATATTTGACAAGGGCAGAAAAGAGAATTATTGTGTCCCTTACTCTCAACACTAAGCTTCTATTAATGCAGCCTAAAATTATATTAGCCTTTTTGACTGCCATGTCATGTTATTGATTCATATTGATCTCACTGACCACTAAAACCCACAGGATATTTTCACATGAATTGTTGTCTGGCTATGTCTCCCCATCCTGTATTCACATAGCTGAGTCTTTAAATCTGTTTAGGACTTTCCATTAGCAAATTTTATCTTATTAGATTTGGAAAATCTTGGCCTGTCAAGATCTTTCTTAGAACCCAATTATGTCATCCAACATGTTACACATATATTATCCTATCCTTTATTCAAGTAGTTGGAAAAAATGTGGAACAAAATTCAGCCAGGGACATTTTTCCAGAGCATCCATCTAGAGATCTCCCTTCAGGTTGGCTTTCATATTTCCAATCTTTGATTGATATATGACCTCACAGATGGGGATATTCTCTCTGATAGTGTAAATTAGTTATATCTTTTAATTCAATGTGATATTTGTTGATATTCTTCTATGCAACCTCCTATATTATATATAGGGTCATTTTGTAGCAATAGATAGAGCATTGGACTTTAAGTCAGAAGGACTTGGCTCTAAATTCCACTTTAGTGATTAGTAGCTACCTGATTGTGGGCAAGTCATTTCAGATTTCTGTGTCTGTTACCTCATCTTTTAAGATATGGGCTTGGACTTGATGGATTATAAGGTCACTTCCAGGTCTAAATCTATGATTCTATCATCCTATCTATATCTATGCTGACAGCCTTTTAATATGTTTTATTCATGTCTTTATATCTTGGCTTTATATCCTTATATCATGGCTTGACTTTTGTTGTTCTTCTCTTCCTCTTTTGTTTCACTTTGCCCCTTTCCAGCTCAAATATGAATCCTTTCAGCCAATACTGCCCAACTTCATTCATTCTTTTATTTCAATGTTAGTAATGTGTAAAGCTCTTTACAAAGACTTATTAATTTCCTTCTACTCCCTTTATTTTTCTTCATTTCTTCTGAGATACTCTCAATGTAACCCATGGGATATAATTGGGATTATTCTGTTTCCATATCTGGCAATAAGTGTTGAGTAAGGCTCAGTTATTTTTGTTGTCTTTTCTCTCATTGCTTATTACTTTGGTATCTTGCCACTTTTCTTTCAACTATGGACAACCATTCTTTTCATTTCTTTCTAGATAATAAATTACATACTCCCCTTAGTGGGAATACCAAGATGTGTGACCTTCTCTCGTAGAAGACGACTTCTTCATGAGTCCAGTCGCATCTTCCTATGCCAAGCAGGGTTTATTCATCTCTCTCTCTCCTCTCCCCTTCCTCAATATTATCCTATCATCTTGATTTTGAATGTGAGAATGAGATTTTCCCCCTTGAAATATTAATTCATTTCTCCTACAAATTATCTCAATTATCCCCAACTTTGAATCCTTGATTTCTTTTTAGTTCAAGGGTACAATATATCAATTATATCATATCTGTTATTCATTTGTGCCTTTTTTTCCTATCATTTATTTCTTCAGTGGTTAATGCTCATATTTCTTCTTGAACATGTATCATTGTTGGAAATAGGCTGTATGAACCAAGATTAAATCAGTTTAGACTTAGGGTCTGTTTTTTTTTTTCTTTTTCCACCAGATCCAAATATATTTACTTATCCTAACATTCCATTTCCATTTCTCTATTTTACTCAACAGCATAACAAGGAAAACTTTGTCATACAGTGTTGAAAACCAGGTAGACTACTTCTATTTCCATAGCATTTCATTATCTGATCTAGATGAATCAATGTGGCCTTAGAGACTAGTCCATTCTATTTAAGAGCATTTAGAATTTTCTTAAAAATTAGTGAACTTTGCCAGGAACCCAAGTGAAGTTTACAAACTAAATGTTTGAAGAATGATTTTCCCATTTAAAAATAACAGAAGTTTCCCCCTTCACATCAGGCAACATTTATCCTATACTCCCTAATTTTCGAGAGCTCACTGATTGCTGCCTATATAAGCAATCATATAAGCCAGTTATTTGCATACACTATCATATAATTCATCCAGGCTTGGGGACTTGAACTCATTCAGAGTCACTAAGTAACATTGCTATCTCCTCACTCATATTGTGTTTCTAATGCTCTGTTAACCAATTTTGTTCAATCCTGATCCGAAAATCTTTCTTGGTAAAGAAACAGAAGGAGAATCATCGATGAATAGTTGTTCCTTGCATTATTTTGATCCTTCTTTCTCAGATTGTTCTAATTAGTTTAGAGTTGCAACTCATGATTGAACCCCAAATTAAATCTCCTAATTTGATGACCACCTTTATCATTAAAACTTGTCCTTAATCAGTCTTGACTTTATATTAAAACTAAAGAAACCCTAAAATAATTAAAGACTGTTACCCCAAATCTTTCCCCTTCCAATACATTTATCATCAAGGTAAAAAATTGAATATGTCCTAGACTCTAGGATAAAATCTAGGCTCTAGGAATATGGCTCTAGGATAAAAATTAAAGTCCTTTGGTTTTTAAAATCTTTCATCACTTGGCCCCAATCTACCTTTTTGAAGTCATTATGCCTGACAATTCCATAACACTGTAAGTTGAGCCAAATTGGCCTTCTTATTCTTTTTCACACTCATAATTCCATCCCCCATCTCCATGCCTTTGCATTGGCTGTCCCTCATGCCAGAAATGTTTCCTTCCAAACCCTCCTCAAACATCATCTTCCATATGACTTCTTTCCTATTTCCCATAGCTTCCAGTGTTCTCCCTACCAAAAATTAATCTTGTATTTATTTATACAGTTTGTACATTCTTATTTATTTACAATTTATCTCTCAAGGAGAATGCAATTTCTTTGAGGACAGGTATTTTTCATTTTTGCATCCTCAGCTTTTGAGCACAGTGCCAAGAACATAGGGGTTTCTTCATAAATGCTTGTTGATTAATCACTACCTCAGTTGTTGAAGTCACTTCTGAAAGAGAAGGTCCTCAAATATTTTCGTCAGTGGCATCATGATTGGAACAAAATATATAGCTTCACAGGGCAATTATTGCAATAAGACTCAATGAGATGAGTATATAGCCTAGTGTTTGTTTCAAGAGCTGTCTTATTATCTATAGTTTCTTCACCATACAAAATGAGGTGACCTATAAACAGCTAATCGGTGTTCTGTGAAATGACCAGGGAACATGCCAGGAGGACGACTGCTGGCATGGAAATGTTGCAGTCCTCCCCCTCCCTTTTTTTTAAGGCCAAAGTTTTAAAGTACTTAAAAGGGAATTTCTACATTATCTAATATATGCCAACATCCTTCTGACAAAATCATATTGCCTCAGGGGCCATACTGGCTGCATCCATCAATATTTTTCCTTAGATTAGTTGGCAGCAATTATAACCAAAAAAAAAAAAAAAAGTCATTAGATGTTTGCACTCCCTTTTGAAGAAAGTGTCCATAGCCCCAAGTTATAGAAACTTATATGTACCCATGAAAAACTGAGGCAGGAATAATTATAAATGAAAATATGATATTTAAACCTTATGATATCAGGAATTCCCCTCCTTTCCCTGGTTATTCAGATGAAATAGTGTAAACAGTGCATTAAATCAGAAAAAAAGTAGGTTATCATATAATGAGAAAGAGAGAAAATCAATTAAGAAGTATTTATTAGGCACTTACTATGTGTCAGGCATAGTACTAGAAAATGGGGAGAAGTAGTACAAAGGAAAAAAAAATCCCTTCTTGCAATAAGCTTATATTATAATGGGGGCACAAAAGTGTATATAACTGTATATAGAGAGCATGAATATAAAATTAATAAGTGCCAAAATATACAATATAGTTAAAGGTAAGGTAGGGAAGAGAGGACTAGAAATTTTAGAAGAGCAGGAAAGGCTTCATGAAGATAGTCCCTGAACTACATCTTAAAAGAAAAGAGGTACTCTGACATAAAGGTAAGGAGGGAGTGCATACCAGAAATAGGAAATGGCTAGTTCAAATGCATAGAAATGGGAGATGAAGTTTCATGCTTAAATACCGGACAGAAGACCAGTATTGTTGGATTGTAGAGTGCAGGAGGGAAAGTAACATACAATGAGGCCAGAAACCAGGGTTTTGGGGACCAGGTTTTGAAGAGCTTTATAGCTAAACAGAAGATTTTATATTTTATCCTAGAGGCAATAGGAAGCCACTAGAGTTGGTTGAATAAGGGACTAATATGGTCAGATATGTATTTTTGGAAATTTACTTGGCAGTAATGTGAAGGATAGATTGCAATGGTGAGATATGAGCAAAGCAGACCAAGTAGAAGATGTCATCTAGTGAAAACTAGTTTGAGTAGTATGAATATAGTGATCCCTGCATTCCCATTTTCAGTTTCTTACTGGAATAGTACTTAGTATTTTCTACTTCCATGCTTCCCCCATTCTTACTTTCCTGCTATTCCTTCTTTATTAGGTTATTTTCTAAATTACTATTTCACTGGTCCTATAGATAGTAGGGTAGTTTCCCATTGGTGTTATACTGGTTTTTTGTTTTGTTTTTTTTTTGTTTGTTTGTTTTTGTTTTTTTGAAAAAAGGTCAAGGCCAAAGAATAGCTGGGCGTTCAACTAGAGCACAGATAGCCCCATGTACTGTCCACTACGGGTTTGGAGGTTGTGCACTGAGGTTGTCCCTGCTAGAAACTTTCTCTTCCTACTTTTGTAAGATGACATCTTTCATCTAGACTGCCTCATAGTAACAGGTCTTTACAGAACTGAAATGAAAAGCACATAATTGAAATTAGCTTTTTGGAGAAATAAAGGGTTTGGCGTGGTAAGGAAAGTGTCAAGAGGATGAGAGTCTTCCTTGCGGATCCCAGTGACCAGATGCCTAGGAAATTTAAGTTACAAATGCGTTCAGTGGTCAAGAGAGTTTGCTGCTCACAACACCCAGGCTCTTAAGACCCAGGAACAAGAAATCAATGTCAAGGGAGCCTGGAATTGTATTCCTTAACTGCTCCTCACAATGATAGAAGCTCTTATTTGGGAGGTGGTGGGAGCAGCAGGAGCAGTCTCACCCATAAAACAAATAGCCAAAATCTGCCATATAACCACCAGTACCCAGTTTTAAAATGGCAGGTTGTGGACAGAGGTCAGAGAGCTAGCTACCATTCAAGATAACAGTAGAATTCTA
The DNA here is from genome assembly GCF_900497805.2 of Vombatus ursinus. Taxonomy (NCBI): domain Eukaryota; kingdom Metazoa; phylum Chordata; class Mammalia; order Diprotodontia; family Vombatidae; genus Vombatus; species Vombatus ursinus. The sequence goes on from NW_020947238.1 coordinate 900,428, forward strand.
GGGAATCTTTAGAAGCTTAAAGAATTAGGATTATTGATAAAGGTGCCTAACTATGTCCATTATTGAAAATGAATGGATTGCCCTAAGGGGCTTATCCACTGACTTTCTCATGACTAATACTGTGGTAAGCACAGAAACAAACAAGCTGCTCTATTAGAAAGCTCTCTTTACTTAGCCATCAAACAAAAAACATCTCATAAAGGAAGATATCCTAATCACTCCAGTAAGTCAGTGATCCATTCACAGGGAACAATTCCATGGCTGAGAAAGGAGACCATCTAACTGTGGCTGTATGATTATCTCAATAGATGTACCTCTTGGGGGCAGCTAGGTGGCACAGTGGATAGAGTACTGACCCTGAAGTCAGGAGGACCTGAGTTCAAATGCATCCTCAGACCAAACACTTGACACTTTTATTAGCTGTGTGAGGAGCCTGGGCAAATCACTGAACCCCAATTGCCTTAAGAAAAAAAATGTGCCTCTCCTGATGACATAATTATAATCTGGCACATGGTTAATACATTAATAACTGCAGAGTCTCCTAATTGGACAACATCCTTTATACATGTTTTATATGCAGCAATCACTTTGCAGTAGAGAATTCTTAGCCTTCCTTCCCCAAATGACTAATGAAACGCAAGAGAAAGGTAGCAATATTTTGTTAACAGACAGGAGATAAGACTATAGGTGGATTAGATTAAGGGATAAGCCTCTTTCAAAAAGTAACTCTGAGAGTGGGGCAGCTAGGTGGTGCAGTGGATAGAGCACTGCCCCTGGATTCAGGAGGACCTGAGTTCAAATCTGCCCTCAGACACATAACACTTAATAACTGTGTGACCCTGGGCAAGTCACTTAACTCTACTGCCTAATCCGCCCCCCCCCCCAAAAAAGTAACTCTGAGAGAGGGAAGTCAGAAAAGAAGAATAGGAGAGAGGGACCTCCCCCAAAACTCCTTCTATAAAGTTGGTATTCATGGAATTCCCTTGGGGAAATGTAAATCAGACCTTTAAAACCTTCCTGTGATAGAAACATAGAAATGCATTAAGGCTTCTAAGGCAGTCTCAATACAGGGAAAATTTTTAGTTCAATGATGAAGTTAGAAGCCAGATTACAAAAGGCTTAAGGATGAATGAAATGAACAGAAGCAGAGCCAGTGATTGCAGATAACTAAATGTTATGGTTATATAATAACTAAATATATTACATATGTGTTACCATTATATAACTAATTGTTATGTAATTGTTATGGTTAAATAATAACTATTTTATAGTTATAAAATAACTAATAATTGCAATTTGAGAAAAGGAGAAAATACATCAGATGAGGAGATGATAGGGTTTAATTAACTCTTTTTTCCCTTGAGGATTGCGGGGGAGACTTGGGCACATTTGAAAGCCATGGTAAAGGAATCAATTAAAAGGAAGAGCTTGAGGAATTTAGGGGTGGGGGAGGGACTCAGTGATTAAAGGCTAGGTTAGAACTGAGACAAAAGATGGCCTAGTTTGCCTCCCCAAAGGAATCAATCTGAGAAGGGAAGACTCTCAGGGTTTCTGGACAGAACAGAAAACAATTGCTCTTTGCACCCACTCTGAGCTATCAAAATCCCAAAAATGAGCAAGTGAGGCTTGGGCTGGGACCTGTTATTGGCCAATCAGAGAGAGCCAGAGTGATTTGGGTTTAAAGCAGTAGTTTAGTATAGTTTAGTAGCTCATTGAATCGCAATGGTACTATTTTAGTAATCTAAGAAGATAACGCCCCCAGGCCTGGCTAATTCCATTCAGTGGGAGCAACATTGCCTTTTTTGCATATTGGAGAGGCTTGGATTCTGTTCCCTAGAGAAATGGGCCATTGGCAACCAAGGTTACACAATTTTTTTTTCTATGTGTGCTAGTCCCTTCTTTGAGCCATCCTAAATGATTATTGCAAGGCATTAGGGACAAAATTTGGAGTTCCCAACCTATGAGTAGGAACCAATTCTGTAAGGTAATATGCTGTGTTCTCCTTCTGCTATTGTTTTAAAAACATGCCAAAAAAATAAGCAAACAAACAAAAATCCATCACCTTTCAGACTTTGCCAAACTGTGCTAGAAAGACCCTTAAATATATTGATCAACTAGTACTTATGTTTGGTTTAGTCATGTGTACTTCAGTATTCATTATTTCAGGGCCAGCTAGGTGGCTCAGTGGATAAAGCCACATGCCTTAAGTCAGGAAGAATCATCTTCCTGAGTTCAAATCTGGATATTTACTAGTTGTATGATCATGTGCAAGTCACTTAACCCTGTTTGCGTGCCTCAATTTCCTCAGCTGTAAAATGATTTGGAGAAGGAAATGGCAAACCAATCTAATATCTTTGCCAAGAAAACCTCAAATGTGGTCACAAAAAACTGGACACAACTGAACAAATACACACACAGACATGCATTATCTCAAATGAAATATTAAAGAATTTTATATGATTTAAAATATTCTGTCAGTTATCAACATTCCTTGCTTAGAAAAAAATTTTTTTTGGTGTTAGGCAATGGAGTTAAATGACTTGCCCGGGTCACACAGCTAGGCTAGTAAGTGTTATGTGTCTGAGGTCAGATTTGAACTCAGGTCCTCCTGAATCCAGGGACGATGCTCTATCCACTGCACCACCTAGCTGCCCCAGAAATTTTTATTTGAACTTCCTCTAATAAAGTTCTGCTGCAATGTGGTAGCCCTAGGTTCTGGAAGGCTATGTGTCTTGGAGAACAAACACTTGAAGATAACATCAAAATGAAAGGTCATCAGATTCTGATCTTCAAAGGTAGGGAAAATAATGTGCTACCTTAAAAAAAAATGTACTAACTAAAAAGGAATCTAGGAATCTAAAAAGGAATCCACATCTAAGAAATGTGCTTCCTACCTAAAAGGGATGAACTACCTGATCTTTTCTAATACCAAAAAAGTATTATTAGAACCTAATTTATTAAGCTTAAACTTCTTTTGAATTAATTTTTTTTCTTGCAAAGAAGCTATGCTCTTAAAAAAGAAAAGAGACAAGAAACCTGAATACTAAATTCCCATCACCATCAAATGAAACTACCCTAGATGACCTCCTAGGACCCTTTCAACTGTAAGTCATGTGATTCCAATCTGATTTTCTTGATTCAGTTCAATTACCTAATACTTATTAAGGTCACTTGCTAGGTCAATAGGAATAAAAAGATTAAGCTGAAACATTCCCTGCCCTCTTGGGTACACAGATAAGCACATACAAGACAATTTGAGGAGAAATATAGCCCCACCAGAGGGGATGGGGAACAGGAATATGCTTTGCCTAGGAGATGCCCCCAAATTGTACCTTTTACTTAATTTTATTTTAATTTATAGAATGAAATAAGTATTTCCATAACATAGTACAATTGAAAAAATAAGATGATCGCACATGAAACTGTAAATCTGCTATGCACAATTTGCTATTCCTTTCAAACATACAACAAAATTATCATGTAAATTTCTTTTTTATCTTTCCTCCCCCAATCTCCCACTCTCACCCTAGAAATGGCTACCATTGGATACAAACAGGTGTGTGTGTGTGTGTGTGTGTGTGTGTGTGTGTATGTGTGTGTATGTACATTTATTCAGTACATATTTCTATTTATCAGTTTTTCCTCAGGATACAGATAGCATCTTTCTTCATATGTCTTTTATAATTAATTTGGGTTTTTATAATAGTCAAAATCATTTATTTGCTCAAAGTCTTTCTTAAAACAATACTACTGTTACTGTATACAATGTTCTCTTGGTTCTGCTCATTTTGCTCTTCATTATTTTATGAAAATCTTCCCATGTTTTTTTTTCTAAAATCATTAAGCTCATAATTTCTTATAGCACACTGGAATTCCATCACAATCATATACCACAACATGTTTAGCCATTCCCCAGTTGATGGACCTTCCTGCAATTTCCAGTTCTTTGCCACCACAAAGAGAGCTGCAATAAACACTTTAGAACATAGAGTTTTTTTTTTCCTTTTTCCCTAAATATCTTTGGAAATAGGCAAAGTAGTGGTATTGCTGGGTGAAAGGGTAGAGGTAGTTTAATAGCTCTTTGGGCATAATTCCAGATAGTTCTCCAGAATGGTTGGATCAGTTCACAATTCCTCCAGCAATGAATTAATATTCCAATTTTTCTACATCCCCTCCAACATTTATCACTCTCCCCTTCTACCATTTTAGCCATTCTGATAGCTGTAAAATGATATCTTAAGGTGGTATTAATTTGCATTTCTCTAATCAATAATAATTTAGAGTGTTTTTTATACGACTACAAATTGTTTTGATTTCTTCATCAGAAAAACTTCCTGTCTATATCCTCTGACCATTCATGGGAATGATTCATATTTTTATAGACTTGACAAAGTTCTTTATATATTTTAGATATGAGACCTTTATCTCATAAATGCTGTATTTTCCCCCCAATTTTCTGCTTTCCCTCTGATTTTGGCTTCATTTGTTTTATATGTACAAAAACCTTTTAATTTAATGTAATTGAAACTATCCATTTTACATCTAATGTTGCTTTCTGTCTCTTATTTATTCATAATTGTTTACCTATCTATAAGTCTCATAAGTAATATGGGCTGTGTTCTTATTGTTTTGTAAAATCTCTCTTTATCTAAATTATGTATTCATTTTGACCTTATCTCTGTAAATGATGTAAGATATTGGTCCGTGCCCAGTTTCTGCCATACTACTTTCCAGTTTTCCCAGCAATTTTTACAAAATAATGAATTCTTATCCCCAAATCTTATGTCTTTACTTGTCAAATACAAGGTTATTATGTTTATTTGCTACTGTAAATTGCATGTCTACTCTATTCAATGATCTACCATTCTTTTTCTTAGCAAATACCAGATGGTTTTGATAATTACTGCCTTTTAATACAGTTCAAGATCTTGTACTGCTAAATTTCCTTCCTTTATACTTTTTTTCATTATTTCCTTTGATATTCTTGACTTTTGTTTTTGCAAATGAATTTTATTATTTTTTTCTAATTTAGTAAATTTTTTTTATTAATTTAATTGGGATGGCATTGAATATATAATTTAGTTTGGGTTAAAATTGTCATTTTTATTATACTAGTCCTGCCTACCCATGAACAATTAATATCTTTCCAATTATTTAAATCTGATTTTATTTGAATAACATTTTTTAATATAATTTTGTTTATATACTTCCTGTGTTTATTTTGGCAGGTATATTATACTGTGTAGAGTAATTTTAAATAAGGTGTGTGTATATACATACATATATATATATATATATATTACTATCTCTTCTTGCAAAGTTTTGTTTCTGATATATAGACATACAGATGATTTATGTGGATTTACTTTATATCCTGCTACTTTGCTAAAATTATTAATTGTTTCAATTAACTTTTTAGCTGAATCTTTGGGATTTTCAAAGAATATCATCATATCATCTGCACAAAGAGACAGTTTTATCACCTCATTAATTAATTTGATAACAATTAAAGTTGTACCTTTTGATGGCTCACTTCCTACACTGGGTGAAAGGGCTTTGAGATATGTCTCTGGTTCTACCAACAGGAGGGACTCCCCATATAACTATGGTGGATGGGGGGGAGAAGGACAGAACTACTGGAATATAGACCTGGAATTAAGTAAAACTATGTCAGCAAGGAGAGGCTATGGGAAATAAATGCCCTGGGCCCCTGAAGGAAGTGGAGAGTGCAGCAAGAGAAAGAGGAGTGGGGAGTATGCTGCCCACCAACATCTTCCCAAGCTTCAGCGCAGCAGAGGTGCAAAAGGATGCTATATCTAAGGAGCAACCCCTCTCCCCCCAAAGTTAGCTCACTTTACCATCATGGGATCAGGGAAGTAGAGCTGGGGCTGAATATCTCCCAGGTGTCATAGTGGGGACAGAACAGCAGGGCTAAGAGGAGGCCACAAAGCTGAGGTGGGTAATGATGAAAGATTGTATTTTCTGATTATAGGAAAAAAAAAAAAAACCCAACAACTCTAAAGGAACTGAAAGTAAGGAACAACTTAGGGAATATAACCAGAGAACCATGTGTCTAGGAAAGAGACTAATTCAGGGAAATTTCAATGGGTTGGAAACTAGCGAGGCACTTCTACTGTGGATATTAAGGTTTTAGGATCCTAAACTGGAAGGTGATGCATAGATAATCTAATCTACCTCATTCATTTATCATCTGAGGAAACTATCATCAAAGGAATGAAATAAGCTCTCCAAATTAGCAGGTAGCAAATGTCAGAGCCAGGATCCAAAAAAGAGTCTTCTGAATCCAAATCCAGTGTTCTTCCCATTATACCACATTGAGGCTTTCTGAAATGTGAGGTACAGTGAGTGGAATGATAACTGGACTACTAGTTAAAAGACTGGTTCAGGTATGAGGTTTGCCTCTAACAAGCTGACCCTGGCTAAATCACTTGAACAAATTGGACACTACTTTCTTTACTGTAAAATGAAAGCATTTTACTGGGTCATCATTTCAAAGGTCTTTAATCAGCAGGGAAACTTTTGCTTCCTTGGTTACCAAAATTGCTGAGAGAAGGCTCAGAAAGTATCAGAAAAATGTAGAAATATAAGTATTGTATCAAGTAAGAGTCAAGCTGGATTGAATAAGTAATATGGGTATTTTTGAATATACCTATAAGTAAAGCTGAGAACCATAGAATCAGCACTTTTGAATTGTGGTACTGGAGAAGACTTTTGAGAATTCCTTGGACAGCAAAAAGGTCAAATCAGTCAATAATTAAATAAATTAATTCACGTAATTCACTGGAAGGTCAGATACTGAAGATGAAGCTGAAATACTTTGACTACATAATGAGAAGATAGTACTCATTGGAAAAGACCCTGATGTTGGGAAAGATTTAAGGCAAAAGGAAAAGGGGAAGACAGAGGATGAGGTAGATGAATAGTATCATGGAAACAATGACTATGAACTTAGATGTACTTAATGAGATAGTGGAGGATAAAAAGGCCTTGTGTACTATAGTCCATGGGGTCACTGAGATTCAGACATAACTGAATGACTGAACAACAACAAATACAACATATGACATGAGTGTAGTATTTTCTTCATATGGAAGTAAAGAAAGGTTCATTATATCCTAAATGTGCATATGACCACAAATAGAAGAAAGAACAGAGAGAAGTCCGTGGAAAAAACAGTAGCTATAGGATTGTCAAATTTGAATGCTGGAAGCAATCTTACAGATAATTAATTCAATCCTGTAAATTTACATGCAAGGAAAGAGAGAGAGAGAGAGATTGAGAGATTGAATGAGAGATCTCGGGTTTACTGCCCTGAAATTCAGGAATTCTCTCCCTAGAAGTAAATAAATAGATTTTCTATGTATTACTATGGGGAAAAAACAAATTCCTGCAGTGCTGGGAAAGTAGGACTAGAAGCAAGTATCTTCCACCTCTAACACAATATACCAGGAGGGAACATTTGAAAAATCACGGATAAGTCCCTGAAAGTCTCTGCAACTATATTTGTTTACTAAATATAATTTTCATTCCTCTCAGTTTTCTATTCATATTTGAAATAGTAGGCTCTGTTTTTCTGTGTAGAGTGCTAGGGACATCTTTAAGGTGGGACTCGATCGGCTTCCATTGCCCCACAAAGCAGACCCCTCTCTGGAAACCTGTTAGAATAGGATCTACATAGATCTGTCTTATTCTATTTGGGTTTGGGTCTGATGAGAACTTTACATCCATTCCAGATAGATTTCTGTGATCTCTTCTGTAGATCTCTTCTGGCTAAAATTGAACTCCAATGAGAGGCCTAATGTTTTGGATCACCAGGAAAGGAAGGGTTTCCTTCAATTCTTAAGATGCCAATTTTCTGTCAAATGACTTCGCTAAAGTCACTGGGTTTCCAGGCCCTCTTTTATCAACATTCTTTTTAGAATCAACTTTCACTAGGTTGAGTATTAAAAACCAATGTCCAAGGATAAAATTTGTGATTTTGGGAACATTTACAGATACAGATACAGATTATTAGATACATAGTAACTGTGAAAAAGGGGAAAACAAATAACCCTTATATCTCTCTGAATAGATTGCTCCTTCAACGATCTTCCCAATCTCTCTTGAAAATAATAATTATGTTATTATTATTAAATAATAGGTACATTTTGGTAAGTAATAATAGGTAAAACTTTGAGATTTGCAAAGCATTTTAAAATGTTATAGCATTTGATCCCTATGAGGCATGTACTGATATTTCCATTTTAGAGATGAGGTAATTGAAATTGATAGATTTATTGATTCACACAGGGTCACACAGCTAGTAAAGTTCTGAAGCAGAATTAGAACTCTGGTCTTTCCAACTTCAAGTGCATCACTATCTACTACGGTAGCTAGTGGTAATGAAAAAGGAACTTGTGGTTAATAGCTGTCCTTGGAGTTAGGATGACCTAGAGTCAGTTTCTGTCTCTGATATGTACTGGTTGAATGAACCTGTTCAATTCATTTACCCATTCAGTGAAAAAGTCAACTTTTTAAGCGGAAAATTTCAGAGATGACTGTTCTGCATTGGAAGAGAGTGTTTTGCCATGCAGGAATTCCCTTTTCCCAATGAAACCAAAGGTCTAATCTCTATCTATATCCCTTTTAATTGCATCAGTTGTCCCATTCATCTAGAGGCAGTTAGATGGCAAGATAGAGAGAATGCTGGATAGGAAGTCTCAAGTTCAAATCCAGCCTCAGACACTTAGTGTGACCCTGGGCCACTCCATTAATCTTTGTTTGCCTCAGTTTTTTTCACGTATAAAATGTGAATAAAAAGCTCTTACTTCTTGGGATTGTTGTGAGAATAAAACGAGATATTGTACAATGCTTTGCTAACCTTAAAGCACTTTAAAATGCTTAATAATAACTATTATTAACTCAACTTTTCCTTGACTCTTTTCTTTACATTTTCTTCAGGCTATTTTTAAGCAATCACAAAATCTTACTGATATATCTCTACAATATATTTCACATCTAGTCCTTCCTTTTAATACTCATTGTTTCCAGATTAATTGGGACCCTCATTAGTTCTTTATCAAGCTAGTGCAATATCTGCCCAATTGTCCATCTTTATCTCCAAAGTCTTCCCCATTCTAGGTCATCCTCCACACTGCTGCTAGATGCATGTTGTTAAAGGGAGTCCTAATCTTGTTATTCCTCATAGGAATCATAGATATCTATGTGAAATTTTAACTCTTGGAATCAGTTGAGATCACAAAATCAGAGAGTATAGAGAAGAAAAATAAGAGGGTCCAGGACTGAACCTTGGTGTATAACATTATATGTAGAAGCATTTTTTGCAGGCTGCTTGAAATTCTTTGGTGGGCTGCAGATTGTGCAGGCCTGGTATAGTGTATAGAGAGCTAGACATGTGGCTAGGAGGTGATAGGTATAACTATGTGGATGCCATTTAAAATGATTGAGCTTTAGTTTCTGAATCTGAAAAAGTTAGAGTGTTATGAAAACATCATTGATATTCAGCAAAAAGGAATAATAAGGATTGGTGAGACAGAGAGAGTAGTATCAAAGAGTGAGTATTCAGGATAATAAGATGATAAGTAGTGCAAGAAATTGCAGAATGGTGAAGAAGGTAAGGCTTCAGAAAAGATCATCAGATTTATTAATTAAGAGATAAATGATAACCTCTGAGAAACCAGCTTGAATAGCTGTGAAGATGGAAACAAGAGTTTTAAGGTTTAAAGAATGCTGAGAAAATTGGGGCAATTCTGGTAAAGGTAGGCAAGATAGGGCATTAGCTTGAAAGTGTAGAAGGGACAAAGAAAGGTTATTAGGATAAGGAAGACCAGAATATATTTATAAGCTGTGCTGAAGGAGCCAGTAGATAGGAGAGATTGAAGATAAGAGATAGGAAACAATCAATGGGACAAGTTCCTGGAAGATATGGAAAGTATTAAGATCAAGGGTACAGGTAGAACAGTTATCCTTGGCAAGGAGAAGGGTCACCTTTTGCTCAGTCCTTGGAGCAAAAGAAGAGAGGCCAATCTAAGCCAACAGAATAAAGTTTTTTTTTTTTTTTTTTTTACATTTTAGTAGAAACACCTCTATGAAAGTTACCATGCTAGGACTAGGTATATAAAAGGGTAAAGAAAAAAAAGAAAAAAAATTCCTGCTCTCAAGGAGATAAAATTCTATTGGAAGATATCAAATGTAGACAGGTAACTACAGACAGGATGATTTAAGGGATCTGTGAGTGCCAGTGACCAGGAACATCAGAAAAGATTTCCTGAAAGAGGTGGCACATAGGTTAACTCTTGTTGGAAGTCAGAGATCTCAAAAACCAGAGATAAGGAGACTGTATATTCATAACATAGAAGACAGCCTGCGTAAAGGCATAATGACAGGATATGAAATGCCAATTTCAGGGAAGAGTAAATAGTATGATAGTTCAGCTCTAAGATAGGAATATAAGTAAAAGAGTTTTTTTTTTGTTTTTTGTTTTTTTTTTTACTAGAGACAATAGAGGTTCATGGAGTTTATTGAGCAGGGCAGTGGATTGGCTAATTTGGGCCTTGGTAAGCCAATTTCCTCAACAAATTGGTAAGTGAAGGCATCTTCTGAGAACTAGGGCTTTTAGTGGCTATAAAAACTATGGAGAGATGAGAAAGTTTAGAACAACTATCTGTGGGAAATATAAGAGAATCAATTAAGTAGGAATAAAAGGACTTCCATGCTAGAGTGAAGATCCAAACAAGACTAAATAACATCAATTTGTAGTGAACCCAGTCAGTACAGGTGTATAATATATTCCAGCAAAATTCAGAAACTTGGGGAACAGAAAAGGAGAAGTTAGGTAATGTGAGAGGAGAATGCTGATGATAGAAAGATAAGGATCTAAGGGTCAAGGCTTTGAAGGAAAGAAAGCAAGGCTATATCAGAGGCAACTTAGAAAACATGTAGAAAGAGTAAGAGAGTGGAGGTTGATCTCAAGATGAAAACTCAATTTAGGAGCCAGGAGTCAGGCAGAAACGTTGAGAAACAGACTATTGATAAGATAAGGAAATTGCAAGGTTCGAGTTCACGAGTGTATAAGAGTTCAAAATGATGGTGAGGTCTAAGTCTTGGCAAGACTTGTGGGTAGCCCACAGAAGTTGGAAATTGCCAGCATGTTCAAGGGATATCATTATGAAAAAGTCATTATATGTGAGGGCAAGTGATATAATAGATACCAATTCCTGATATATGTATTACTGATAAGTTGTCACTCAACCTGTTTAAAGACCTCTAAGGAGGGGGAATCCAGAGTCTCTTGAAGCAGACAGCTCTTGTTTATTTGCTTTTCCTTTTGTTATTATACTTTCTACACTCTCTATCCCTCATATCAATTGACATTGGTGACTTTGCTTTAATGCTTATCCATTGCTCCTTGCCCTTTGTATTAAAATGGAATTAGTCTATGGAGAAAACAGCAGCCCTGAATAGAGATGAAGTGGGAAAAATTTTCATGGGAAAAATAGTCCAGTTGGAAGTTGCCAGAGTGTTCAAGGGATATCATTATGAAAGAGTCACTATATATGAGGGCAAGTGATATAATACAAGAGATTATGAAAGAAGATAGAGCATGAAAGAAAGTTATAGGATTAAATACAGGTAATTAAGAATAGAAAAAGTTTCTCAAGAACACAGGAGGATATTCCTTCAGTCAAAGCCTAGAAGACCACTTGCTGGGGTTGTGGAATGGGAGATCCTGATTCCTGTGCAGGAACATGGGAGACAAGAAGCTATCTGAGATCTCTTCTAACTCTTGCATACTATAATTCTGTGATTCTGTAGATGTTGATGCCAGTGTGGCACACTGGGAGAAATGCTGGCTCTATGATCTAAGGATCTGTGTTCAAGTCCCACATTTGATATTTATCACATGTGTGAGCTTTTGTCAGTCAGTTACCTTCCATGATCTTCATTAGCGAAATAAGAAGATGGATTAGTTGGTCTTTGAGCTCCCTTCCCACGTGGTGACTCTAATTCACAGGGATTAAGGGAGCAGAGGGGAACAATTTGTTGGGCACAGGACAGGAGAAATGTCAGCTGATTGGGCATGTAGTTTATTAGGTCACTGGACAGAGAGTAGCATTCAGTAGTTATGTGATGAGGATATCACTGATCAGAATTTCACTGAGGTGCTGGCAATATGCATGAAGTCAGGGCAGCAGTGTTGACAGGAATGGTAGCAGAGCTAACATCCTGTCCTCTACAAGGAATAGTCACCTCTATGGGTCCTTGAGAGTGAAGGCCTGAGCCTTTTGTCATACTCAAATGGTAATGTTAGCACCAATGACAGATATTCCACCTCTAAATTTAGTTTCTTAAAGTAATCACCGCATATGTCACATGATAGTGACAGGCTCAGTAGATAACCTGGGCTTTAGCATGTAGAATCAGTGGTGCTTCATTAGTACTTTATTGTTAACTTTCAACTCTTTGGATCATTGGTGGTAACAGAAAGTTGAATATGTAGGTATTTCTAGATAGTAGTTACAAATAAATTGTAATAGAGTATCTATTAAAATCAGCTAAAAATACTTTGTACAGTAATATTCATATAGTACTTGTCTTATAATTATTTGTTTCTTTGCTGAAGTGAATCGAATAATTATCACATCCAAATCTGCTCAATGACATTGAATTCAGGGATCCATGACGGTAATCTATCCTTACACTAGTGCTGATCAAAATCTACCCATACTCTAGTGTGGTTTGACAAGTTTGGGTGTGGTTAGGGGAAAAAATATCAAAATTTGCCTGGTGGCCTACCCCTGTGATCGTAATCCTCAGTTTCACTGGACTGCTACTCAACAAAAGACAAGCCTATTTGTTATAAGGGAGGGCTACCATGGGAGGGAGATCATGATTAGATTGGTGTGTAGTAATAGACATAAAAATTAATAAATAAACATAAATGAATAAAAGAAAACAAAATGAAGTACAGAAGAGGTCACAGCACAATTTATTTTTTTACTACTGAAAAGTTGTCTCATGCATACATATATATCTTTTTTAAAGTACATGTAACTATAATTTAGTTTCTTATGAAGTTGTCTTGTTCTTTGTTTATTGAAATATTTGTTGATGCTTGTTGAGTTTACAATTAAAAAAAAAGAAAGAAAACAACAACAACAATAGACATGCAGTTCATCAGCAGCCTTGTTCTAAAGCCTTTTACAGCTTGTGGAAGCCTTCCACAACTAGTGCTCCACTGGAATAGCCATTGACAACTCAACATTGATAACTCTCCCCAATATTCTGAAGTAACAACGATGGATTTCAGTGGAGGCTGTGAAGCAAAATGAAAATGGAATGCTTTTGATGATGTACCATCCGTAATTTTGGATTTTCCCCATTTTTTAAAAGATTTTGAAAACAGTATGATTACACAGTCAGTGGGAAGAGTACTGGATTTGGAAAGAAAGGATCTCAGTGTAAATTTTGTTTGTGACACTTGCTACCTGGGTAACCTTGGGAAAATGACTTACCATCTCTTGTCTTAGCTTGTTACCCTATAAATCTGTTATTCTGTGATATTCATACCAATTAGCTTTCATAACCACTGGATAAATGATCACATCTCTAGTTAAAAGTGAATGTCTTAAATTGTACTGTGTCTATCATTGCTTTTCTGTTTCTATCTCTACCATTACTCTTTCATATATATATGTATATATATATATGTATATATATATGTGTGTATATATATATATAAATTACACACACATACACACATATAATATTGTTATTTGATATACCGATATATATATATGTATATGTATATATACCTACATGTGTATGTAATACCCAAAATTAGCTATAGGATTTAAGAAAAACTTCAGTTTTAAAAATAAAATCAAGATTGAAATCCATAAATGTTTGTGCTCTTAATCAATAAAAACTGATCAGTTAATGCTGGTTACAAGACAGACATTCCCAACAGTGTCCAAAACAAATCCTTCTAGTACAAGGTGGGGCGGGATAGGGGATCAGTTTCTACATTGTTTCTATTTTTAATTCTCAGTAGAGATTATTAGCAAGGCAGCCAAGTAGTGTTGATTGTGGGAGTATTTCTGTAATATGGGAACATCTGTCCACTAGGAATTGAACAGCAGCCTCTAAGTCCTAATAAATCACTCCTTAGGCCAAGGAGAAAAGCATGAGGACTGCATGTATCGAATTGAGGAAGCATCAGGCACTGAGACATTCTTAAAATTTTGCTCATTAGAGTCTGGGTGGAAGGTTGGCTTGGAGGTAAATTGTAAATCATTCATCTCACTAGAACCTGATGAAACAACTATTTTTCTCTTGATCTAGTAAGTGAAAAAAAAACCCTTTTTTCCCCCAAGTGTTTGCAAATTAGATGTAGAGTGAAATTAAAGTGTCCATGAAAATGAAATTTTATGATTGAAATTATTTCCCTAATTTTCTTCAGGCTAAAATTCTTATATTTTTCTGTCAAAAATCGATGGGATTTTTGTTAATGAATTCTAAAAGTAGGTGAATTTTATTTCATTTGTCTTGCAGATGAGAGTTTTTTTCTTGACATATTGCAGGAAATGATCTACTGCCCTTACCAAGTACCTACTTCTCCCATTTCCTTGAGAATTTTTGAAATGCATCCATAGCATTGAATAAGTAACACTGGAAGCATCATTACAGTAAAACAGTAGAGATAATGCTTCCAACCTGATTTCAAATTGGATGTTCCACCCAAAACAATTGTCAAATGGGCTTAAAGAAGCTTCCTGGATATCATTAATCTGGGGACCTTTTGTATTCTTTGAATTTTTTCAGTCTTCCTCTCTAACAGGCTGAAATTTTATTGCATGCCATATCCCTAGGGAAATATCCCATTCTCTTCTTTCTTTTCTTTTTTTTTTGGAAAGATATTTTTAAATCCAAAATATTTTTAGATTCTTTCTCCCTCAATTCCACACCAAGTAGCTGTGGGGCACAGCTTGCCAAATTACAAATATTTTCCTCTATGGGAATATATTTTACTTTCAAAAGTACAACATTTCTTACCTAAGGTAATGATTCATCTGAGCAAGGTCATTTTGCTGTGAATGCTACTTAGTAATGTGAAATTATTGAGTGAAAGCTATTGAGGGAGCATGGTTGAACTATAACTATAAGGACATTTGCTTCCCCTAAGGTTCCCAATTTGTCAAACTTCATTGCTTTGATTTTAGTACAATAATTTGTTTCCATGTTTCATAGAGCACACAAAATCCTTGGGGGAAGCAGAAGGGAGAAACTGAAAAGTGGCACAGTGTAATGGAAAGAACATTTTATTTGGCGTGAGGGGATGTAGGTTCAAAACCTTACTATGCTATTTGGAACATGTTTTATCAAGCTTTTTGAAAGGGAATATTCATACTTCTTAAAAGGCTAACAATGTACAGTAATTTCTTTTCACTTTGTTTAGAACCTTAACTCATTGTATCTTTTATCTGCTCTTTACCTTCTCTAATTTTACCAATTGAACTGGAGAGAAATCAACTGATTAGAGTATCCTGAATGATTACCCTCCATTACATTAAAAAAAAATCCTAATATTTGCAGCTTTAGTCTCCCCTGGAAAATCAGCTGTATTGTAGTGTAACTCAGTTTGGTGCAAGAGAATATAAGGGAAGAGACAGCTGTGATTTCTATCTTTCTATAGCTAGTGTCTAGCATAATGCTTTGCTCCTAGAAGGCATTTTATACATATTTGCTGAGTGAGCAAATGCTTCTGTGAAATGTTTTTCTGCACGTGTGTTACTTTGACAGTGCTCTGACAATACGGTTCTCAGGGGAAAAAAAAACAATAACAGTTCTGATGCTGAGTATCTTAGAACATTGTGAAGTGAGTAATAATTTTAAAAAGATCAATTTAATTAGTTATAAAATGATCTGGTCTAATTAAAAAAACTGATTTGCTTATCCTATTAAAATAAGTGAAATTGGCAGTTTTATGGGTGTTCTGAAAGTCTCTATGTTGATGTCTACACTGATATTTTAATATATTAGTTGGGGTAGCTTGTTAAATAATGTCTCTCCATTCTCTTCTCCTTCACCCCAAGATATGACTGCTGCTTTTCACTGATTTAATAAAAGACTTTTCATTGAGGGAGGAGGATGATTTTCAAATCACTGTCCGTACTGGAGTTAAACCTGAGTGTTGGTCATTTTTTCTTATTAATCTCTCTAGCATTCAACTTATCTGTAAAGAAAGGCACATACCAATTAGGATAGAGTAATAACAAGCATGCATCTTACACCTACCATTTTGTAAACCTTTCGGACCAAAAGGATATTTCTGCCTTGCAATGCTCTTGCTCCATCACTAACCCCCAGCCCCATAGAATATACAAGGCATCATGACTTTTAATGGATTCATGTTAAGGCACACACATTTAATCTTTAATAACTGTATAGTTAGAAGAATTCCCATGTTTATAGAAATAAATACAACCCCCAATTCAACAAATACTTGTCAAGTGTCCATTTTGTGCAAGAGAATTTCTTAACTGGAGGAACTTGTAGGTAAGGTCAGGAAAATTAGAAAAGAATACATGAATAAGAGAGGTACAACATTCTGTGTACCACCTCTGGTGTTAATGGTAAATTGGGGAGATTTTTTATTGGTACTAACTTGATTAAAGATAGGATGAATAGGTAAGTCCAGGCATAAGGCATTACACCTTTGTGCGATGGTGGAAAATGGCTTAAAAGGATAATTTGAGGAATGCTGAGTAGTCTAATTGACTGGAGCATAGCATACATGAAGTGGAATAGCTTGAAATGAGATAATGGAAATAAGAAAGTCAGTCAGTCAGTCAACAAGAATTTATTAAGCACCTTTTATATGCCAGCTCTGTGATAAATGCTGGGGATAAAAAGAAAGGCTAAACTCACACTTTAAGACGTGCTGAAGAGGTCGAGAGTGGAAACAAGTTAAAGAAGCACTGGTTTAGAAAAGGCTGTATCAGTGTCAGGAGTGCTAAAGCTCAAAAGGTGGTGGGTTTATCATAGAAGGTTAAAGACAACAAAAACACTTTCATTAAAAAACTCTATTCAGTCAGGGTCACCAGACCTTTTTCAGAACTGGCTCCTTGTCATGACTCAGGAGAATCAGCTAAGTGGAAGAGGAGAAAGGATTCCAATGCCCCTTTATTGAATACATTCTATCCATAAGCTCACTCAGCCTTGGGAGGTAAGACTGTTTGCCTCCTCCAGAGGGATAGCCAAAAGACAGTTAATGCATGCACGTCCTTTTCTGCTCTCCCTGATACTGTAAGTATAGGAAGGTCAGTGCTGGAGTTGACCTTGAGGGGTGCAGGCTATCCTGGGCTCTTCCCACATCTAGGCTAGGTCTTAACTCCACCCAGTTATATATATATATATAAAACCAAAATTATCTGTATTACCCTCTGCCTTCCTCTTTTCCTTTTTATCGCTTGTCTATTCATGAACTTTAACCCTAGCCATAGAGCTGAATGAGAATTTCTTCTTTCCTTTTCTGATTTTCTTATTTTGTCACCTTTATATCCTAATTTCTGACAGATTGATTTCAGTTTTGTCCAGTAGTTTTTACCCTAGTAACAGAAATCTTTGGGTTTATTGAAAATTATGCTAGTTTGCATTGCCAAGATTTCAAATGCCTTTAAATGAACACTTTCTAGAGCTTGTCCATGGCTATGTATACCCATAATTTTGATGGGCAATGAGCTAGGCCTAGAATGCAAAAGGAGTAAGAGAGTGAGCTGGATTGGAAAAGCACATGTTGGATGTGAGCAGGCTACAATAAAAACAAACAAACAAAAAACAGTGAGGAACACTGAAGAAAACAGGAGTGAAAGAGTCATATAACATTAAAGAATTGCATAACAGAAAGAGAAGGTTGGCTGGTCATATGACAAAAATGAGGGTGGACAGACCAAGTGCTCCATTAGTACTCGAAAGACGCTGAAAGAAAGTGAAAAAAAACTCCTTCAACATGACTTCAGCATGTTTTATGGAGCCCTTGGGGTGAGCTTTAGGAAAGATATGGGTGAGAGTCTTACAGGATTCACAGACATGGATGCTTTGAGATCTGTATGGTACTTGCTCTCAATTCCAAAGTTCATCTGATCTGTTTTTATATCTTTCATGTATTTGGTTTCACCTGTGCTGTGTATAAGATTGAGCCTGGATCTTTACTTTCAGTGTGTGAGAGGTCCCGTGCATAGGTCTAGCATTTCTAAACAGAGAGATTTGGAGATTATGATGAATGAAATCTTTTTACTACTCTTTAGACTAAATGAAAAATGTTCAGGGAAACTGCAGCGGTAATTAGAACTCATTCGTTGATTGCTTGAACAAGAAAATACTCTGTAGCCCTCTCAACTAATTTCAAAATATTATTCTGTCTGATTTTTTTGATATAACTTTAAAATACATGTGGAATTAGATCTACAGTGTCATATTGTCCATTATTTCCTATCTCCATTTATTTACAAAAATTAAGATGTCTTGTGTTTTTAGGTAACAAATAGATGAAGTTATGTGGTTATATTACAAGTTTTATTATTTTGCTCTTTTAGTATATGTATACAAAAATACAAATATAATTGAAAACTCTCAGAATAAGTAGGCATGAGCGAGTATTAATTTTTAGCATACTGCATCTGTTAACCCAATATTCTCAATATGTAACTAGAATTGGAAGGTGCCAACACCACTCCCTGACTTCACCCTCTTAGTTGAGTAGGTATTATGGCATACTTTGATGAAAAATATACAGGGCATTCATATAGGGCTTCCTCTTCTTCCCAGTTCCATAATGGAAACCCCTTCACCATGGTACAGTGAAAAGAGCACTGAAATGAGAGTTGGACACTTCATTTCAAATCTTAATGTTGACTTGTGTGACCTTAAGCAAGTCACTTAATTTGAGGCCTCAGTTTCCTCATCTATGAAATGAAAGGGTTGAACTAGAAGGCCTCTTATGTCTTTTCCAGATCTAACTCTATGATTCATGATCCTTAACACCAGTCCTTTTCTGTTGCTTCAGTGCCAGAGGAGAAGGTCCTTCT
The DNA here is from genome assembly GCF_900497805.2 of Vombatus ursinus. Classification (NCBI taxonomy): domain Eukaryota; kingdom Metazoa; phylum Chordata; class Mammalia; order Diprotodontia; family Vombatidae; genus Vombatus; species Vombatus ursinus. Next base: position 919,537 of record NW_020947238.1, read on the forward strand.
CTTTACCAGTGTCAACCCCTTTAGTTTCACTCTTGATCCTCACCTCTTGTTTTCAAGGGCTTGTCCTTTTTAATTATTCCACCTCTCTCTCCTTCTTTCTCTCTCAATATCTGGATACAGATAGTGTCTTCCTCCATATCTTTCTTTTTTTTGTAATTAATTTGGGTATTTATATTAGACAAAATAACTTAATTACTCAAAGTTGTTCCTTTTTGCAATTATTATTATTATTTCAATTTATTTATTTTTAGTTTTCAACATTCACTTCCATAAACTTTTGAGTTTTACATTTTCCCCCTTCTGTTTCTTCCTCCCTCCCCAAGATGGTGTGCAATCTGAATTAGACTCTAAATATACATTCCCATTACATATATTTTCGCATTAGTCATGTTGCAAAGAAGAATTAGAACCAATAGGAGGAACCACAAGGAAGAAAATAAAAGCAAAACAAAAGAAAAAAAAGCAAATTGTATGCTTCAATCTGCGTTCAGACTCGATAGCTCTTTCTCTGGATGTGGATAGCATTTTCCATCATGAGTCTTTTGGAGATATCACAGATCCTTAAATTACTGAGAAGAGCTAAGTCTGTCAAAGTTAATTATTGCACAATGCGGCTGTTACTGTGTACAACATTCTTCTGGTTCTGCTCACTTCACTCAGCATCAGTCACTACAAGTGTTTCCAGGTTTTTTTGAAGTCTGCCTGCTTATCATTTCTTATAGCACAATAGTAATCCATTACATTCATATACCATATATTGTTCAGCCACTCCCCAATTGATGGGGATCTCCTCAATTTCCAATTCTTTGCCACCACAGGAAGAGCTGCTATGAATATTTTTGTACATGTGGGTCATTTTTCTATTTTTATGATGTATTTGGGATATAGCCCTAGGAGTGCTACTGCTGGCTTAAAGGGTATGCACATTTTTATAGCCCTTTGGGCATAGTTCCAAATTGCTCTCCAGAATGGTTGGATCAGTTCACAACTCCACCAACAATGCATCAGTGTTCCAATTTTCCCACATCTCCAACATTTATCATTTTCCAGTTTTGTTATGTTAGCCAATCTGATAGTTATGGCATGGTACCTCAGAGTTGTTTTGATTTCCATTTCTCTAATCAATAGTGCTTTAGAGAATTTTTTTCATATGATTATAGATAGCTTTAATTTCTTCATCTGAAAACTGCCTATTCATATCCTTTGACCATTTATCAATTGGGGAATGACTTGGATTCTTAGAAATTTGACTTAGTTCTCTATATGTTTTAGAAATTAGGCCTTTATCAGAGATACTGGTTGTAAAAATTCATTACCAGTTTTCTGCTTCTCTCCTAATCTTGGTTGCCTTAACTTTGTTTGTGCAAAAACTTTTCAATTTAATCAACATTATTCATTTTGAATTTCATGATGTTCTCTATCTCCTTTTTGGTCATAAATTCTTCCATTCTCCATACATCTGACAGGTATACTATTCCTTGCTCTTCCAGTTTGCTTATAGTATCAGCCTTCATATCTAAATTGTATACCCATTTTGGCTTTATTTTGGTATATAGTATAAGATTTTGGTCTATGCCTAGCTATTGCCATACTGTTTTCCAGTTTCCCCAGCAGTTTTTGTGAAATAGTGATTTCTTCTCCCAGAAGCTAGGGTCTTTGGATTTATCAAACAGTAGATTACTATAGTCATTGACTACTGTGTCTTGCATGCCTAACTTATTCTACTGATTCACCACTATTTCTTAACCAATACCATGTAGTTTTGATTATTACTGCTTTTAAGATTGGGATGGTTAGGCCACCTTCCCTTGCATTTGTTTTCATTAGTTCCCTTGATATTATGGACCTTTTGTTCATCCAGATCAATTTTGTTATTTTTTTTTCTAGATCTATGAAATAATTTTTGATAGTTTGGTATGGCACTGAATAAGTGAATGAATTTAGGTAGAACTATCATTTTTATTATATTAGCTCAGCCTACCCATGAGCAACTGATGTTTTTTTCCCCCCAATTATTTAGATCTGACTATTTGTGTAAAAAGTGTTTTGTAATTGTGTTCATATAGTTCCTGGGTTTGTTTCAGCAGGTAGACTCCTAAATATTTTATAATGTCTACAGTAACTTAAAATGGAATTTCTCTCAAAGTTATTCTTAAAACAATATTACTTTTATATAAAATGTTGTCTTTGTTCTGCTCATTTGACTCTTATTTCATGCAAGTCTATCCATTTTTCTAAAATCAACAAGCTTATCATTTCTTAATATTCCATCATAATCACGTACAACATGTTCAACTATTACCAGATTGATAGGCATATCTGTAATTTCCAGTTCTTTGACACCACAAAAGAGCCATTATAAATATTTTAGAACATATAGGTTTGTTTCCTTTCTCACTAATCATGCTTGGAAATAGACTTAGTAGTGATATTTCTGGGTCAAAGTTTATAGGCAGTTTAATAACACTTTCAGCATATTTCCAAATTGCTTTCCAGAATGGTTGAATCAGTTCACAATTCCACCAACAATAAATTAGTGTCCCAGTTTTTCTACATCTCCTCCAACCTTTTTTGCTTTCCCCTTCAATCATTTTAGCCAATCTGATAGGTGTAAAAGGATATCTCAATATGGTTCTAATTTGCATTTCTCTGATCAATAGTGACTTAAAGCATTTTTATATGACTATAAATTGTATTGATTTCTTCATCAGAAAACTGTGTGTTCCAATCCTTTGATTTTTTTATCAATTGGGGAAGTTCTTTACATATTTTATATATGAGACTTTTATCTGAAAAACTATCTACAAATTGTTTTCCCCAGTTTTCTACTTTCCTTCTAATCTTGGCTACATTTGTTTTATTTGTACAAACCTTTTTTTTAAAAATTTAATTCAATATAAATGATCCATTTTACACCTTATTCAGCTCTCTATCTCTTGTTTATTCATAAATTGTTCACCTATCTGTAAGTCTGATAAGTGATATGTTCTATATTCTTCTATTTTACCTGTAATATATCTTTATATCTAGATCATTCTAAGGTGTTTTTTTTGGTTAATTTTGAGACTTCTAAACTCTAATTTTCTCAAGAAGAATGCTTGTAATTCATTATTTTTAAAAACACAATGTTATCCTATAGGATTATGATCAGTTTCACAGGATAAGTTATTCTTAGGGGTTGGGATTTTTTAAAAATTTTTTTGGGTCTTGTTTTTTTTATTGTTGTTGTTGTTTTTTTTTAGCTTTTCCACATCTCATTATTATACTTTTAATTTTATTTTGTTTTGATTGATCACAAATATTGATGATTGAGTGACTTTTCTGACCTCTGTGGCTCTTTTCATTGATTTCAAAGAAAAGCTTGCAGGATAGAAATTGTTGGCTCACGAGTCAGAGGACCCAGGTTCAATATCAATTCCAAGGCTACTTGTGTGACTGCACTACCTATGTGATCTTGGTCAAATTACAACCTCTTTAGGTAATATATTACTCATCTGAAATATTAGGAGATTATACTAGACGATTTCTGAGGTCCCTCCCAGCTACAATTCAATCAAACACTATTTCTATACACTCTTGTCTTTAGTGTCTGATTTCTCAATGAGGAAAATATTGGTTTCTTTTTCTCTACTGCCCTTTGGATCATATTACTTTGTATTTTGTCTCCTTCAAAACTTGTTGGCAATAATTTTATATGAATTCTTGAATTATGGCATTCATGTATATTATTTCCTGCAGGGTTTTGGGAGGCGAATGACTCTCATTTACTCTGGCTTTAAGGACAATTTGCTTGGCATTTAGAGAGACCTTATATATTCTTTCATTTTTTTTCTGCCTTTGGACTATGTGTGTGTGTGTGTGTGTGTGTGTGTATTTTTTCTTATCACTTCTCTTTGTGAGAATATCCAATGTTTAAAAAAAAATAGCTTGGTTTACCATAAATTCTTCTGCTATTTTTTTTTTCTTTGAGGACTCTAAATTTACTTCTTATATACTATCTCTTTAAAAAAAATCAAGAGGAGAAGATTCTGGGAAGATGGCTGAGTAGGTCAGAAAATTCCAAACTCTCCATATTTCCTCCACAAACAAGACAAAATAACACCTCAGGTTAAACACATAGGGGCAAAAATAAACAAGAATTGGGACAGAACAGTAGTCCTCCTGGGACAACCAGAGAAAATTCAGAAAAAAGATCCTAGGATGGAGGCTCAGCCCAAGTAAAATGTAAACACCTCCAGGCTAGCACCACTGAAACAGCAAGTGGTGAGTCCTAGTGGCAGCTGGGTTGGGAGGTAGCCTTGACCTCAGCCATAAGGAATTTTCACCTTCTGAATAGTGTGAGGAATTTGGCACCTGAGTAGGGGAAGGTTATGGGAACTTAGGCTGACAAGGAATACTGCTGAGACAAAGTCCTGGGGGAGAAGCAACTAGCATATGCCTAGTGAGTACAGAAACAGTGGGCCTGGGATTCTGCTGACTATGGGAACTCACAGGGGAGCTGAGTTCTTTGTCTTGGTTCCAGGCAAGAGGGGAGAATTGAAGGTCATGACCTTCTCAGAGAGTAAGAGCATTTCCAGCATAGTGTGTTGTGGCCCCCTAACTGTGACCTGGAGGATAAAGGAGTACAGATTTTGGACCCAGAACAAAGCTCAAACAATAATAGCAAGAAAGACCTGATCCCAGAAGCACCATTCCCCATAGGATTAGATGTGATTATAATAACAAGCTACTATTTTATTTTTAAATGAGCAGGAAAAAAAGGAAGAATACAACCATAGGCAGTTACTATGGGCCTAGAGAAGACCAGGGTTCATCTTCAGAGGAGGATACTGAAGCAAAAATCCTTTTCCTAACCTAAAGAGCAAACTCAAATGTTCACCTGTACAAAAATGTATTCATAGAAGAACTCAAAATAGACTTCAAGAATCAAATAAGAGACATTAAGAAATTTTTTTTTAAAAGTAAGAACAATCCAAGAAAAAACAAACAAACAAACAAACAAACAAGAAGATTGTGAAGAGACAGTCTGGAAAAAGAGATCCAGAATCTTAAGGAAGAAAAGACTTAAATGAGAGAGATTGAGGGAAAAAATATTTTAAAAAATAAGAAAAATCCAAGAAAAACAAGATTATGAAAAGAAAGTCAACTAATTAGAAAACTGGATCCAGAATCATAAGAAAGAAAATGACTCCTTGAAAATTAGAATTGGGCAAGCGGAAGCCAGTGAAGTTATAAGAGACCAAGAAATAATAAAACAAAATATAAAAAAAAATAAAAAAATAGGAGAGAATGTGAAATATCTTATAAGAAAAACAAGTGATCTGGAGAATAGATCAAGAAGAGAAAACATAAGAATAATTGGACTACCTGAAAGCTATGATCAAAAAAAGAATCTTGATACTGTAATATAAGAAATAAAGAAAATTGTCCTGAAGTGTAAGAACAATAGGGAGAAATCAAAATGGAAAAAAAAAATTCTCTGAACATCACTTGAAAGAGATCCTCAGAAGAAAACCTACTAAAATACCACAGTCAAATTCTGAAACTCTCAGGTTAAGAAGGAAACATTACAAACAACAAGAAAAAAAAATTCAAATATGGCAGAGCCACAGTTAGAGTTACACAAGACTTTGCAGCAGGTACCTTAAAAGACCACAGGTCTTGGAAAACTATATATAGAGAAGAACAAAACAAAACAAAACAAAACAAACAAACAAAAACAGGTTAAGGCTGAAAATGTGATACCCAGCAAAGTTAAGTGTAATCCTGAATGAAAAAAAAAAGATACTCAATGAACTGATAGATTTTCCGGAATTCTTTGCAAAAAGACCAGAATTTAATAGAATATTTGATAGACACTATCCAAGTGAAGTATAAGGTAAAAATCAAAGACCAGTTACAAGAGACTCAATAAGGACAAATTGTTTGCTTTTTATATGTGGAAATGTAAACCATATTTCTAAGATTTTCATTAGTAATTGGGTAGCTTAAAAGAAAGAGTAGAGTAGAGCTGAGTATGATGTGATTCTAAAGAAGCAAAATGGTATGAAAAGAGTAATTTCATAAAATGAGGTGCAAAAGGATACAGAGGAATTAGATGGGGAAGGAGGGTGGGTAGTTCTAGAATACTACTCTCATCAGGAATGGGTTAAAGAGGGAACAATGCATACACACACACACATACATATACATATAAAAGTCTTTTAAATTCAGAAAGAAATAAGAGGGTAAGGGGATAAGGAGGAGGTAGAGAGTAAGGGAGGGATTCTTGGAGTGGGGTAGGTTAAGCAATAAGAGGGTCAGGTAGTAGGTGGAAGCAAAGTAGAGGAAAGAGGAGGGATAGAAATAGAGTGAGAAGGATAGTGAGGAAAATAGGAAGGAGGAAAATATACAAGTAATTATAGTTATAATGTGGATGGAATGAATTTACCCCTACAAAATGGAAATTGACAGCAGATTGAAAATTAGAATTCAACAATATATTGCTTTCAGGAAATGCTATGAAAATGAGAGATACACACAAACATAAAATAAAAGTCAGGAGTAGAATTTATTATGTTAAAAAGCAGAGAGAGTAATAATGATATCAGAAAAAGTTAAATCTAAAATCAGATTTAATGAAAAGAGAAAAATAGAGAAACTAAGCTATGTCAGCCATATTAATCAATAGTTTTAGACCATATAAATAACTGGAGAGTATAAAAAAAATGTGAGAGTATAATTGCCAAAACAGACACAGGAACTCTATGAATATAGAAACACAAAACACCTTTTATACAAAGTTAGATATAAATAATTGAAGTAATATTTATTGTGCATGGGTAAGCTAATATAATTTGAAAAAATGATAATTTTACCTAAACCCTATTATAAGGTAAAGGCAGTATTGAAGTATAAAATGGATAGTTTTGATTATTTTAAATTAAAATTCTCCTGTATAAATAAAACCTATGTAGCCAAGAATAGAGAGAATGTAGAAAACTGGGAAAAAATTCTCATTTTTTTTCTCTGTCTCCTAGATAGAATGTGATTGGGTCAGAATATTGTTGTGATGTAAGAAATGATGAGCTGTTGTATTTAGAAAAATCTGGAATGACTTGGATTTATGAAGGAAGATACCATCCACCTTTAGAGAAACAGATAACAAGTGGAAATAAGCATAATATGATCGTATGTATATGTGTTTGAGTATATATGTGTATGTTTATGGATAGCTATGTATGTATATAAATGAATGTGTATATATATATATACACATATATGGGTGTTTGTGTTTAATATATCTATATCTATCTATCTAGCTACTTATCTATCTGTATCTGTGCTTAATTGTGGCCTTCTTGGGGAGGGGGAGGAAGCGGAAAAATAAAATAAAAATTGCACAGCAGAGGACAAAAGAAAATACATAAGAAAAAAATTCATTAGTATTCATTATATAGGTTTTCTTCAAACGGAAATGTGTTGCTTTATATTAAATCAGACCTGCAAAGCTTGGCAGTAGGTAGGGACCAAAATTGAAATAGTTTAAACTTAGAGACTCAAATATAGTTTAGGCTAGAGACAGATTGACGATGGTTGGTTGCTGCATGTCACATGACAAACAGAAGAGAGTGAGCAGTGGTACCACCCTACATTTTTCCCTGGGCTGTCTAAAATCCTTTGGCATGTGGCAAACAGCCCATGGGCCCTATGTTTTGCAGACCTATATTAAATCCTCTCAAGTTCTGTTATGTACATGGCAATGTTTTTTTTTTTTCTTTAAGTTTAAAATAAATTTAAAAATTAAATAAATTTACTGAAAGGTCAAAAAATCAAGCTTTTTAACCATTCTTGTGTTCTTGAAGATATTTCATTTATGTTTCTGTGCTTTTAGCTGATATTATGAATTATTCTTCTCTTTGTGGTTTGTCCCTATATTATTTTATACCATTTTATTCCTTCTCTGTCTAAGGATATTTGTTCTTATTTTATTTTTAATAAATTTTGTCAATATTTTAAAATCATCAGAATAGATTCCCCAAGTGTCCCTTGCTTCTGCTCCCAGAGAGCTGACTCATATAATAAATAAACTTTTAAGAAAAAAAAAGACCCAAATTAGTATAATTGATTAATTTTCTTTTGGGAGCATTAAAATCCTTAAACTGCCTCTATGCACACTGACTTTGAGATCAATATGTTTTGCTTGTATGGAGATAATGTTTTCTTTTAATGTTACTGCTTTTGCTTCTCTTCTTCCAGTTCATCCTTCAATTCTGCATATTTTCTTTCCCAATCAGTTGTAGCTTATTTTTTTTTTTTTGGTATTGTTTTGTGAGATTTGTCACGGATTTGAATTTTCCTTCTATCTTGCCAATTCTTTCTGTTCTGCAGTTTCATAACTTCTGTTTTCACAATATTTATTCCTCTTTTTACCATTTGGGAATAGCCTGATGTGGTTCTATTCTCTCTTTGGAATGCCTCATTATATTTTATTCATTTTCCATTGTTTTGCAACATTTATTTGTAGATTTTGGATTGTTTTGCCTGATCTGGAGGATCCTAGACTACAAAGACAAGTGGAACTGCTGTATATCTATATTTGTATCTGTATGATTCCATTCAACTCCTTTATTTTACTGATGAGAAACTGAGTCCTAGCAAGGTTAAATAGTAAATGGCCAAGTCAGGACAAGGACTCTGATCTTTTGTTCCCCACCCCAACTCCTGTGGGTTTATTACCGTGCCACATGAATTCTAATTTCTTTATGCAAATCTTCTAGTGGAATGTGATCATTCAGCTCTTAGGCAAGAACATAGAGTCATATGAGCATAGAGTGTTAGAAACAGAAGATATACTAGATACAGTGAGACCATTTGGAATACTAACTCAGAACCAGGAGAGTGTTCAGTGCTAGGAAGATAACCATAAGCAGTAAGTGAAAGGAAGATATTTTGGAAGCTGAAATGTCAGGATAATAATCTATTGGTTGGTAATGAGCTTGCCTCTAGTTCACTAGCACATTATTCCCTTAGGTACAATGATAATGAAAATAGCTTGAATTTAAATAGTGCCTCTTATGTGCCAAGCACCGTGCCACTTTCTTTACTAATATTAACACATTTGATCCTCCCAATAGTCCTGGGATGTAGGTGTTGTTATCCCCATTTTACAGTTGAGGTAACTTAAACAGACTAAGGGGGCAGCTAGCTGGCTCAGTGGATAGAGCACTCAACTTGGAACCAGAATGACTTATCTTCATGAGTTCAAATCTGGCCTCAGACACTTAGTAGCTATGTGAACCTGAGCAAGTCACTTAAACCTGTTTGCCTTAGTTTCTCATCTGTAAAATGAGCTGAAGAAAGAAATGGCAAAACATTCTAGTATCTTTGCCAAGAAAACCCTTAAATGGGGTCACAAAGAGTCAGACATAACTGAAATGATTCAACAACAAGTCAAACAGAGATTAAGTGACCTGCCTAACATTACACAATGAGTAAGTGTCTGAGTCTGGATTTGAACTCAGGTCTTCTTGACTCCAGGCCTGAAGCTTTTATCCACTTTGTAACCTAACTTTGTATCAGTTTTCCATATACCACCCATATATCTTAATTGGTATGTCTTTTATAGTGTCCACATGTGACAGAGGCAGGTAGGTGGTCTGGTAGGTAGATTACTCACTGGGAGTCTGAAAGATCTGAGTCTGCACCTTATCTCTGACACTGCCTTGTTGTGTAATGTTGAAAGTCATTTAAATTCTCTGAAACTGTTTCCTCATCTATAAAGTGGGGATAAATAATACCTCACAATGTTGTCCAGTGATAATATAACTAAGATGTTTTACAAACTATCAAGCCTTGTATAAATGCTAACATCATTATTATTATCATCTTCATTATATTCACATTTATGGACAAGAAAGAACCTAGTGTGTCAATAGCACTCAAGAATATTAATAATCCCACAATTTCATGTTTGTGGAAAGATTTTTCTTCATTGTCCTGGGATATTCACTGGTAGACTGCTATAGACTTGAAATCAAAATCAGGTTTCATAACACCAATGTATACTAAACTAAAGCAACAGCATTCTATATCATTGAACTCAACTTTGTCTTAAAATGAACACTTTATGGGATTAAGAAGGAGAAAAATGGCAATAGCTGCTTGTCCTTTCATTCATCTGCATTATCTATCAGACAGATATAAATAAATAACTTACTATGATCTGTTTGCGTACATTTTTCTCCCCATGCTTGGTCTTCATCAGAAGATAGAAAACAAGATGGTTAGAGGGAAACTGTGGATTCATTTTCTTCCATTTACTTAGTCAACAAGGTAGAGCAGTAAGCTTGAGTTCATACTAACTTTGGAATGCCTACCTGGAGGGAACAATTACACAACTGTCATGTAACAGTTGTGATACTGACCTTACTAATTATTTTGATTTGGTCATTTACATGTCAGAGGCAAACTGCAGAGAAAAAAAAATAACACACCAGGTCAATAAAGTGAAGTCAAATTGATTTAGAAAAATACACTCAATTCAGCTTGTTGAAATGACGGTTTTCTATGCAGTTTCTGGCTCTTACACAGTATATTTACTATGATGGGTGAATGTTTTCCAAAGCACTTGTATGGAATATAGATTGCTATCTGAAAAGTTTTTATTTTTCTCTTTCATCATTTCAAAATGTGCTGTGCTGTTCTATGAGGTTTGTGATTAGGTGGTTAATGTAATTGACTTTTATTACAGGTCAACTGGTATGAATTCCATAACCAGCAATAGAACAACATTAAGATAAAAATGATGGGAAGAAATCATTAGAGTTTATTAGCACCAAGATCATTCGTTTCCCATAGTCCCTACTAAATAAGTAGGCACATTGACTTAGGAGAAATTAGGTTACTTTCACTTCTGTTTTTTTTAAGTGATCATATTTTTCCCCAAATGCATGAATTCTTTATCTTTTTTTCAAAGTAATTAACCCTTTGATAATCAGGTGAAGTCCTGGTTCCTCATTCCTCGGAATGCGGTTGTTAAATGTATAAAATAAAATATGTGGGATTGCAAAGGAAATGAATTATATCAAAATATAGTTATTTTTTAAAGGTCCATGGACACTGAGTTAAAAACTTCCTGCTAGATCAATAAAAAACAAATCCACTCTGTATCTATATAGCACAGAAGTATCGTATCTGAAAATTGCTCACGATTTAACTGTGGAAGTCACACTGAAACTAAGGTGACATGGTTTGGTCAACATAATTTGATTAATCATTTAGATTTATTTATGGATTTGGATTTGCATTATTTTTTGAGGGCAGCATCACATGTATGGGAGGGCTATGGATGATAGCTCAGAATGTGCTGCCAAGACCAACCAAGTGTGTACCCTTGACACAATTTTTGTGATCCCAGTTGCAACCTAAATCCTAAAGCAGTGTCACACTAGTCAACTGCTTGACAAGCCACGCCACTGATCTTCCCCTGCAGGGGTTATCCTTGTTTGGTCTGTGTAGGACTAGAGAGGAAGCCTATTAACACAGAAACCTGAAGAGAGGAGATGAAAGGAGAGTGGTGAGAGGAACATTTCTTTATTATTTCATTGTGGTAGTTGTGAGAAGGCTTACATAGATTCTGCATGTTACCCACTGAAAAGAAGATGCAGAATACTATTCTCCAGCAAATACCAACAGCATTGTAAGTAGCAGAGCATCCAGTTCTTAAGAAGCAAATGTTTTCTAACTTACATTCTTCTCTAAGTAGATAACAGCTAGATGATTTGTGGAAAGGAATGGAGGAATTAACAAAAAAAATTAGGATGAATATTAGTGTATGTCCAAGTCAAGGTTCCATATTTGATGAAACGAATCACTGTGAGACTGAGGTTCAAATATTACAATCCATTTAATTAAAAAGAAAAACATATTCATCTGCTCCCAGGTCCCTAAAGTGGTTAAAAGCTGTGGAGAGGAAGATAAAAGCAAGTAAAAACCACCAGCAAGGAAGTTAAAAGCAATGAGGAAGGAAGTTATCTGGGGTCTCCTCGCCAGAGTATAAGAGTTGACCTTATATCATCACTTAACCAGAGGATCCACAGCTGATCCCAAATTAATCCAACTGGTATAATCAACTCAAACTGTGCCAGGTATATTCTGTAATTTCTTCTCTTAATAATCTCTAGGTTTTTATGACACTGTTCTTTCCTAATTCTCCTTTTATTGTCTCAGTCTTCTTTGTTGGATCTTCCTCTAGGTAGCATTTACTAACTGTGGAGATCCCCCAAGGCTCTGTCCCTGCCCTCTTTTCATCTCTCTCTGAACTACTCTGTTTGGTGATCTTATTGGCATCAATGAATTCAATTATCATTTTATGCAGATGATTCTCAAATCTATTTATTTAGCATAGTTGTTCTGTCATTTCAGTTCAGTCTGACTCTTGGTGATCCCATTTGGGGTTTTCTTGGCAAGTATATTTGAGTGGTTTGCCGTTTCCTTCTCCAGTAAACTAAGGCAAACAGACTAAGTGACTTGCCCAGGGTCACACAGCTAGTGTCTGAGGCCAGATTTGATCTTGGGTCTTCCTGACTCCAGGCCTGGTTCTTTTTCCACTGTGCCACTTAGCTGCCCTTTAGCTCAACTTCTCTGCAAACCTCCAGTCTTGCATCTCCAATTGCCTGTTGGATTATCTTGAACTGAGGATATCCTGTAAGCATCTTAAACTCAACATGTCTAAAACTGAATGCATCATCTTTCCCCACAAACTCTCTCCTCTTTCTACCTGATTATTATTGTCAAGGATACCACTATTCTCCCAGTCATCCAAGAAAGAAAGCTTTGTGTCATCTTCATCTCTTTACTCTCTTTCACTACTCTCCTCAGATTGAATCATTTTCCAAATCCTATAGATCCCTTTTCTTTGTAACATCCTCTGTATACAGTATGTCCCCTTTTCACCTCTGACACTGTCACCTCCAGGAGTCAAGCCCTCATTGCCTCACAACTGGACAATGACAATACCATTCTGATTCTTTTCCTTGTCTCAAGTGTCTTCCCATTCCAGTCCATCCTCTACTCAGCTGTCAAATTGATTTTAAATACACATACACACACCTTCAATATACTCCAGAATTTTCTTACACCTTTCAGATAAAATATAAAATCTTTTGGCTTTCAAAACTCTTCATAAACTGACCATTTTATACCTTTCCAAGGCTTCTTACAAATGACTCCTCTCCACTGTCATCCAGTGACACACGCCTTGCTGTGTCTTGCACACAGCCATCTGTCTCCCATCTCCTTGTATTTTCATTGGCTATCTCTAATGTCTAGAATGCTCTCCTGTATTATCTGCTTCCTGCCTTCCCTGCCTTTCTACCTTCTTCAAGATGCCTTTTCCAATCCTATTTAGTGCTAATACCTTGCTTCTATGATTATGTCTAGTTTATCCGGTATATAACTTGTTTACATATAGGTATTTAAATGTTGTCTCCACCACTAGACTAGGAGTTCCTTGAGAGGAAGGAATTTAAAAAAAACAAACAACAACAACAACAACAAAAAACCAAAACTTTCTTTGCAACCTTAGCACTTAGTATAGTTCTTGTCATATTCTAGGCACTTAATGAATACTTGTTGCCTTGATTTGACTTTACTCACAATCTATTTGATTTTGTGGTAGTTTGGACTATTAAATCAAGCTTTCCAGGGACACCAATGTTCTGGCTCACACCAGCATCAATGATGATACTCATCATCAGTATCATTCCAGTAATTTTGACAAAACTATAATCCTAGTCATTCATAAACATAGAGATGAAAGGACCTAAAAACTATGTAGTCTAATTCCCTAAAAGAGTAGTTGTTCTTTAATCTCTCTCCAATTCTCTTTCAGTTTATTTGGTGAAAAAAAGAAAACTAGCCAAAATTAAACATTGCAGAGAGCTGTAATTGATATGTAAAATAGAGATGGAAAACAATCAGGGGGATTTCTATACTGAGTTTATGACTTTGGTCTTATTACTTTGGAGTTACACCATATAAAGTTGATTCTGTATTTATCTATTCATTTATTCTACATTAGGCAGAGTGGAAGAATTATAATTTTAAGTAACATTTTTCTTTGATGGAAGATCCTTCTTCCATCTCACAGTATAGGCCATTTTCCATTATAGGTCCTATCTAAATTTAGGGGAGATGGGAGAATAGCAGAATCTCTAAGACTACAGAGTTATTAGAAACCATGTCTTCTAATTTTTAGCCAAATAAAAATATGCCCTAGACCAAAAATCCTGATATGGTCCATTATACTTTTGAATAGCTCAAATTATCAGGAAGTGTATCTTAATATTGAGCCTAAACAGTCTCCTTCATGATATCTGCCCAGTGACCTTATTCTATGTTCTGAGGTCAAGCAGGGCAAGTGTCATATCTCTTCCATGAGACTACTCTTCAAATACTTAATGACAATTACGTTGTCTTCCACACCCCAATGTCTTCTATTATCCAGGCTAAATATGCTCAGTTTAGATATTGTATTTTAGGATTTGGAACTCTGAGGGACCATGGTGATTAATCTACTCATTTACCAGATAAGGAAAACTATCAGCTCGTTAAACTGATCAGTTGAGAACTTTTGATGTCATGATCTCAAGGCCCTTTACCATTTCGATAATGCTCCTTTGGACACTCAAATTTATTAGTATCTTTCCTAAAACATGGCATCTAGAACACATTTTGTCTGATCAGGACAGAAAGCAGTAGAACTAAACCCCCCTGTTCTTTTTTTAAGTAAATGGGACCAGAAGGAAATAGATGTTGATATATAGATGTAGAAAGTTATAACTTTAAAAAGTATACAGCTGCTTAATCAGTTGTTTTATGTAAATATAATTTGTAGTACAATTTAAAATATAAAAATGATGGACTACTGGACATGTGTGGAGTGCACCTAATGAGGGTAAAGATGAGATATCTGATGAAAATATCTCAGCTGAAAATAGAGAGTAGGTCAAGAAATGAAAACTTCATGAAAATATGGGACAGGCTAAAAATCACAGAAATTGAACCTTATGAAACTTTATCCTGCACTGCAAAGTGAAAGGTGATATGACTGCTATTTGTCTGAGTGACCTCTGATCCAGTGACGCTCATTCTCTCTCTTATATGATATGATATGATACTATATTATATTGTATTATATTATACATAATGGGGGGGTGACCTCAGATATTTGAAGGACTTTGAGAGAAGCAGTTGAAAGAGGCAAGTGCAGAGTGAGACAAGTGTAGAAAAAGGCTTTGGAAGATGGACTACAGATTTCTCTAGAGCTGTAGAAATGGGAAAGCCAGCACCCACCATGTCCTAAGTTTATAGTGCTTACAATCCTAAGAAACTGGCTACAGGAGACCCTTGCCTTGGTGAGATTTCTCCTTGATTGAGCTGAAATCTTACCTTTTTCCCTAGTCAAAGAATTCATGTAATCTGTTGTATTTTATTGTGTTATCTAAAGACCATTTTCTTTGTGTTTGGTGGGAGGGAAATAAGCTGATGATAGTAAATTAAGTATTACTTTCCCCTTGAGAAGAATTAGGGAAAATACTTATTTTAGGTTGTATGTGTTTCCCATATATGTTATATTTGTACACATTCACATACATCCATACATATACACACACATTTGAGTGTGTGTGTGTGTGTGTGTGTGTGTATGTGTATGTATGTCGATGTCCATGTCCACATGGGTTTGCCTAAATGAGGCTCACAAGGAGGCGTGGATAAATAACTAAGGAATCTTGCCCACCATTCTCCAAGAGACTTTGTTTCTGCTGCAATGTGAGTAGGAGGAGTTTTGCTTACTTCTGTTTTTTCCTTAGAGAGAATATACCAGCCTAGAATTACATCTGTATTCTCGCCCTTGCCCTCACTTCCCTCCTCCCCCAACAAGGTTTAGAACTATGTGCATCCTCTCTAGAAGGAGGAACAAAAAGTTCTCTCTTCCTTCAAGCTCTCACAGTCACTCCAGCCATATGCAATCAAATGGAATAACCATTCTCTCCATCAAAGAAGAATAATGTTATAAAAATGCTTCTTGTTTGACCCCATGGTTTTCATGAATGTACTGTGTTCTCCTGGGCCACAAATATTTGAGATATGTTGGACAGACAATTTCAGGAATTAAAGAGGAACTCTTTGAGGTTTATGTCTAGCAATGGAATTGCTTGGTTGAAGGTTTCTTTTGGGGATAGAAAAGGGAAGGAGAAAACAGCCATGGTCTCCTTCTTCCCACAAAGGCAGAAATCACAATCTCCAGTTTGAGATAAAAATAGTTAAAATCTCATCTAACTGTGCTACATATGAGTCTATTTGCATCTTTATAATAGACAGCTACCAAACATATATAATGTATATAAATAAAAAACATACTTTGTGTACATATTTGTACATATCATATATAAAATATAAACATATATAATATGTATATGTAATACTCATACATTACACAATGCTTTAAAGTTTATAAATAATTTGATATGCAATATCTTCATTTTCACTACAACAATGTGAGTTAGGTATATGTATTGTAATTATGGCCAATTTAAAGAAGAAAAAAAATAAGGAACCACAAAAAAGTTCAAATGATTTGTCTAGGGTATACAGCTGGTAAGTTGTAGTATCTAAGCCCACCCATGCTTGGAATTCACTTTCTCCTCACTTTCTTTGAGATACATCTCAAGTATGATGTTTTTTTTTTTTCAGTCAAAGACAAGGTTTATTAGAACATCTGTCATATTGGGCAGACTCTTAAGGAGTCTGAACATGGGTAAGCAGTGGCTAGATTTTAAGAATCTCAGCAGTGGCTAGAATATAAGAATCTAAGCATCTTAAGGGAGACAAGATGTACCTTATATACAGAAAGACTGTGGGAAGGATCTAGGAGTGGCCAAGTAGTCTATGAGGTAATAGAATTCCAGGGACCTGGACCACATGGCCAAGGGAGAATGGAAAAGTGGCCTGGAGCCATAGGAAGGTTCACAACGAAAGGCCAGTTCATGGGATTATTTTGGCCATTTGGTCAAGTCCAGGGTTTTTCCTTTCTGGGGCCCAGATTCCAACCCCATCATTCCCCCCTCAAACAAATAGGAACCCAAATTCTTTTGTAGTAAGGCGCGAAGTTCTCAGCTTCTGAAACTGCTTCCTGCTAGCAAGGGGCATAGAGCTGTCCCTGCCTCCAGGGGGTCCCAAAGAGGAAGTTGACTGGAACTGAGCACAGGCTGCATCCAGGAACTATGGGAGACATTGGCTGATACTTGCTGTTTGCTCCCAACTGTAGGTGAATGGCCTATAGTTTGGAAGACACAAATCTGACAAAAAAGACTGCAGGGCCCAGATATAAAACTGACTAGATTCAGGGCCCAAATGAGAGAATAAAACATCCTTAGCTCTATTTGGATTCAGATAATTCAGTTTTCCAACCATGAAGTATCAAATCTACCTCATAGTCACACTCAGGAATAGCCAGGTGGGTAACATTCCCTTTCAAAGGAACATAATGGGGAAACTGAGCCAGGAGGATCCCATCTTAGATTGAGGCTAAAATTGTCCTCTCAGCTTTTCCTGATGCTGACTTCCCACCAGTATCACCTTCTCTGAGTAGCTTGTGGCATTTCTCTCAGGATGGTGGATTATTGATTATTGATTGATTATGACCCATCAGGCAACTCAAAATAAAATCCTATTAATTTTTATCTCAAACAGCAAGTTTTACTAATCACAGTTTAGGAAAAACTTTTCCAGGATTTACATCTCAAACTTAAATTTGTCCTGGTGTGAAAAGCCAATCATAAGAGATCTCTATATACTTGCAAATTCTCAGCAAGCCATATGTAACCCAAACAAACTTTTTGGCTAGTTTATACATTAAAACGATAACCCACAATAGCTAAATTATTTTAGCGGTAACCAAATTATGAAAAGTTGCTTGACACAACTGATACAGAAAGTTCACCAGTTTGAAACTTGAAGCAAACCCATTACCAATCAGGTGACTTCAGTTTTCTTAAATGCACTTCCAAATTACTTTACACAGAGAATCAACATCTCATCATTAACAGAACTACAAATTTAAAAGAGCATGCTTACCCAAGTTCAGAGGCTAGCTTCATTACCTTGAGCAGGATGTGCTAAACCTGGGTGATGCTTCCAGAAAAAGGTTGTCCAAGGCCATTGCCAGGGGGGCCCACACCGTAGTTGCTGCCCCTCCCCCCTCCTTCCTTTCCCAGGTGGGAGAGGGTGAAATCAAAGGTATTTCAAAATTCCCTAATGATCAATCACAAAACCTCCAGAATACGCCGAGATATTTTTAGCTGTTCTAACTTTCCCTGCAACCTCCATGAAGGAGGATTCAGAGGTGCAGAGGGAAGGGAGTAAGTAAGCCTCAGGGAACCAAAAAGCAACTGCAGTTTTCCCCAATTCCCTAGCGCAGAGGGAATTAACAGATACACTTCCGAATAGGGCATCCATCCTTGTCCTCTATGCTGTGGAAGGTGTACCCAGGTCCATGGCCTCAAACCGACCCAGTGGACTGAGAGCCTGAGAGCGTCAGGCCCAGTGTTAGACAGCCTCGTAACTGTCTGCCAGAAAAGCACCTCCAAGCCTTGGTGCTTGGAGAGCGACCCCAATTGCAGAGCAAGAAAGGTGGGGGGCGGGGGGGAGGCTTACATACCTTCCATTCTTGGCTGGAGAAGAACTTGGGGTTAGGCAGTTTCCCCGTATGGGCCACTAAAATGATGCAGTTTAGGGGTTCAGGGCTGCGGGGACCCCAAAATCACAACACACAGATCCTGCCCGAAAGAATCTGACCTAAGCCTTCTTTTAGCCAAAGACAAGGTTTATTAGAACATCCATCATAATGGGCAGACTCTTAAGGAGTTTGAACATGGGTAAGCAGTGGCTGGATTATAAGAATCTAAGCCTTGGCTAGATTTTAAGAATCTCAGCTGCAGCTAGATTATAAGAATCTAAGCCTCAAGTATAATCTTTTAAATGAAGTCTTTAATGATATCCACAACTGCTAGTTTTCTTCTTCCTAAATAACCTTGTATTTAACTACTTTGTGTGTATATTTATTCATTTTTTTTATTTACTCTGTATCTACTTGTCTCCCCTATTAGATTGTAAACTGCTTACATTGCCAAAGAGCTCAAAGAAAGGGGAAAATGACTCATAATACAAAAATGTTTATAGCTGCTCTTTTTGTGGTTGCAAAGAAATGAAAATTAAAAAGACACCAATTTTTGGGGAATGACTGAAAGAATATGGCATATGAATGTAGTAGAACATAGTGTGCAATAAGAAATGAGGATTGGGAAAGTTTCAGAGCAATCTGAAAAGATTTGGAATAAGTGGTGCAGAGTAAAGTAAGTAGAACCAAAACAACAAATTATAGAAGAGCAATTCCATGAAGACAAGTGATGTTGAAAGACTTAGTTTATAAGTGATGTGACCCACCATGATTCCAGAGAACTCATCATGAAACTCACTTCATGACAGAGAAGGGATTAATTCAGGTGAATATTCAGATATTTTGGACATGACCAATACAGAAATTTGTTTTGCTTGGTTATATGTATTTGTTATAAAGTTTTATTTTTCTTTCTTTGTAATTGGTGGGTGGTGGAGGAAGGTGGTAGAAAGGAAGAAAAGAAGGAAGATTCGTATAGATTGTTTCATTCTTTGTATTTGTATCACCAGAGACTGTGCTTGGTACAGAAGAAATTTTATACATACTTGATTTATTGATTTGTATTCAAATGAAATCTCTCTTAATAACAAATACAATGTTCTTTCCCTTGCTGGCCCTGCTCCTGAATTTTCAGACTTAGCCACCGTGCCTTAGCTGTATAGTTACACCCTGGAACTTTCCTTAGCTTCAGGGGCTCTCTTTGCCTTGGGACATCTCTCCTCCACTAGCTCTGACCTCTCCCTGGTGAGTTTCAACTTGGGCTTCCATTTTGGGGAGGAGCTTAAGCCAGCTAACTTTCATTCCCCTCTTCACTGTAGTCTGACTCTCTGGACTTTGATAATACTTCTCCCCACCTTCACACAAGTTCCCCTTCATCCCCTTTCTGTGTTGCCCTCTCTTATTAAACTGTAAGCTCCTCTTTGAGGGAAGGGACTGTCTTTCTTTTTGCTTATATCAGTATCTTCTGCATGTAGCATAGGGCTAGGTACATGGTAAATACTTAATGAATGTTTATTGACTGCCTGTTGTTTTCTACTATGCCTTCTAACAGTATCTTCCATAAAATGATAAAAGAAGCAGTGAATTAATATGGTATGCAAAAAAATTATTTACCTGTGGGAGGGGGAATCATGATTGAAGTGAGAATTAATATATGAAGAAAGGAAAGCAGCATCATTAGAAGAGTACAGTATAAAATGACTAGTAAAGGAGAGTAACTAGATGAGAATTTTGGAAGACAGACCATATCACATTCAACTGTGATTTTACAGATAGATACAAAGATAGGTATGTATATGCATATATATATATGTATTTATTCATGCATATGTGTATGCATGTAATTGGTACAAGGGCAAATGACAGAATCAGAAACTTGGAAGGGACCTCAGATTTGCTCCTACCTTTTTTTAAAGTAGATAATGATGACACTTTCTACAGTATAAGTTGAAAATAATGGTAAAGCTTTTGAACTGGAAAGAAACGTTAAAGAAATCTACTCCTACTAAATCCTACTCCTTTATATTAATGATAAAAACTGAGACTCCTACTAGTTATACAATTTCCTAAAGGTCACACAGGTGGTAGAATCAGGATTTGAATCTCCATTTTCTGAATCCAAAGCCGATATACTGGCCATTGTAGTGTACTATCTCCCTGTAACTGGATCCTCTAGTCATTGTATAAGGACTTCTAGTGAGAGAAATTCCACTCCCTCTTAAGGCAGGCAGTTCTAATTTTGGAAAGTACCAATTATTTGAAAGTTTTCTCACTCCCCTCTTCTCTTTATATTAAATTAAATTCACTTCTTTGCAGCTTCTACCCACTGCTCCTAATTCTGACCTCTGGGGCCAATCAGAACAAGCCTAACTCTTCTTCTACATGACAGAATAAATACAAGAGAGTGTCAATGATCCGTCAAAATAGTGTTGGGAGCACAAAAGCCCAGGATTAGCTAAGACTGGAAATGAATACTAACAACCAAAAGTAAATTTTAGCTATTTTGGGGGCAAGAGGGTGAGGGCAAGGAAGGAATATAACCATTGTTCAGGGTCAATAGTACAATGATAATGATTGGCAGGGAGAAGACTGAATTATTCAACTCATTATGCTTCTGCTTTTCTGCCAAGGGGAATAAGCTTTGGACTTGGGAGAATAGGTCAAAAATAGTTAAAATGGAATTGAAAGTCAAAATGGGTAAAAAGATTTTAAAAGAATATCTAGCAACTCTTCAATAAAAGTAAATTACTAGGCTCAGTCTAATTATGTTGCAGGGCATTTATGTAACGGGCAAATGTAACTGTTCAGCCACAGTGAGTGTTAATGTCTGTCTGTCTGTCTATCTATCTATCTATCTATCAATCAATCATCCTCCTCCTCATCATTATCACTAACTATGGCTCAATAAGACACACACACACACACACACAATCTGTGTATTTCTATGTAATAAGAGATATGCAACAGAACTGGAGATAGGCAAAAAATTTCCCTAACCCCCCAAAAAAGTGGGGTAATGAGCTTGACTTTGGTTTCTAGAATAATTATATAATATCTTCTTAAAAGTATGGTTTGTAGATTTAAAAAAGGAAATAGTGATCACCAAGATTGAGCATGGTTAAAGAAAAGGTTATGCTAAATTAAACTTGGTTCCTTACTTGGCAGTACTGTTAGCCTAGCAGGAGAAGAAAAGGCCATGGACATCATGCACCTTAATGTCCTGCGACCAAAAACCTTTGACAAAGTCTCAAACTCAGTCCCTGTTGAATATAGATATAGACAGACATATCTACATAGATATCTATATCTATATCTACATAGATAGAGATATAAATATGTATATTGCATTATCATGTAGTTAGATGGATTCAGAATTGACTGGGTGGAAAAAAAAAGGGGTGGTCATTAATAGGTTTTTGTCAACCTGGAAGAAGGCCAGTGTCTCAGGGTTCTGGCTCTGTGCTCTTCTAAATGTATTAGTAACAGAAATAAAGGCACACCTATGACATTTGGGTATGACATGAAGCTGGGAGGAATAGCAAACATTTTATATGAAAGAGTCAAGATTCAAAGTTATCTTGCCAGCCTCAAAGAATGAACTATATCCGTGGGTATATATAGAGCATGGAGTAGTTGTGCCCATATAGTTTGGAATTATTCTCTGGGGAGAATCAGCTAAGGTCTGGGGCAGCCCATGCTTTTTTTCAGGATATCTCTAATCATTAGGACCGTTTTCCTTGCATTGAGGGTAAATATGGCCTGCTGTAACTTTGCCCAATCATTCCTAGTAATGCTGGGACCAAATAATAAACAAAAAATAAAATAAAATCCATCTTCCACATAAGAGTATTTCAGTTAGTTGAAGAAAAACATTCCTACAGCTTAAATGTTTCTTAGGGAAAAAATTCGCAGTTCCTTCAACTGATGCTAATAGGTCATGATGTCCTTTCTTTTCTCCATCTTGGATGTCTAAATCTAAATGTGATACAGTTTGTCAATGTCATTCTTAAAATGTGGGGCTCAGGCTATAACAAAATAATTCAAATTAGTCTGATCAGGGCAGAGTAGAGTTAAACCAATGAACATTGTGTTCTAGTCTCTATACTTTTCTCATTCCAGAATAAGATCAAACTATTTTTTTTTGTCAGCTATTACCGACAAATCTTGAGCCTGTGATTCCCTAAAACCAAATATTTTTCATAGGAACCACTAATTAAATCTATATCTATCTAAATATCTATATTTATATCTATATATGTATAATAACTAAATAGCTCTCTAAATCTCTATATATGTATATATATGTGTGTATTATGTATACATATACATATATACACACACATTTGCACATACATATATGTATACATATATGTGTATATACATGTGTGTGTGTGTGTGTACACCTATGAACATCATGGCGACATTTGATTGCCCAAAGAGGTTTAGCAGTATTGTGTGCCAGTTCCATGATGGCATGCTTATATAAGTTCTGGAAAATGGATGATGCTCTCATGCTTTCCCAGTCAATAATAGAGTAAATTAGGGCTCTGTGCTTGCTCCTATGCTTTTTAGTATGATGTTTTCAGCAATGTTGTCAGACACCTTTAAAAAGGATGAAAATGGCATCAAGGTCAGCTACCACATTAACAGTAAATGATTTAGTTTGAAAAGACTACAGACCAAGACTAAAGAAGAAAGAGAGTTGATGAACAACTTTTTCTGTTCAGATGACTGTGCACTCAATGCAGCATCTGAGGCTGAAATGCAACAGAGTGTGGATTGATTCTTTACATCTTGTGCTAATTTTGTCCTGACAGTTAATGCCAAGAAAAAAGAGGTTTTCCACTAGCCAGCACCCCATCATCCACACATGGAACTATCAGTTACAGCAAATGGAAAAATTTTGAATGCTGTGGATAATTTCACTTACCTTGGATGTATACATAGATGATGAAGTTGATGTATGCATTGTTAGAGCTAGCTCAGTGTTTGGGAGTCTCTCAAGGAAAGTGTGGAAGAGAAGACTTGTTAAGCTGCCTACCAACTGAAGGTCCACAGAGCTATTATACTGACCTCATTGTTGTGTGCCTATGAAACCTGGCCAGTATACCAAATGCCATGCCAGGAAACTGAATCACTTCCATTTGAATTATCTTAACATTCTGAAGATCACCTGGCAAGACAAGGTAGCAGACACTGATCTTCTTTCTTGAGCTGTACTGTCAAGAATTCAAATTCTACTGCAGAGAGTTCAATTCCAATGGGTTGGCTATGATATTTTAATGCCAAATGTACATTTGCCCAAGAGACTATTTTATGGAGAGCTGACACAAAGCACGTGCTCACACAGAGGTCAGAAGAAGTGATGCAAAGACACTCTCAAGTTCTCTCTTAAGAGTTTTCAAATTGATCATGAGCAATGGGAGACACTAACAAAGGACTACACAGCATAGCATGCCTGCATCAAAGAAGACACTTTGCTCTATGTGCAAAGTAGAATTGTAGTAGTTCAAAAGAAACATGAGATGCACAAATTCAAAGGTATCACCATACCAAATGTTCATACGGACTATTTGTGCCTTACCTGTGGTAGGAACTTCCAAGCTTGTATTGGTCTGATCAACCACCGTTGGACATATGGTCCCTTGATGTCATTTTGGTCTTCTTTGAGCATGAAGGACAACAAATATACAAACATATGCATATATGTGTGTATGTATGTGTAAGTATATGTGTATATACACGGATGTGTATATATAATGTATTATATATGTATATGTTTGTATACATATATGCTTCAATATAACTGGTTTTCTTTGTAATAATTTCTATTGTATTTTATTCATTAAAAAAGCATTCTGTTAAATACATAAGCTTCAGGAGATGGCCAAAAGAGCCCATGATACATATAAACAAAAAAATGTTGAGAACCCTTGACATAAAGTGCAGGCCAAGGATGTGTCACACTATGGAGAAGCATTCTTATTTATTCCCTTCCCCTTTGGAAAGTATGAATTTACTTGTGATATTAAAAGAAATACCCCAAATCTCTATACTCAAAAATTCATTAACTTCATTAGTCAATTCATATTATTCTGTGTACTCAACTGTCACATAACAAACCTGAACATGATATGTGCCTGGCCTATGGACTACCTAGAAGACCCAGCAGACTACCAGTTGTATGTGTATAATATTTTGAGAACTATTACAAAAGAGAAGATCTCTTTAGAAAACAAGAAGTAAATTAGCATCTTCTTTGTCTTCTAAACTTTCACTACCACTGCATCTCTCTGACTTCATGACTATTCAGTGTTTTACTAAGTACTTTAATTCCCTAGCACTGCCAGAAAGCACAAATCCAGATATGGGGATCTATTCATAATCACGTTTCTTTGGCACTCACCTGCTTCTTTCTTACCAATAGCTATTTTTACTTCATTACTTCCTAATAGTCCAGGCCTCTTTTCTTGATTTTCCTTGTTAAAGGTTGATTTAGAAAAGCAATTCAGTCACTTTAGCATCATTATGGATTTTATGGCCCACCTCATTTATTAATGTGCCCACTCTCTTTAGTATTTTTGCCCAATATATATGCTTTTATAGAAAATGTTGAGTCAGATAACTTCCTATTAGGATCTGCTCAGCATTTATATCTCAAAAGGGCTGCAGAATAATACAGAGTTCACTGAATTCAGCAGGAACAATTCTTTTTAAATGTAGTTACCACAAGTATGCAGTTAATCCATGATGTGCGGTGTCTTGGCCTTTTACGTACTTTCAAAGGGGGTCACTTTCAGTTTAAACTCTCTGATCATTTACTCAAATAAATATTTTATTAAAATGCAGCCTTTAGTTTGCCTCTCATGGACTACATACTCTTTACTAAGGATTATATTTTCCCTATATTATTTTTAAATACCCAACAGCAGCCTTGTTACATAATAAGCAATATTGTATGCATTGATTATTTTTTTTTTGCATCACTAGAGATAGGGTGCTCTGCTGTCTCTCATGCAGACACACAGACTTTAACCATGACTCAATGAACAAAATTAAAGGCAGCTTTACCTTCTTTAAGTAAATTGATGATTCTTCCCCAATGTTCATCATTAGGAACTTTTATTTTGTGAACAAAAAATTAATTTTGATTTTGTCTTTGTAGCCTCAGTCCCTGGCATGCAGTAGGTCCTGAATAAGTGCTTGATTAATTGAATTGAAATAAGGTGCAAAATCCAACAGCAGAGAAATCAAAAGGAAGAAAACAAATCACTTCCTTTTAAAAAACAATATCATTTTCTCTATGTCACCAAATGAAACAAGATCCATCTTTTAAGTCATGTGGAAATAATACATTAATTTGAGTTAAACCTTTACATGGAAAGTATGAATGAGGATTATCCACATTGACCAAAGCAGGAAGTCCATTTCAAAATTGTTTTGGGTAGAAATGCTTATGAATGAAAATTTCAATATATTTTATTCAAAACTGAGTTGAAAATATCCAATAGAGACCAAAAACTGACATATTCTGTATAAAACTATAAAGTTTCCAGAGAGGGAGTATTGCAGCTTGGAAGATTCTAGGAACATGCCACCCTAGGCCTAGCTGTCATGTTGTAAAGACACAAGAACAACTTTTTTTTTAACTGCATAACTACAAGCTATAGTATATATAAGGATGTCTCCTGCTTATAGCAATGTCGTCTTTGTATTCAAGATAAAATCAGGAAATGAATGGAGACTAGACCTATTCTTAGATTAGCCTAGAGAATTACTGGATGAATAAATTCCCTCTACCCATGCAGGCTGGAAACTTCTCTGAAATTTGTACTTTTAGAGAGTTGCCTAGAACTTTGAGAGATCATATGACTCAGAAGCATAGACTAAAAGGAAATTGAGTCTCAAATAGCTTAAATGAGTTGCTCAGGGTCACAGCCAATATGTGTCAGAGGCAGGATATGAAAATTATAGTCTAAACATTTAATTTTATTACCAGTAAGAAAATCATTAGGACAGCTAGATGACTCAATGTACAGAGCACACTGGGCCTAGCTTCAGAAGGACCTGAGTTAAAATCCAGCCTCAGACGCTTTTAGCTGTGTGACACTGGACAAATGAATAAACCTGTTTACCTCAGGTTCCTCATCTGTAAAATGGGGATAATAGTATTACCTCCCTCTCAGGATTGTTATCAAGATTAAATGATAAAATAATTGTGAAGCTCATTAGCATACTGCCTAGCACATAAGAAATACTCTATAAAGGTTAGCTTTTATAATTATAATGAAAACATACACACATACACATTCATTTTCTCTCTCTCCCCCTTTCCATACACACACACACACACACACACACACTGTGTGTATATGTATATATGTGTGTGTATCTATATCTATATCTATATCTATAGATATAGATATAGATACACACACATATATACATATATATATACTGGATATATGTATGTGTATGTATGTGTGTGTATATATATATATAGGATATATGTGTGTATATGTGTATATTTATAATATGTGTATATCATATATATATGTATGTGATCACTCAAAACTGAAACAAAAACAAAAGTAAAAATGAATTGTATTTCTAGCTTACAACCTAGGACAACATCAGAAGCCTTGGTTTTATGAGAAGTTTCTCCATTATCACATCACTGAATAAACATTCAGGTCCTTGATTCAGACCTAGGACTTTAGGGTTCTACACAAAACTTCCTCTTCTTTTTTTTTATTAATTTCTTTTGATTTATCAATAATCATTTCCATAAGCTTTTGAGTTTTAAATTTTTCTCCCTCTCCCCTTTCTTCCCCAAGACAGCTCCCAATTTGACATAGGCTATGCATATACATTCCTATTAAACATATTTTCACATTAGTCATGTTGTGAGGAAGAATTAGAACCAATAGGAGGAACCATGAGAAAGAGAAAGCAAAACAAAAGAGAAGAAAAAAATAACAAATAATATACTTCGATCTGCATTCAAACTCCATAGTTCTTTCTTTGGATGTGGATAGCCTTTTCTATCATGAGACCTTTGGAGATGTCCTAGATCCTTGCATTGCGGAGAAGGGCCAAATCTATCAACATTAGTCATTGCACAGCGTGGCTGTTACTGTGTACAACGATCTCCTGGTTTTGCTCACTTCACTCAACATTGGTCTATACAAATCTTTCCAGGTTTTTCTGAAGTCTGCTTGCTCATCATTTCTTATAGCACAATAGTATTCCATTACATTCATTTACCACAACTTGTTCAGCCATTCTCCAATTGATGGGCATCCCTTCAATTTCCAATTCTTTGCCACCACAAAAAGAGCTCCCATAAATATGTCTGTACTTTTTATTTTTTGTTGTTGCAAGGCAATTGGGGTTAAGTGACTTGCCCAGGATCACATAGCTGGTGAAAATCATGTGTCTGAGGCTGGATTTGAATTCAAGTCTTCCTGACTCCAGGGTCAGTGTTCTATCCACTGTGCCACCTAGCTACCCCCTGCCTTTTATTTATGAACAAATTACAAATGTCACTGATGGAACTCATATAAATATCATAAAGGATAAATTATTTATAGGTTTTATACACTATGTGCTTAATAAATGGCTAAAGAATGAATGAAGGAATAGCATGTCAAAGTGAGGATGTCATTTGACACTCAAAGATTTCAGTTTGTTGACCAAAATTCTAGCTCAATATCCATTCACTCTATTATATATAGCCTAGTTTTCAGGACAGCAATACTTGTTCTTTCTGTCAGCAGTATTAAGAAAACTTTCTATAGGTTTAATGATGAACATTTAACATCTTGCATACTTATATTCATCCAAATGCACCAAAGATATTATGAAGAATGCAGTAACTCAAATGTTAAAGGCCAATGTTTTGGGTTATTGTATCTTACCTCCAATTCCAATTAGCTACATTAGTATTTGATGATAATAATTCTCATAGGATGATATTTAGAGCTGGAAGGGACCTCAAAGATCAAATCAAACCCACTAATTTTATCACTGAGATAAATGAGGGACAGAGAACTCAAGTGACTTCCCAAGGTCATACAAGGAGTAAGAGGCAGAGCTGGGATTTGTACTGATGTCACCTGGCTGCAGATCCAACTAATGTTATGTTATGTTTTTTCATGCTTTCAAAGACAGCTAAATAGGCAGGATCCCAAGAAAAACAAGGAAAACAAGATTTTTTCCCCACACCATTAGTTAATATTGTTTACTTCACTTATTAATGTGCCCACTTTATTTCACACACACACATTTGTGTATGTATGTGTATATATACATTATACATACATACATATCCCTTTTTCCAATGTGGTTTAGTAGAGGTTTAGTTTCCTTTCTCTAATTTTATAACAGCACACTTATAGGCATGAGTAACTTTAATAATCACTGACACATCCATACCCAGAAGATTGCTTATGAACCTTGAAAGGCTTAGTGAAAAAACAAAGTAATAGTAGTGGGAGGTGGAAGCTGGTGTTT
This sequence comes from Vombatus ursinus, assembly GCF_900497805.2. Classification (NCBI taxonomy): domain Eukaryota; kingdom Metazoa; phylum Chordata; class Mammalia; order Diprotodontia; family Vombatidae; genus Vombatus; species Vombatus ursinus. Next base: position 948,773 of record NW_020947238.1, read on the forward strand.
TTGTTCTGGTAAATAAAACACTCAGACAACCCTAACCTAAAGAACTGACTTGATAGAATAATTTCACATTAGGAGTTGCTCAGCATTTCTATGTAGAAAGAGGTAAAGTAGTGGCAAATGACAAGGAATCCCTCAGCAGAGTAGGGACAGAATGTGAATTATAAAATATAGGTGTGTGTGAATAACGGAATCTTTTTCTACAGAACCAAGGACCTGAATGGCTTATTCAGTGATAAGGAAACTTCTTATGAAAACAACACATTCTGGGGTAAAAAGGTAGAAATATATGATACATATGAACATACATATGTGTGAGTTTGTTTTTGTGGTAATAAATAATAGCTATCATTTATATAGCACATTCTATCTGCTATGGAGTGTACTAAAAGCTTTACAATTATTATCTCATTTGATCTTCACATAGCCCTGGGAAGTAGGTGTTATTATTATCCCCATTTTAACAAAGAGAAAATTGAGACAAATAAGAGTTTAAACATCGTGTCCAGGTTCACGCAGCTAATAAGTATCTGAAGCCGAATTTGAACTCAGACATTCCTGGTTCCAGGCCTGGCACAGATTCACTATGCCATCTGGTTGCTCTAGTAATTTTCTTACTTGTGGTAAAATTAAATGCTGTACACTAGAGCATTTAGACTGGTGTTTTCATGTTAATCATTTAAGTAATTCTCTTTTCTCAATGTTTGGTGGAAGAGTTAGAATGGGGCCCCTTTCCTGTGACTACAGCATAATTCAGAAGCTAGATGCCTCTATTTCCTCATCTGTGTTTTCATTTGAAAAGAATATAATGTAAAAGCTGAAATGGGTTCCTAAGGAAAATAGCAAATTCTTTGCAAAATACTTTATTACATTATTTCTTCCATCTCTTACTGAGAAAAGGCAGCAAAAAGCCATGACTAACTGAACACTTTTTAAAATAGTGTAATGTGTTATTATGCAGATGACCCTGAGCTTTAATCCTATCAATCCAGGCCCTGAGCACCCCATCCCTTCCAGTAGCCTCATTGTCATTGAAAGCTATCTTTGTAGGGCTTAAGATTGTATAATTGACTTTTATAAAAAGTTCTAAAGATTAGGGAGTTTCTTTTTGGTAAGTGAATAAATGCAATTTTTACATTTCTATTAATGCCAATTTTAGATAAGAGTATTAATTTGGAATCTTACAATTAGTAAGGTTAATACATTGACTTCAGTTCAATGAGTCAGAAGAAAGTTTTTAGATGATATCATTTACCAGGGTCTATGAAAAGACCTGAAATCATCTGGTATTTTAACCTATTCTGAAGGAAAAAGTTGAAATTGCCATCATACTCACATTATGAAGCTCATATTTTTTCTAGGATTTTTGTTAGGGTAGGTAGTCATATGTTCTGTGTCTACCAAATCATATAAAGGAAAGGTGAAGAGAAAGTTTACAAAAGTATGACATAATAGGTAGGATGTTGGACAGAGAGTTTGTAAGACTTTATTCTGAATATTAGCTGGGTGACTCTGAGTGTCACCTCACTACTTTAAGCTTCAATTTTCCTTTACAAAACAGGAACAATATCATCTCCCCATATAGTTTCCATAACAATCACATGAAATAATATATGTAAAGTACTTTACAAATCTTAGAGTGACATATAAATATTTGCGATTATTATTTCCTAGCTGCTTTCCTGTCTAATACAGGTCTTGCATAGAGTAAACTTCTTGGGTCTATTCTTCTCCTGAGCAGCCCTGTACATACATGAGTATAGGTCATTCAGAACAATTAAGAAGCTATACATGCTAAAGGATACCTTGTAGGAATAAGCAAATGAATGATTTTTCTCACCCATTCCAAGAGGTAGATCATAGCTGACTGTATGTCTTCTGTGCCTTTAGGAAGAGTAGTTCATAATCCAAACTATCTCTGCTATTCAGACTTTCAGTGTGCTTATTTAAATCCATCTTAAACTGAGACTAAAGCAATTTGCATATGTTAAAATGCTACGTTAATATTAGAAAATATTATTACCAAAGGAAAATGATCCTCTTACAGGGTCTATTGGGACAAGTCATATATACCTGAAATAAGTAAACACATTTTGCCAAAACAGATACTCTTGCAACCAAAAAGAACAAATCTAGTTGGAAATGTTTCCCTTATCTTCCACTAGTTCTCATTTCCCATAGATACTCCTTATTTGTGAAGTCTCTGGAATATTCTAACAATAAGGTTAGAGCTTTTCTGAGAGTGTATAACTGACTTCAGCTGTCCCCAGCCCTTCACACATTGTGAAGGATTACAGATGTAAAATAGACTGTTCCTGCTTCAAACACACAGGGAACTTAGCTAATCAAGTGGTATTTATTTGCCCTGACTTTGCATAGTGCTATACAGTACAACAGATGATTTGACTCCCTATCAAGTCATCAGAAACTCTATAGCATATGGTATATCACATTGGATTCCTTTCATAGCTCCAAAAGACAGTTTGACATCTTTATAGACAAAACAAAGTGGAACATTAAGGCTATAGATATGCCATTTTGGGCAAGTACCTTAATGTAAGGGAATGGGCACAAGGGAGGGTGTAGAGAAAAGCCTTTCCCATGCAATCTTATTTATACACGACCTATGTTACTCTCTAGTCTAACATATTATCCCATTCAGGAATCCCTTCCATGATCCTCCATTGACTCACTTAAAACCACTTCTACTTGAATAATCCTTATCCTCCTTTCAGAAGACAACATTTACTGTTGTTGAACATGTCTAATGTTATTATAACAACTACTACCCTACTCTGCTGAGGGATTCCTTGTCATTTGCCACTACTTTACCTCTTTCTACATAGAAATGCTGAGCAGCTCCTAATGTGAAATTATTCTATCAAGTCAATTCTTTCGGTTAGGGTTGTCTGAGTGCTTTATTTACCAGAACAAAAACACCAGCCTCCACCTCCCACTACCATTATTTCGTTTTTTCACTAAGCCTTTCCAGTTTCGTAAGCAATCTTCTGGGTATGGATGTCTCAGTGATTATTAAAGTTGCTCATGCCTGTAGGTGTGCTGTTATAAAATTAGAGAAAGGAAACTAAACCAAAGAGAGATAAGTCAGACTTATCTCTCTTTGGTTTAGTTTCCTTTCTCTAATTTTATAACAGCACACCTATAGGCTTGACAAGAATCATTGTAAATAGTCATGTCCTTTAATAGTGGTTTCAAATTGCTCAGAAACACAAATAAGAATTAAAATAAAGCATAATAGGATGCAATATGAATCGTGGGTGGGTGGAAGAAGGGGCTGAAACTCTTCCCCCTCAATACCCCTCCCAGTGGTTCAAAGAGGAACCAGGAAGACAAGGATCAGAGAGTTCAATAGAGGACAATAGAGTGCCTCCTTCTACAGATGACACTCTTGGGAAGGAAAGGATAGAAATATGCTATGGACTGGTTACTAGTAGTCTTATCAATTCTAATCTGCTGTTCAGGTTTGATCAAGTCCTCTCTTAAATGACCAGGACTGTTTCTACTCCTGGTCAGATTGTCTGTACCATTCCCTGTTTTCCATGTTGGGAACCCATGCTCTAGCATTTTCACAGCCAGCTCAACAGGATGAACAGAGACTTTGACTCAACTCTCCCTCTTCCTCATGTCTGTCTCAGCCACATGGCTTCTCTGTTTGAAGGATATCTATTTCAAGATCAAAAGGCCTTGGGAAGACATAGGTGTTACTCTGGGTATGGCGTGCATGATACCATGTCAACATCCCTTTTCAACATTGCCTTTTCAATGAGGGTGGGTGGGGAGGGAGGAAGAGAGAAAATTTGTAGCCCAAAGTTTTAAAAACATATGTTAGAAATTAAAAAAATTAAAAAAAGAAAAAAAAGAAAGCTGTATGCCCCTGGTCAAGTCACTTAACCCTGTTTGCATCAGTTTCCTCATTTTTAAAATGAGCTGGAGAAGGAAATGGCAAACCACTCCAGTAATTTGCCAGGAAAACCCCAAAATGGAGTCACAAAGAGTTGAACACAACTGAAACTACTCAACGACAATAACAACATCAATAATATCACTGTACTTTAAAGTTTCCTCAAGTCTTTGACCCTTCTCACCGAAGGGAAAGGGGACAATTGCCCTTTGCATCCATCTTTACCTCAGCAGGAGACCCAACCGCCATGCCTTGACCATTTGAGTCCTGGGAGCTTAAGGGTGCCTCAGTGTCTTAGCCAGGTAAAGTTGCTGAACGGCAAAGAAATTAGGATGGAAGAGCAGGAGAAAAGGGATATGTATGTATGTATGTATGTATGTATGTATGTATGTATGTATGTATAATGTATATATACACATACATACATAAATGTGTATATGTGAAATAAGGTGGGCACATTAATAAATGAAGTAAACAATATTAGGTAATGGTGTGGGAAAAAAATCTTGTTTTACTTGTTTTTCTTGGGATCCTGCCTATTTAGCTGTCTTTGAAAGCATGAAAAAACATAACATAACATTAGTTGGATCTGCAGCCAGGTGACATCAGTACAAATCCCAGCTCTGCCTCTTACTCCTTGTATGACCTTGGGAAGTCACTTGAGTTCTCTGTCCCTCATTTATCTCAGTGATAAAATTAGTGGGTTTGATTTGATCTTTGAGGTCCCTTCCAGCTCTAAATATCATCCTATGAGAATTATTATCATCAAATACTAATGTAGCTAATTGGAATTGGAGGTAAGATACAATAACCCAAAACATTGGCCTTTAACATTTGAGTTACTGCATTCTTCATAATATCTTTGGTGCATTTGGATGAATATAAGTATGCAAGATGTTAAATGTTCATCATTAAACCTATAGAAAGTTTTCTTAATACTGCTGACAGAAAGAACAAGTATTGCTGTCCTGAAAACTAGGCTATATATAATAGAGTGAATGGATATTGAGCTAGAATTTTGGTCAACAAACTGAAATCTTTGAGTGTCAAATGACATCCTCACTTTGACATGCTATTCCTTCATTCGTTCTTTAGCCATTTGTTAAGCACATAGTGTGTAAAACCTATAAATAATTTAGCCTTTATATTTGCATGAGTTCCATCAGTGACATTTGTATTTTGTTCATAAATAAAAGGCAGGGGGTAGTTAGTGGCACAGTGAATAGAGCACTGACCCTGGAGTCAGGAAGACCTGTGTTCAAATCCAGCCTCAGACACATGATTTTCACTAGCTATGTGATCCTGGGCAAGTCACTTAACCCCAATTGCCTTGCAACAAAAAAAAATGTACAAACATATTTATAGTAGCTCTTTTTGTGGTGGCAAAGAATTGGAAATTGAAGGGATGCCCATCAATTGGAGAATGGCTGAACAAGTTGTGGTATATGAATGTAATGGAATACTATTGTGCTATAAGAAATGATGAGCAAGCAGACTTCAGAAAAACTTGGAAAGATTTGTATAGACCGATGTTGAGTGAAGTGAGCAGAACCAGGAGATCGTTGTACACAGTAACAGCCACGTTGTGCAATGACTAATGTTGATAGATTTGGCCCTTCTCCGCAATGCAAGGATCTAGGACATCTCCAAAGGTTTCATGATGGAAAATGCTATCCGCATCCAAAGAAAGAACTATGGAGTTTGAATGCAGATCGAAGTATATTATTTGTTATTTTTTTCTTCTCTTTTGTTTTGCTTTCTCTTTCTCATGGTTCCTCCTATTGGTTCTAATTCTTCCTCACAACATGACTAATGTGAAAATATGTTTAATAGGAATGTATATGTATAGCCTATATCAAATTGGCAGCTGTCTTGGGTAGAAAAGGGGAGAGGGAGAAAAATTTAAAACTCAAAAGCTTATGGAAATGATTATTGATAAATCAAAAGAAATTAATAAAAAAAAGAAGAGGTAGTCTTGTGTAGAACCCTAAAGTCCTAGGTCTGAATCAAGGACCTGAATGGTTTATTCAATGATATGATAATGTAGGAACTTCTCATAAAACCAAGGCTTTTGATGTTGTGCTAGGTTGTAAGCCAGAAATACAATTCATTTTTATTTTTGTTTTTGTTTCAGTTTTGAGTGATTACATACATATATATATATGATATACACGTGTTATAAATATATACATATACATGCATATCCTATATATATATACACATACACACACATATATCCAGTATATATGTGTGTGTGTGTATATACACACATATATACACACAGTTTGTATGTATATGTATATATGTGTGTGTATATATATATATACATATACACACAGTTTGTGTGTGTGTGTGTGTGTGTGTGTGTGTGTGTGTGTGTGTGTATGGAGGGGGGGAGAGAGAGATAATGAATATCTAGCCTCTACTAGAAAGACTTATCTCCTTTTGGTTTATTTTCCTTTCTCTAATTTTATAACAGCACGCCTATAGCCTTGACAAGAATCATTATAAATAGTCATGTCCTTTAATAGCGGTTTCAAATTGCTCAGAAAAACAAATAAGAATTAATATAAAGCATAATAGGATACAATATGAATCATGGGTGGGTGGAAGAAGGGGCTGAATCTCTTCCCCCCTCAATATGCTTTTTCCAGGGATGTTGACATGGTATCATGCACGCCATATGCAGAGTGACACCTATGTCTTCCCAAGGCCTTTTGATCTTGAAATAGACATCCTTCAAACAGAGAAGCCATGTGGCTGAGACAGACATGAGGAGGAGGGAGAGTTGTGTCAAAGTCTCTGCTCATCCTGTTGAGCTGGCTGTGAAAATGTTAGAGTATGGGTTCCCAACATGGAAAACAGGGGATGGTACAGACAATCTGACCAGGAGTAGAAACAGTCCTGGTCCTTGATCAAACCTGAACAGCAGATTAGAATTGATAAGACTACTAGCAACCAGTCCATAGCATATTTCTATCCTTTCCTTCCCAAGAGTGTCATCTGTAGAAGGAGGCACTCTATTGTCCTCTATTGGCCTCTCTGATCCTTGTCTTCCTGATTCCTCTTTGAACCACTGGGAGGGGTATTGGAGCTAATACTGACACAGCACTTACGGTGTGCCTGCTGGTTTAAAATGATCTCATTTGATCCTCACAACGACCCTGCAAAACAGGTGCAGTTATTGTCCACATTTTATAGACAAGGAAACTGAAACAAACAGGAGTGAAGTAACTTGCCCATTATCAGACAGCTAGTAAGTATCTAAGACCAGATTCCAATTTGTCTTCCTGATTCATGGCCCAGTTCTCTGTAGACTGTGCCATCAGTTAACCAATCAACAAACTTTTATTAGTCACATATCATATATCAGATACTGAACTAAGTGCTGGAGAAATAAGTACAAAAATGGAACAGTCTCTGACCTTATGGAGCTTACATCCTAATAGTAGAGATTATCTACATTTATAGGTACATAATATTGACAGAATAGAAACAGTTTTGTTTTGAAAGGGATTACATTTGTAGCTGGTGATATTGGGAAAGGCCTCATGGAGAAGATGGTGTTTGAAGGAAACCAGATATTCCAAGAGCTAGAAATGAGGATGAAGGTGTATTTTAGGCATGAAGAATAGTCATTATAAAGGTACAGAGATAAGAGATGGGATATCACGTGAAAATTTTGAATTGGAAAATATTGCTGGGCCATTGAGTACATGGAGGTAAATCACATGTAATGTGTAAAAAGACTGAAACAGTACAAAGGGAATAGATTGTAAAGAGGATTAAATGCCAAGTAAGTTTACATTGGCTCCTGTAGGCATCAGGAATATATTTGTATTTATTTATATTCATTATATACATTTTTTTAAACTTATATAGTGCTTACTATGTGCCAAATACTCTCCCAAGCAGTTTTCAATTATTATTTCATTTGATCTTCGCAACAACCCTGGAGGAGGTAGGTGCTATTATTATATTCATTTTACAGCTGAGGAAACTGAGGCAAAGAGGGATTAAATAGCTTACCTAGGGTCACACAGCTAGTAGGTATCTGAGGCCAGATTTGAACTGAGGTCTTCCTGACTCAAGGCTTGCCCTATCCACTTTACTCCCTAGCTTCCCTGAAGCATTTTGCCATTCATGTCAAAGATGGATTGAAATAGAGAAAGGCTTGAGATAGGTTATTGCAATAGCCCAGGCTAGAGGTGATGAACACCTGAATCAGAGTGGTGTCAGGGGTTTAGGGTGTGTTCATGGAAGACTACTCCCTCTGATGTGAGGGCTGTTGGGCCCTTTTCAGGGCTGCTTTCTACCTTTGATGTCCATCTGACTCACTCAATCTCAGTTGTGGCTCCAAGAAGATGTAGCATGTGCAGCAGCCACACCCTAGTAAACCGATTCAGCTGATGGGCTAAACCAAGTTGAGGCTCAAGTTGAGGGATCTCAAATCTTTGAGTGAGTTAAGGGGATGTCTACTCCAAGAATGTGAAGACTTTCCCTCATGGAATGGGCAGATGAAAATAATTTGATTCGACAGCCATGAAGAAGGGTGAAGCAGACACTGTGGAGCACTTAGAGCTTGACACCAAGGTCATCCACTGTATCCTGAGCCATCACCTGGGTCTTTAGTTTTGTCTTGCCACTAGACTTGATGACTCTGGAAGAGAGTGAAGCTGATGACTTCACACAACTCTTCCTCACTTAAATACAATTTATGGATGAATCAAAAGACATCACCCATACCATTTTACAATTTTTACCTACCTCAAAATCCTCTTGAAATAGTCAATTGACAAAACAGCAGGTACAGATATAATGGGAACTATAGTCACAACACTGCATATGGCTCTGGTCATAGGATTATCCTCTCACTGAACTGAGGCAAAAGTGAGATTTGCAGCCCCCTGCATGGCTGAACAGCTGTTTTTAAGGACCATACTACTCAGGTCCTGGCAGGAGGAAAAGACTGCAAAAGGTACCTTAAAAATTGTCTGCTTCACACAAACTTGGCCTTCTTACCATGGTAGGCAGGGATCCCACCCTGTGGTCAAAACAAAAACAAACATACAGAATCACTCTTCAAGATGATTCTACTCACTGTCAGCACATGGAATGTGTGCACACTTATGGACAACACAAAATCCAGTAGATTTGAAAGATGAAAAAACTCTTACTGCAAAATGACTCAGTGGATAGTACATCCTGATAGCAGCCCTGAGTGAAGCAAGACTGGCAAATGGAGGCCAGCTTAACAAAGTCAGAGCTGAATACATATTTTTTTTTTTTCTGGAGTGCCGAAGTGAAGGGGAGCACCATGAAGCTGGGTGTGAGCTTTGAAAATCAAAACTAATCTAGTCAACAAACTTTTATGCCTACCAAAAGGAGTGAAGGACAGACTTGTGATGATGTGATTTCCAGTTATAGGAAAGTACCATGCCACCATCAGTACATGTGCTCCCATCATGATACCCTAATGAGGCCAAAGAAAAATTTCATGAAGACCTGGAGACTCTCATCATCAATGTGCAGAAAGGAGACAAACTTATAATTCTTGGTGATATTAATGAAAGAGGAGGCACAGACTACCAGACATGTCAAGGAGTCCTTGGGAGCAGTGGAGTAGGAAACAACAACAGCAACAGTCATTTACTTTTGAAAACTTGTGCATCTCATGACCTTCTCACCACCAACGTTGTCTTCCATTTATCTACATGCAACAAAACTTCAAGGATGCACTCTCACAGCAAACATTGGCATTTAATAGACTATGTCATGGTAAGGGGAAGGGACAAACAAGATGTGAGAGTGATTAAGGCAATATGTGGTGCAGAGTGCTGGACTGACCATAGACTTAACTTCTGCAAGCTAAATATTCACATTCAACGAAAGTAGTGGTCCCAAGGCAAGATGACTACCTGAAGTCTTAATGTGAATAGATTAGAATACTTCTCCAAGCACTCCATTATTGACTTGAAGGGAAAGTTGAGTCAACACACATTTGGCAACAGTGGAACAGAGAAAGATTGGGCAGCTTTCAGAGGTTTGGTGTACAGCACTGGGTCAGACTCATCTGGGTCAGAACACTCAAAAATATCAAAGCTGAATTGAGGAAAATGATGGGGAAATTCAGAAGCTGTTAAATAAAAAAATGAGAACTCCATGGGGTTTATCAGCAGGATAGTTCATCTGTCTCTAAGAAGGCAGCTTTTAACTCTATCAAAAGTATAGTTCAAACAAAGATTAGATAGAGATTCAAGATTCTTGACTAAGTAAGAAGGCAGTTGAAATTTGGTTTTATGCTGATAGTAACAATTCAAACCACTTTTATGGTGCCATGAAGTCTATTTATGAGCTAAAAACCTGTGGTGTATCTCAATTACTTAGTGTTGATGGAGCCATAATCACTAATCACAATGATTAGTGATAAGGATATGTTCATGCAGAGATGGACTGAATACTTAATAACTGACCATCATCAATCAGTACTAAGCTATTGACCATATACCTCAGTTTGAAGTCAAACTCTCTCTAGCTGAACTTCCAGCTGAAAAATGCTGTTTTGAATGTAATTAAGCTCCTCTTCTATGACAAAGCAGTTGCAATTTACCAACCGGGTTCTCTCTCTTAGTTATTGTTGACAATATTTTTCCAGAGTTCTCCTTAATAGGCTGATCCTTCACCTGGAAGATCCCTCACCTGAGAGCCAGCTTGAATTCAGAAGGGGTCCAGGGATGGTCAATATGGTGTTTGCTGCCTGACAATTCCAGGAGAAATGCCAGGAACAGAACAGAGATCTGTACACAATATTCATTTATCTAACCAAGGCCATTGACATTGTCAGTCCTGAGGGCTTGTGGAATATCATGGAAAATTTTGGGTGCCCAGAGAAGTTCATTAGTATTGTATATCAGTTTCAAGATGGCATGCTTTCATAGGTTTTGGTTAATGGACAATGCTCTCATGTTTTCCCAGTCACCAGTGGAGTGAGAAAAGGCTCTGTGCATGCTCCCATATTTTTAGTATAATGTTTTCAGCAATGTTGTCAGATGTCTTCAACAAGGACATAAATGGCATCAAGGTCAGCTACCACACTGGTGGTAAATTATTTAACTTGATAAGGCTACAAACCAAGACTAAAGTGGAGGGAGAGTTGGTGTATGACTTTTTGTTCACAGAGGATTGCGCACTCAATGCAGCCTCTGAGGCTGAGATGCAATAAAGTACAGATTGATTTTCTGCTGCTTGTGCTAATTTTGACTTAACAATTAACACCAACAAAACACAAGTTCTCTACCAGCCAGCACCATACCATCCAAATGTGAAATGATCTACACAAACCGAGAAATATTGAATGTTTTAGATAAATTCACTTACTTTGGCAGTATACTTTCCAGGGATGTGCATATAAATGATGAGATTGACTCACTCATTGCCAGAGCTAGTTCAATATTTGGGAGGCTCTGAAGGAAAGTGTGGGAGAGAAGTGGTATTAAACTGCCTACCAAATTGGAGGTCTATAGAGCTGTTGTGCTGACCTCATTGTCACATGCCTATTATACCTAGACTCCAAATCAGCACCACACCAGAGAATTGAATACCTTCCATTTTAATTGTCTTATAAGATTCTGAAAATCACCTGGCAAGATAAGGTACCAAGTGCTGAGGTTCTTTCTCAAGCTGAACTACCAGGCATTCAAACTCTGCTACAGAGAGTGCAACTCCAATGGGTTGGTCACATTGTTTGAATGCCAAATATGTGTTTGCCTAAAAGTCTTTTTTTTGGAGAACTCACACTAGGTAAGGGCTCACACAGAGGTCAGAAGAAGCAATACGAGAACACTCTCAAAGTTTCTTTGAAGAACTATGGAATTGATTGTGAGTCATGGGAGATACCAGTGAAGGATTGTCCAGCATGGCTTTCCCCCATCAAAGAAGGTGCTGTGCTCTTTGAATGAAGGAGAATTGCAGTAGCTCAAAAGAAACATGAGATGTGGAAATTTAGAGATATTTCCACTCCAAATGTTCATATGAACTATTTGTATCCTACCTGGAGTAGAGCCTTCCAAGCTTCTATTGTTCTGCTCAGTCATAGTTGGACACACTGTACCTTGACTCCAACATTGTGCTGTTGTTTTGGTCCTCCTTGCAAATGAAGGACAACCAACCAACCAGAGTTGGTTGCCAACTAGTAGCAATATGAGTGTAGCAGAAGGAATGTTTAATCAAGTTGAAGTTAAAGGGCCAGATTTGGGAATATGTAAATTCAGAGTACCATAAAAGTTATGAGAGTTCAGAGAAGGTAAGAAACGAATATAGGAGAGAACAGTTTCGTGGAGAAGAGAAAACCGAAGCTAGCCTTGAAATGGTATGTAGAAATGAGATAGGTAGAAAGTAGTAAGATAAGCATCTCATCTCTGAAAGTTGGGAATAATTTAGGTTGTTTTGACAGCCTTGAGGATACTAAGTCTGATTTGATTGGAAGATTGATGTTGAAGATCAGTGGCAAATAAGATGGAAGGGAGAACGATGACCGACTATGGAATGCCTTGAATGCCAAGAAGACATGCTTAGTTTTAATCTTGTAGGCATTCAAGATAGTCTTATGTTTTGAGGGAAGAGAAGCTTAACTCCTTCTACTACATTTTTTATCAGAACATGTGTTTTTCAGATTATCCTATTTTAGAAATAGCCCTTTCATTTGAGTTATCTGACATTGTCTTCAACCTGGGATAGAATACATAGGTAAGTCATTGGTCTATGATTAACTTTTACAATGATGAAATACAAGAAAAAAGCTGAAGAAGAGCAGATCCAAACATATTTACGGGTAATGCATTTCATTGTTTTATATCAAAAGAGTAAGCACTCTATCCCTTGGTCCAAATTTTGTATTGTGTGTTTCTTTAATCCCATCTCCAGACCACACTTATGATGGCATCATTATAAGGAAAACCTAGTTTGGAGAATTCCTTCACTAATTCAGAGTAGACAACTCATTTTCGAGTTACAGTCTCAGGGGGTTGACCAAAGCACTGAAATGTCAAATGACTTTCTCATGAACATTCAATCACTATGTTTCAAAGGTAGGACATGAACCCCATTCTTCACGACACAAAAGCCAACCCTTTATATACTCAGCCATGTGATTTCTCACAGTGTTATTAAATGAAAATAAAGAAAATATTGAGGGTTTGGGTCCAGGGGTAGCATAAAGGGAACATTTCAGAAAATTAATATAAACAATTGTAAGAAATGTTCTCTGAATTGGAAACAAAAAGTCAAAGAATTTTCTAAAACAAAATAATCTTTTTCCCTCCAGGTAGCCAACATGTATTTTATTGCCTTAAAAACAAACTTTTGACAATTAGTTTAGTGTGAGAAAAACAAATGCAAAGGGATTGTTGAGTTTGTATCTGTTGCCAGTGGTTATATTTTTTAAAGCAAATACCTAATGGAAGGTAGTTATAGAAAATGTATTAGTTCTTAATAAGATTTTTGTATGTACTTAATTGGATACTTCTGGTGTGCAAAATAACATAAATCTCCATTTTTGCTGAGTTGTCTTAAAGCTTCAAATTAAACTCCAATTATAAGTGAGGACAGAAGGACCAAAATAATTAATTTAAGGGATTAGTGACAAGCCAAAATGAAATTCAAGTGTAATGAATCATTTGTTCATGTCTTAGTTTCTTCTATCCTGTCAAATAATATGAGAACCACTGAATTTAAAATCAAGCATCTTATTGACATCTCCATCTTTTGTTCATATCTGCCTCAGAATTTATCCTTGCATGCTTTGGGTTTGTGTGACAGGTGCACTCAGCTAGCTTAAGGGAAAAATAAATTAACAAAAATAAAATTCCTATGCAGTACTCTTTTCTTACATCTTTCTTTTCTTCTTTTCACCCCAGAGAAGCCCCTGGGTTGCATCTCAATACAAGAACAATGTCACAGATAAGGAATTTATAAGCTGACTTCAAAAGAGTTAAGAGTAAAATCATAACAATGTTTCAGGGATAGATGTATATTAAAAGAAAAAAAAAGGTATCATTTCAGGAACTTGAGAAGAAACACCAATATTGTTCCCAGTTCAGGTTGTTTTCTTTCCCTGGTTTGGCATCTCTTTTCAGTGACTTGATTTACTGGGCTCAAGGTGATTTGGGGCATTATCTTAAAGTTGTTGGAAGGAAATGTTGGGAGAGTTTAGCTGGGTCCCAGCCTGTAATCTGGAATCTTGGCTCAGCCCTTTCCCCTAGCAACCACCCCAGTAATTAGTTCTTGATATTCTCCTTTATTTCTGCCTCAACATAGCCCCAAGTGAGCTTTCTTTTATACAAAAGAAAAATCATTTAGTAAAACCAATTGATGAAGTGACTGCATTTAATATTATAATTCATAGAAAAAAGGTGTTGATGTGAGTTGGTGCACAGCATTAAGGGAGAACCCTACACATTTGAAATCACAGGTTCACAGCAAAAGAACAAAGTAAAACAAAATAAAACAACACACACACACACAGACAGACATATTTGCAACAGATTTCTATGGGAAATGACTACAGTGTAAGTATAGTTTATTTTAGCTTTCTAGAATTCTGGTGGGGTGTAAATTCACAGGGGCCAAGAATCCCTTTTTTATTCAAGTCAAGACATGTTGCTGTAATGCTGGAGGTGTTAGGTACAGGAAAGGTTTTGTCTTATATACAATTGAAGGGTGACACAGCTGAGCAGAATGTAAGTGATATTTAATTAGAAGCCAAGGGGAGATTGAAGGCCTGTGACAGGAATAAATCAATGTATTTGATCATTAGACTTTGTATAGGTTTGGCTGCTCTTGTAATGGGAAGACATCACATGATATTGCCTTCAAAGTCCTTGACATAGCTGTGATATACTCATTGGGTGCTCTTTGGTCTTGGAGCCTTTGACTTTCTTTCACTTGTACTTTCTACAATGTGATCTTATTCTTCCTGTCCAACCTAAAAATGAAAATAAAATAACTATTCTAGTAGTGGTTTCCATAGTGATATACTTTATGTAAACATACCTGTCTATGTTTATATCTGTAATCAAATTACTTAGATGTTAGAAGAGAGAAAATGAGAAAAGCATCAATAGTTTGGGGTTAATAATATACTTCATAATTGTAACATAAAATTTTTAACATATTTTCTAAAACTATGTGTTTTATTTTAAGAGGTATTGCTTTCTTTATTTTAATTTCTTCCTTCTTTCTTCCCTTCCTCCTCTTTTCTTCTCTATTCTCCTTCTTCTTTGTTTCTTTTTCTTCTCTACTGCCTCTTTCTTTTTTCCTTTCTCCCTCCCTTTCTTCCTTTCTCTTCATTTCATCCTTCCTTCTTTCCTTTTTTCCTTCCTTCCTTCTTTTTTTTCTCTTGCAACTAATTTCTCCTAGTTAGGAAGTTTTGGATCATAGGTACATTTTCCTTATGGTTTCTTACAGTTTTTTTGAATGAAATTAATATTAAAGAAAGTTAAAAAATAGTTTCTGTGTGTTTTTTGTTAGACAGAAAGTACCAACAAATATCTGGATAATTGAAGTGCTCCATTGCTACTATATTATTCCTCCATGGCAGGCTTGTGAGATATTTCCTATACATCATACATTTCTTCTACCTTACCAAGTTGTCTGTAGTTTACTCTGAGGACAAAACTCTCTTTAGTTGGTTGTTGAATTGAACTTCAACCAAATGCTTTCTATCCTCTAGTTCCTGGTTTTACTCACTAAGTAGGCTCCTTAATTTAACAAATGAATCCACCTTCCTTTTACCCATCCTGTTTCATTTGAAGAAGGTATACCCATGAAGAATGATAATGAATTCATGTGTCTGATCCCAGTAAATATCGGTCAAATCTATTTATTAAAATTATCTTCTTACCCAAACACTTCTAATTCATCCTGCTTATTGCCTAAACTGTGAATTTGTGCCTACAAATTTGGTTCCATTTGTTTTATTGTTGGCTGATTTCTTAAATTTTGTATCCATTGAATTTCTGTGTGTCTTAACCACTATCCTTCTCTCTCTATTGTAGCTTTTCTCTTAAGTATCCAATTTACTGGCTAACTATAGATAGTTTGCTCCGTTCCCTTTCCAATCCATTGCAAGGCCATCTCTTCATTAGATTCACAAGTCATTAGGCAAATGGATTCTTACTAGCCTTTGTCAGTTCTACTCCCTCTCATACTTTAAGCTGTGGTCTATATATATTAATTCACCTCCCACATCTGCTTTTCTCTTCTGTGTCCTTTGTTTTAAATTGTTAACAGTGATCAATGTACCACTTCTATACTAATAGTCTTCATTTTTTTTCCCAAAAGCTAATCATCTCTGGCAAATGCATTCTTTCTGACAGTGCTCATGTGAGTCCTCAAAAGTACATTATCTATTTTGAAAATTCTTTGGAGGTCTTCATTTATAACTTGGCTACATGGGACAGGAAGACACTAGTTCCTCTCTTTGGTGATTATCAGGTTGACCAGTGCCTCACTAACCAATCAAGGAGTCATCAACAATCATTACTTTTCTTTCTCTGACTCTCCCTTGATGGCTAATCTGACAATCTGAAAGCAGCTACAGATCTACTTAATTTCTTCTCGGGAAAGTGGTCTCCAAACATTTTGAACATGTGTCCCTGCTACTGCTCAGCCACTTCAAGACTATTCCAACACAACTATGGACATCATCTACATCTACTTCCAGTTGGCAACTTGGACTCCGCCTCAGAACCATCCTGGACTCTGAGAAATGAACTTTAACCTTATGTTGGTCAAATCATTGCCTTTACTTCACAACCTATCATACTGTCTTGGTGTATAAAATTCCCTTCCCCCAATTCTTCCTAGTCATCTTTATGTAGTCTTCCCCCTTACAGTTGGGATTCCTTTCATGGATTGATTGAGCTAGATGGCTACTAAGGCCTTCTAACTGTAAAACTCTGTCATTCCATGATGATCTCTACAGGTCAGATACCAGGTAGTACTGAGTATGGCTATCCTAACTAGGGGGAATTATCATAGTTCTAGAGCAGATGACAAGATAACTAGATAATTCGTAGTTTCCTAATGATAGATGCCCTTCTTCATTCTCCTCTATGAATGGGATGGCCCAATGTTAGCAGCAGCCACTCCTATCCCTCATCTCTTATTAGCTGCTACTGCTTACTCCCACAATCTCATTCAGGCTGCTGCTATCTTTATTCATCTAGAGCAGTGCTTCTCTCAACCCACAGTTTAAGAAGTGTTGAAGGGGTCATGAGTGGAACAAGTTTAAGAAGCCCTGATCTGGAGCACTCTGCATCTGTGGTTCCTTCTGGTTCCTAAGAAAGCCTCCTTCACTGGGGGTAGGGAGGGGAGTTCAGTGAAAAAGAGGGAAAAAGGTGTCAACACAGGCAGCAGCAGCTCTTGTGTGCAGTTCTTGTCAGGAGATATGCAAAGTATGGGTGGTCACTAATGCTGCTATAGAGACAAGGAGGATAGGCTTGAATACACAAGGGGCATGGTGGGGGAAGCACTTCCTGCCTGCTTGGGGAGAACATATTGGTTGACTGTCTAGCACAGCCTCCAATGGGTACATGTGGGGTAAGGAGATTGGCAGAGGCAGGTAGTGGCTGCAATTCTTCAGAACAACTGGACTGTCCTCTTCAGTTCTTAGATTTTCTTCATATACCTAATGGATGTCTTGAGCAGTGGAGAATGGGCACCAAACACAACAAAAACTAATTCATTTATTTTTAGTTTTCAACATTCACTTCTGTAAGATTTAGAGATTTAAATTTTCTCCCCCTCTCTCATTTCCACATTCTCACCTCCCCCTTCCCCAAGACAGTGAGCAATCTGATATAGTCTCTACAGTTATACTTACATTAAACATTTTCACATTAGTCATGTTGTAAAGAAGAATTAGAATGAATGAGAGGAACCAACAAGAAAGAAGAAACAAACAAACAAAAAAAAACAAAAGAAAAAAAGGGAGAGAGAGCAAATAATATGCTTCAGTTTGCATTCAGACTCCCTAGTTCTTTCTCTGGACTTGTATAGCATTTTCCATCATGAGTCTTTTGGAGTTTTCTTAGATCCTTGCATTGCTGAGAAGAGCTAAGTCTGTCAAAGTTAGTCATTGCACCTTGTTGCTGTTACTTTGTACAATGTTCTCCTGGTTCTGCTTACTTCACTCAGCATCAGTTCATGTAGGTCTTTCCAGGTTTTTCTGAAGTCCACCTGCTCATAATTTCTTATAACATAATAGTATCCCTTTAGTCATATACCACAACTTGTTTAGCCATTTCCTAATTGATGGGCATTCCATCAATTTTGAATTTTGGCCACCACAAAAAGAGCTCCTATAAATATTTTTGTATATGTAGATCCTTTTCTCATTTGTATGATCACTTGGGGATACAGCCCGAGAAGTTCCATTGCTGGCTCAAAGGGTATGCACATTTTTATAGCCTTTTGGGCATAGTTCCAAATTGCTCTCCAGAATGGCTGGATCAGTTCACAACTCCATCAATAACACATTAGTGTTCCAATTTTGCAACATCTTCTCCAGCATTTATCATTTTCCAGTTTTGTCATGTTGGCCAGTCTGTTAGGTGTGATGTGGTAGCTGAGAGTTGTTTTGATTTGCCTTTCTCTAATCAATAGGGATTTAGAGCATTTTTTCATATGACTATAGATAGCTTTAATTTCTTTATCTGAAAATTGCCTGTTCATATCCTTTGACCATTTATCAATTGAGGAATGGCTTGTATTCTTATAAATTTGACTCAGTTCTCTATGTATTTTAGAAATGAGGCCTTCATTAGAGACACTGGATGTAAAATTTTTTCCCCAGCTTTCTGCTTCCCTTCTAATCTTGGTTGCATTGCCTTTGTTTGTACAAAACTTTTTTAATTTGATGTAATCAAAATCATCCATTCTTCATTTCATAATGTTCTCTATCTCTTGTTTGGTGATAGATTCTTCACTTTTCCATAAATCTGACAGGTAAACTATTCCTTGCTCTCTTAGTTTGCTTACAGTATCAGCCTTTATGTCAAAATTGTGTAACTATTTTGACTTTATCTTGGTATAAAGTATAAGATGTTAGTCTATACCTACTTTCTGCCATACTATTTTCCAGTTTTCCCAGTAGTTTTTGTTAAATAGTGAGTTCTTCTCCTTGAAACTAGGGTCTTTGGCTTTATCAAACAGTAGATTACTATAGTCATTGAATATTGTCTCTTGTGTACCTAACCTATTCCACTGATCCTCCACTCTATTTCTTAGAGAGTACCAAGTAGTTTTGATGATTGCTGCTTTATAATGCAAGTTAATATCTGGTTTAGCTAGGCCACTTTCCCTTGTATTTCTTTTCATTAATTCCCTTGATATTTTGGACTTTTTCTTCCAGATGAATTTTGTTATTATTTTTCTGACTCTATAAAATAATTTTTGATAGTTTGGTATGGCACTGAATAAATAAATTAATTTAGATAGAATTTTCATTTTTTTAATTAGCTCAGCCAAACCATGAGTAACTGATATTTTCCCATTTATTTAGATCTGACTTTATTTGTGTGAAAAATGTTTTGTAATTTTGTTCATATAATTCATGGGTTTGTTTTGGCAGGTTGACTCCCAAATATTTTATAATTCCTACAGTAACTTTAAATGAAATTTCCCTTTCTATCTCTTATTGTTTGGCTCTGTTAGTAATATATAGAAATGCTGATGATTTATGTGGGTTTATTTTATATCCTGCAACTTTCCTAAATTTGTTCATTATTTCAATATTTTTACTTGATTTTCTAGAATTCTTTAAGTGTATCATCATATCATCTGCAAACAATGATAACTTTTTTTTTTGCCGGCTCTAATTTCTTCAATTTCTTTTTCTTCTCTTACTGCTAAAGCTAACATTTATAGTACAATCTTGAATAATAGTGATGATAATGGACATCCTTGTTTCACCCCTGATCTTGTTGGAAATGCTTCTAGCTTATTCCCATTTTATATATAATGTTTGCTGATGGTTTTAGATAGCTACCACTTACAATTTTAAGGAAGACTCCATGTATTCCTACACTCTTTATTGTTTTTCATATGAATGGGTGTTGAATTTTGTCAAAAGATTTTTCTGTATCTATTGAGATAATGTTATGATTTCTGTTGCTGATATGGTCAATTATGCTGATAGTTTTAATCTCTTTGGTAATATTTTATTTAATTTTTTTTGCATCTATATTTATTAGGGAAATAAGTCTATAATTTTCTTTCTCTGTTTTGACTCTTCCTAGTTTAGGTATCAGCAACATATTTGTATCATACAAATAATTTGGTAGGCCTCATTTTTTGCCTATTTCCCCAAATAGTTTATATAGTATTGGAATTAATTGTTTCTTAAATATTTGGTAGAATTCACTTATAAATTCATCTGGTCCTACAGATTTTTTCCTAGGGAGTTCATTGATAGCTTGTTCAATTTCTTTTTCTGAGATGGGGCTATTTAAGTACTTTACTTCCTTTTCTGTTAATCTGGGCAATTTTTTTTGTAAATATTCATCCATTTCACTAAGATTGTCAAACTTATTAGCATACAGTTGGGGATAATAGCTCCTAATTATTGTTTTAATTTCTTCCTCATTGATGTTGAATTCCCACTTTTCACTTTTGATACTGGTAATTTAGTTTTCTTCTTTCTTTTTTTAAATCAAATTAACCAAAGGTTTATCTATTTTATTGATTTTTGTTCATAAAACCAGCTCTTAATTTTATTTATTAGTTCAATATTTTTTCTTAATTTCAATTTTATTAATCTCTCCTTTAATTTTCAGAAATTATAATTTGGTATTTAATTGTGGATTTTTAATTTGTTCTTTTTCTAGCTGTTTTAGTTGCATGCCCAATTCGTTGATTTCTTCTTTCTATATTTTATTCATGTAAGCATTTAGAGATAAAATATTTCTCCTAAGAACCACTTTTGCTGAATGTCATAAGTTTTTGTATGTTGTCTCATTATTATCATTCTCTTGAATGAAGCTGTTGATTGTTTCTATGTTTTGTTGTTTGACCCACTCCTTCTTTAAGATTAGAGTATTTAGGGGGCAGAGCTAGATGGTGGAGTGAAAGCAGTGACTTGCTTGAGCTCTCCCCCAAACCCCTCCAAATACCTATAAAAAATGGCTCCATGCAAATTCTAAAGCAGCCAAATCCACAAAAAGACAGAGTGAAACAAATTTTCAGCCCAAAACAACCTGGATGGTTGATCAGAAAGGTTTATCACTCCAGGCTGGGTGAGGAGCACAGTTCAGTGTGGGTGTACAGGCTGCAGTGAACCTAGAGCAGGCCTCAGAGGATTGAATCACAGGCAGCTGTGGCAGATTCCAGACTTCTCAACCCACGAGCACCAAAGACAACTTAGAAGTTCAGTGGGAAAACTCTGTGACTGCGGTGAGAGAGAAGCTAGATCTCAGCCCCAGTTCCCCCATGGCCCCAGGGTGGCAGCTGCCTCCTGAGCTTCTGGCCCACAGACTGAGGGGGAATCAGGTAACTGATCAGAGGGGGATTGCAGGGATCTCTATGCCAGTGCTGAGGCAGGAATCTCTTGCTTTGCCCATGCTTGGATCTGTGTCACAGTTCTGAGGGGCGGTCCTGGAGCAAAGAGGAGCACTGGTGCGATGGAGTTTGTAGTGCTGCTCAAGAGGAAATCCTCTTCACAGTTCCAAGGCAGAAAAGAGTATTTGTAGTTACTCATAGACCAGAGTACAGGCTAGGAAAGGAGTAAACACCTTGCCCCTTATCATAGCACCTTGGAAGAACTGAAAATTTACAGGTCCATAGAAGTATCTCTGAAACCAACTGCACAAAACCCCTAAAGCTTGGGACAGTACATTCTCCACATTGGAAGCAGACCTCTACCTTAATAAAGAGTTTATAACTCAAGTAATTGGCTGGGATCATGAGCAAACCTTGCAAGAAGTGTCAGACCATAGAATCTTTTTTTGATAACAAAGAAGATCAAAACACACAACCAGAAGAAGACAACAAAGTCAAAGTTCCTAAATACAAAGCCCCTAAGAAAAATATGAATCAGTCTCAGGCCTTGCAAGAGCTCAAAAAGAATTTTGAGAAGCAAATAAGAGAAGTAAAGGAAAAACTGGGAAAAGAAATGAGAGTGATGCAAGAAAATCATGAAAAACAAGTCAACAGCTTGCTAAAGGAGACTGAAAAAAATACTGAAGAAAACAACATCTTAAAAAATAGCCTAACCCAAATGGCAAAAGAGGTCCAAAAAGCCAAGGAGGAAAAGAATGCCCTAAAAAGCAAAATTGGCAAAACGGAAAAGGAAGTTCAAAAGCTTCCTGAAGAAAATACTTCCTTAAAAAATTAGAATAGAGCAATTGGAAGCTAGTGACTTTATGAGAAATCAAGACACTGTAAAACAAATCCAAAAGAATGAAAAATTAGAAAACAATGTGAAATATCTCATTGGAAAAAAAACAACTGACCTGGAAAATAGATCCAGGAGAGATCACTTAAAAATTATTGGACTATCTGAAAGTCATGATCACAAAAAGAGCCTAGATATCATCTTTCAAGAAATTATCAAGGAAAACTGCCCTGATATTTTAGAACCAGAGGGCAAAATAGAAATTGAAAGAATCCACTGAAAGAGATCCCCAAAGGAAAACTACTAGGAATATTGTAGTCAAATTCCAGAGTTCCCAGGTCATGGCGAAAATATTACAAGCAGCCAGAAAGAAACAATTCAAGTATTGTGGAAACACAATCAGGATAACACAAGATTTAGCAGCTTCTACATTAAGGGACCTCAGGGCATGGAATATAATATTCCAGAGGGCAAAGGAGATAGGATTACAACCAAGAATCACCTACCCAGCAAAATTGAGTATAATCCTCTAGGGAAAAAGGTGGTCATTCAGTGAAATAGAGGACTTTCAAGCATTCTTGATGAAAAGACCAGAGCTGAATAGAAAATTTGACTTTCAAATAGAAGAATCAAGTGGAACATGAAGAGGTAAACAGGAAAGAGAAATAATAAGAGACTTATTAAGGTTGAACTGTTTACATTCCTGCATGGAAAGTTGATATTTATAACTCATGAGTCCTTTGTCAGTATTAGGGTAGTTGGAGGGAAAAAAAATATATGTATGTGTTTAGATAGATAGATAGATAGATAGATAGATAGATAGATAGATAGATAGATAGATAGAGGGCACAGGGTGAGTTGAAGATGAAAGGGTCATATCTGGAGAATAAATTAAAGGGGTAAGAGAGGATTATACTGGGAGGAGAAAAGGAGATGTAGAACAAGGTAAATTATCTCACAAAAAACAGAAAAGAAAAGGCTCTTACAGTGGAGGGGAAACAGGGAAAGGTGAGAGGGAAAGAGAGAATCTTATTCTCATAGGATTTGGCTTGAGGAGGGAATAACATACACACTCAATTGGGTATGGAAATCTGTTTTACCCTATAGGAAAATAGGGTAGAAGGGGACAATAGAGCAGGGGAATGATAGAGAGGAGGGCAGATTGGGAAAGGGGGTAATCAAAAACAATCACTTCTGAGGAGGGACAGGGTCACAAGAAAGAATAGAATAAATGGGGGGGTAGGATAGGATTAAGGGAAATACAGTTAGTTTTTTACAACATGACTACTATGGAAGTGTTTTGCATAACTGCACATGTATAATCTATATTGAGTTGCTTGCCTTTTCAATGAGGGTGGGTGGAGAGGGAGGAAGTGAGAAAATTTGGAACCCAAAGTTTTAAATACACATGTTTAAAAAAAATGTTTTCACATTCAACTGGGAAATAAGAAATACAGGGAATGGGGTACAGAAATCTATCCTGCCCTACAGGAAAGAAGAAGGGAAAGGGGATAAGGGAAGTGGGGGGAAAGATAGAACGGAGGGCAGACTATGGGAAGGGATATTCAGAATGCATATTATCTTGGGGTGGGGGGAGGGGCAAGATGGGGTGAAAATTTGGAACTCAAAATCTTGTCGAAGTAAATGTTGAAAACTAAAAAAAAATTAAATTAAATTAAATTAAGGGAAAAAAAAGAAATGATGAACAAGATGCTCTCAGAAAAACCTGGAAAGACTTTCCTGGGCTGATGCAAAGTCAATGGTACTGTGTACAAATTAACAGCAATATTTTGGGATGATCAGCTATGAATGACTTAGCTTTTCTCAACAATGCAATGATCTAAGATTTTGATGTACTTAGGATTAAAAGAAATGCTATCCATCCCCAGAGAAAGAATGGATGGTGTCTGAATATAGATTGAAGCATCTTTTTTTTACTTTATTTTTCTTGAGGATTTTTGTCTGCTTTGTTTCACAACATTATTATTATAAATATGTTTTGCATGACTACACATGTATAATCTATATTAAATTTCTTGCCTTCTCAATGAGGGGGGATTGAAAGGGAGGAAGGAATAGAATTTGGAATTCAAAGTTTTAAAAATGAACGTTAAAAATGTTTATACATGTAAATGGGGGGAAATAAAAAAGAAATGGAGAAAAATAAAGTTTGACAAGAGAAAAAAAAACAAAAAACAAGCAAAAAAAAGATTAGAGTATCTAGTTTCCAATTAATTTTTAGACTATTTTTTTCATAGCCTTTTATTACATGTGATTTTTATTGCATCATGATCTGAAAAGGATGCATCAACTCTTTCTGCCTTTCTGCATTGAACTGTGAGGTTTTTATGCCCTACTATATGGTCAATTTTGCGTGTGTGTGTGTGTGTGTGTGTGTGTGTGTGTGTGTGTGTGTGTGTGTAGGAGCCATATACCCCCAAGAAAAAAGGTATATTCCTTTCTATCCCCATTCAATTTTCTCCGAAGGTCTACCATATCTAACTTTTGTAAGATTCTATTTACCTCCTAAACTTCTTTCTTATTTATTTTTTGGTTAGATTTATGTAGTTCTGAGAGTGGAAGATTAAGGTCCACCACTAGCATAATTTTGTTGTCTCTTTCTTCCTGTAACTCCCTTAACTTATCCTCTAAAAATTTGGATGCTATACCATCTGGTTCATATATTTAGGAATTTTATTACTTCATTGTCTATTGTTTCTTTTAGCAGGATATAGTTTCTTTCCTAATCTCTCAATTAGATCCATTTTTGCTTTTGTTTTGTCTCAGATCAGGATTGCTACCCCTGTTTTTTTTTTTTTTTACTTTTTTTTTTACTTTAACTGAAGCATAATATATTCTGTTCAAGTCTTTTACTTTTACTCTATGTGCATCACTCTGCTTCATATATGCTTCTTATAAACAACATATTATAGGATCTTCCTTGTCCCTGTAGAAAGAATCTATGGTCATTGCCTGTTTCTGCTTTTTGTTCATGGTATTTGCCTATTTCCTGACTTTTAAAACTGAGCTCTCCTGCTAGAGCGCTGGGCTCTCTGACCCAAGTTTCTTATGCTGGAAGCATAAGACCTGGTCACTGGCTTTGTGTGCTGGGAGCTCAGGGGCTGGCAGTTAGAGGCTGTAGATGTCTGGCAACTTACTTGGTGCTGAGCTGCAGTCAGCAACTCTGAAATTGTTGGGGTGAGGGGGTCTTGCCCCTGGAGGACACCTGCCCACTTGGAGTTGTGTTTCTTGGAGTTATGCTGAAGCACAAGGAAGTTTGGCTGCTGAAGGACATCTGCTCATCAGCACATGTGGTTTTCTGAACTGGAGTCTGCCAGTTCCCCTGCCTATGCCTGTGGGTCCTGGTGCTGGTGCTTGCCTGCTCCACCACCCTGGGACTCAGGATCTCCCACTGGTTTGTTGAGGTGGGGCTTGCTGCTGGTCTGCTGGGATGCCTCCCGTCTTGTACTTTTCCCCTTACACCAGAGTGAGAGGGACATTTCTAGTTAATACCCCAAGCTTTCTGGGCTAAAAAACTTGTGTACCCCATCTTTCTGCTGTCTCAGCTGTATGAGGAATTTTCCTGGGGAGATATTTTCTTGTTTTTTAGTGGTCAATAAGGGTGAATGAAAGTGACTTACTGCCTACTGCATCATGTTGGCTCCAGGATGTCTATATTTTCCTTCCTAATACTTCTTGATCAATCAGTTATAGTGTAGGGGGAAGGACATTAGATTGAACATTAGAAGAGCTGAGTTCAAATCCAAACTGATGTTTTGAGCAAGCAACTTGGCAATTCAAGATCGCAGATCTCTCATCTGTGATATAAGAATGTTCAAAGGAAGTGTATATAACTTGCTTTCCAGCTACAATCTAATGACCCATGATAATATTCTCCATCTACTAGGCTAAAGATTAATTCTGCTGTCCATAGCAAACATACCAACGCTGCACACTGTTAGTATTAGAGTACACTAGTGACTAGCAACTGCTTGGTGAAAATTGGCTCAGTCTTCCCTAGCTCCTAATTGAGCAATATTCTATAAAACAATATGTTTCCTTTGATGCTGAAATGATTATTAATAACCAGCATTTTTTCATATGATTTTAGATAATGAAACAATGTATGCAGCTAAAAATTACATTAAAGGTAAGAGCATTAAAAAAGAAAGAGAAACGATTATGAGAAATATTGTTAATATATCAAATGTGACACCCTTTTTCATTTACAGGGATAAACACTTCTATTATGTAACAAAGAGAGGTAAATTTGGAGATAAATTAACTCTAACAATCAAAAACACTTTCAATATTATTTATTTTTGCAATGTAACTGATGTAGCAGTTTTGAAAACAGAACCTATTGGAAGGATTAAAGTTTTTGCAACATTAAGAGAAAGCTATAGTCATTGATTAGATTTCCTCATCCTTTTCTTAGCTAGTCATTTCCCTTTATAAATCATTCATGCCTGAGGAATACTTTTCACTCCATGCTGATTACAAATAATAAAAATAAGAATTGTCAATCTTCTCCTTTTCCAGCATCGGTTGTATCTCTCCTCCACCTTCACCCCTTACTCCAACTAGGACTTCTCTTTTTTTTCCTGTAGTTATATATCTATATCTATATCTATATCTATATCTATATCTATCTATCTTTCTCTGTCTATCTATCTCTATCTCTATCTATCTATCTATCTACATATATAATGAAGGTTCCAGAAGTGGAAATACCAAAGTCTATGTCTGTGATAGTGTTGGATCAGTGCCAAAGTCCTTCTGCTTGCTCTGCCCTTTCACATTCCCTGCCCCCCTCATGTTCTTTCAATTGATTTAAATTCCCCCTGATCATTAATCTGGAATTTAAATAACCTACCTTGCCCTACTCTCCTGGTTTTGTGACCTCTCCTCTCTCTAGTTTATGATACAGTACTTTCTTTGTTCCTGCTTCTTCATATATGCTTGGACTCCAATCATATAGATGATTTTTGTCTCCTTGTGTTGCTTTGAATCTGTGCCTAACTGACCATTGAGGACTGGTTCAACTACACTTGTCCTGTTTCTTTGCCCTGTATATATAAATCTCTTTAAGTCAATTATTAGGCTAGGCTTATAGGGGCTTTATTATGAGAAAAGGATCAAGATATCAACATTCAGGGACACTTTGGAATGGTGGTAGTGTTACAGAATGTATTCAGTTTCAACCATTTTTTATAAGATGGTAGCATAATAATGTACATCACCAGCCTTTCAAAGGGGACTTGCTACTATAGGTGTTCCCAGCTCTAGCACCACTTTCAGCACCATAATTAAAAGCTGATGTCTAATAACTTTAATAGGGAGGCCAATAGACCCCCTTCACCCACTTGTTTCCACTGGTGCAGAATTTATTACTAGTGGATCATAGAGTGAGGGTTGTGCTCCTTCCATAGAAACAAGGCAAGGTGTTCTTCATCTGAGATGTAGACTGATACTTTTGATAGGCATTGAATTTAGAGTCAAGGGACCTGAGAACAAATCCTGATGCTGTCACATCCTCCTTATGTAATCATAGTTAAATCACTTCAACTCTCTTGGCCTCAGTTTTTCATCTGTAAAATGAGAAGGCTGACCTAAATGACTTCTAAATTCTCTGAATTGCTTGATCTATGATTGTATGATTCAATACTGTGGACCCTGAGGAGGGAGATAGATCCCTATTCAGTTAATCAGATTCCCCTCCTAACCTTCCCCTATGACCAAGCTTTCTGTTTATATAGACATTGTATGAGCCTGAGAGAGAGGTTATATGATAATATGTGGTTTAGGTTGAGTGGAAGTTGTAGGCAGGGCTTCTGGAGTTTGGTCTTAGACCTTTCTCTTTGGATTGTAAGGAACAGGAGCATGGTGGATCTGTTTCTGCTTTTTGTTTCCACTCCTTTTGGTAGACTGAAGGAATGAATATCACTCTAGACCTTGCTTGTGACCTGGGTCTATTGTGATCAGAGCTGAGCTTAATAACAAAGGTTTGGCTCTTGTTCTGTCTTTACTTTTTTTCCATCCCTCCCTTTCTTTCTCTCTGTGCTGAGTTAAATAAATTTGCCTTGAATTCAGCAAAATCTAATGAACTAGGAGAATTCATCTAGTCTCATCCTCTATAGGAATAATTATGAACTTTATATTTAAGGCTACAATCAAACATAGCCCATGTCCTAAACATACTTTCCCCAAAACTACTCACCATGGCAGGGTGTATTCCTAGAGATAAGTTTGCTACTTGTCCCCTTAGGATTCTAAGGGTAGCCTTCAAGGATTAGTGGGGTGCCTTTCTAGTGCTGTATATCATGAGTCCCCACTGGTATTCTACCTTTCATGATTTTTTCTTGATTTAATTAGTGAACCAGACTTAGCTTTTGGAAATGGATAAATACTAAATTGCTATAACAAGAAAAGTTGGTACATAATATCCCATGCTGCCCCCTCCCAAATTTTATGAAATAGTTTCTCACTAGTACGTGGGTGTATGTGTACACATACTATACCCACATGTATCTAAGCATCACTCATACCTAGGGAAGACTCTCACTGTGTTCTTATGTATTAAAAGTATCAGAGCACATGATCTTTTCATGTACTTTAAGTGGAATGGGAATAATTGACTTGACTGATCCTGCATCCTTACATATTCTATTTTATTATATAAAACTCATTATTGATAGAATTCTCCAGTGACAATATTCTACTCATTCCAATTAAATATTTTTCTCTCTAGAGAGAATATATATAATATATATAACATATACACACATACATACGTACATGTATATGTATGTGTGTGTGTGTGTGTGTATCATTGTGGGGTTTAACTTTTTGATATGCTAAGATCAAGGACAAAGATATCCAAGGAATTCTGGTATCTCATTAGACTTAAGGACGTAGGAAACTGAAGCAGTAGTGGAAATTGAGAGTTGCTCCCTTTTCCAGTAGTTCTATTGACAATGGGCTTGAGGTAGGCCGGAGAATTGTAAGTAGAAAGTATGTTGACCAACAAGGATAAATCAGTAATAAACCCTATCTCAACTAGCATTACTTAATGGAAAATAATATCGAAAGGCCACGAAAGGGGAAATGAAGCTTGTTTGTCTCTGCTTCTGGCTTCTGAATTCAGCTGGCATCTTCAACTAAGATGTTACCTGTTCCTTATAAAGTGATGGAAGGGCTTTGTTCCATTTGGTTTATCTTATCTCAGTTTTACAGATGTGGAAACCGAAGGTCTAAGAAGAAAAGTGACCAGAGTATAAGTGATAAAATTGTTCCTGTGTTTTTGTTCTAAGTCCTATGCACTTTAAGTTTCATTGTGAGCTAGATTAGGGCAAATAGATATATGTTGACTCAATCTGACTTTATTTTCTAGAAATGTGTCATAGGTTCTTAATATGTTTAGTATGGCATAAAGAACTCTGAATTTGTACTCAGACTTCTGGGCTTAAGTACTGGTTCCAACAAGTTCACCTTTGTGAACTGGAGATAACTCCTTTACTTCTTTGGGACTCAGTTTACTCATCTGTAAAACAAAGGAATTGGATTAGATGATTTCTAATGTCACTGCCAACCTTAATTCTTTAAAAATAGGGACTTTTCAAAAATTTTTATGTAAAGTTCACTGTATTAACTGTGTACAAGTTGGGCAGAAAATGTTTTGTTTTTGTCTTTGAAGCTCTAGCACGTGGCAAGGTGCCTTTATAAATGCTGTTTGAATGAATGAATGAAAGAATGAACTGAGTTAATGATTACTTAAGTGTTTTTAACCTTTGCTGAATACTCCAAAGTAGATGTTTTACATCTCAAATGTTGCCTTAGGAAATATAGACAATAATTTCTCTGTATCCTTTATACGTTCTTATCAACAATTTACTTTCTTCTCAGGCCTCAGGTACCAAGTAATTATACCCTCCCTTCTATAGACATGCTGTTCTTTTTTTTTTTTTTCAGAAAAGATCAATAGGCTCCTAGATATTTGTACCAATTATAAATTCTTAATTTCTTCTTTGAATGTGGGAATGTTTCCTCATGACTTTACCATAATTAATAATTTAATTTATAAAAGACCCCCTGTTGTGGCTCACATTAAAAATACAGCTCAGTTAAAAACATAATAAAATAAACATTAACATGGAATCAAATATTAAAAGACTCAGCAAACTGGCATCAATAAACAAATACAGAAGGAAGTATCTTACCCAATAGGCTGATGGGGAAAACAACTTGTAATCACATTTCAGAGGCTCATCTTTTTAAAAGCCAGTACTAGTTGTTACTATTATGGTCAGAGTCGTATGTATTTGTTCCTGTACCTTTCTGACCCATCCCTTATGTTTTATGGAGGGCAAAGCTGGAATGCATGCAATATCAATTGAAAGCTGACAATTCAACCCAAATTACATTAGCAGAACTGCTTAACAGTCTTATAATAGCTAAAAATTGGATGGCTTCAAGTCTGCCTTAATTTGACTAGATTCATTTTAATTAATGCCTTCAGCATAATGAATCAAGTAAGAATCTCTACTCCTCCCCTACCTCAACCCTTTTAAAAGTTTCCTTACCTATCTTTTGAACCTACCTCGATTTCTACTTACACAAGGCCTAATTAGGTAATTCAAGAGCATTAGAACAACAGTCCTTAACTGGATGTTTGACAAATGTCTGATAACATTGAGACAGTGGAGAAAAGCACTAACGTCCCAAACTGGTAACAAAGCAACAATTTGCTAGAAGATTCCTAGTAATTCAGGTTGTTAGAAATGAAATGAAGGAACCTTAAAAGATGAACCATAATAGTTTTGTGACATTATTTTGTATTGTGTATTACTCTTTATTCTGTATTATTCTGTATTCTACATTATTCTTTGATCATCCCTTTTATCATCCTTATTTGTAACTTATCATCAATCTCTATCTACTGGCTGTTTCTACTGGGGGCTAGGGTATATTCAGGGAAAACTAGTGCCTCTAGTGTGAGGGCTGCTTTCCAACTTTTGTATCCACCTGATTCACCCGGCTCTCACCTTTCGCTCAAAGTAGCTGGAGCATGCACAGCAGCCACACCCCAGGAAACTATTCTAGCATAAGGGCTAAACCAGGTTGAGGGTAACTGAAGGGTCTTAAACACTTTGGTGAGTTAGTGGGTGTCTATCCAAAGCATGTGAAGACTTCCCCTGGTGGAATGGATGGAAGAGATGGCCATAAAGATTGATAAAGCAGGTGCTGTGGAGTGCTTAGAGCTGTGTTAGACATTGAAGACACCAAGGTCATCCATTACACCTCAAGCTACTACCAGTCACCTTTACTCTGTCCTGACACTGGACTGTGACAACTCTAGAAGAGAGAGTGAGGCTGATGACATCATGTGACTCTGCCTCACTTAAATCCACTTGATGCATGAATCAAAAGACATCATCCATACTATTTTAACAATTTTACCTATCTCAACGTCCTCTGGTAACAGGTAGGTGATGAAACAGCAGGTGTGCATACACTAGGAGTTATAGTCACAACCTGACAGACAGGTGGCCCAGGTCATAGGGTCCTCTTCTCACTGGAAGCAACAGTGAGATTCAGCAGCCCCCTGGGTGTCTGAGAAGCCTTTTAAAGACTATACTACTCACTTCCTGTTGTAAGGAGGGGCTAGAATAGGTTCCCTAAAATTGTCTGCTTGCCCAACCCTGACCTGCTTACTGTAGCAGTTGGTGATCACACTCTGTGTTCAAAACACATGTAAAAAAAAAAGTGTACAAAAACTTCTGCAAAGATGATTTCACTCACCATCTGCACATGGAATATATGCCCACTTATGGACAACACAATATCCAATAAACCTGAAAGATAAATACCTCTTGTTGTAAGAAACTCAACTGGTATTACATCCAAATAGCAGCCCTGAATAAAATAAGGCTGGTAAATGCTTACCAAAGTTGGAGCTAGATAGATGTTTTTCTGGGATGACTGCATTGAAGGGGAGAACCATGAAGCTGATGTAGGTTTTGAAATCCAAATAAATTTACACAACAAGGAGTGAATGACAGCCTCATGACAATGTGCTTTCCACTTGTAGGAAGACATCATGCCACCATCATCAGTGCATGTGCTCCCATCATGACAAACCCTGATGACGTCAAAGAAAAATTTAATGAAGACCTATAGAACTTCATCATCAGTATGCCAAAAGAGAACAAGATTATAATTCTGGGTGATTTTAATGCAAGAGTAGACACAGACTGCCAGACATGGAAGGGAATACCTATGACGAATGGAGTTGGAAACAGCAACAGCAACGGTCACTTACTACTGAAGATTTGTGCATCTCATGATGTTCTCATCACCAATACCATCTTCCATTTACCTAAATGCAATAAAACTTCATTAATGCATCCTCATAGCAAACATTAGCATTTGATAGATTATGTCATTGTAAGAAGAGACAGTCAGGATGTGAGTGATGAAAGCAACGTATGGCACAGAGTGCTGGACTGATCATAGACTTAACTTCTTCAAGCTAAATACTCACATACAACAAAACTGGAAGCCCCAAGACAAGATGACTACCAGGAGCCTTAATGTCAATAGAATAGAGTACTTCTCCAAGCAGGAACAATTTGTTGCTAATTTCAAGGGAAAGTTGAGCCAACATACAGTTGGTAACATGGAGCAGAAAAGTAATGAGCAGCTTTCAGAGATTTGGTTACAGCACTGCATTTACTCATCTGAGTCAGAACACTCAAAAACATCAAGATTATTTGGTGAAAATGGTGAGAAAAATTAGAAGCTGCTAAATGAAAAACACGAACTCCACAGTGCTTACTAGCAGGATAGTTCATCTGTCTCTAAGAAAGCAGCCTTTAATTCCATCAAAAGAAAAGTACGTATGAAGCTTAGAGAAATGCAGAACTCTTGGCTAAATAAGAAGATAGATGAAATTCAGTTTTGTGCTGATAGTAACAATGCGAAGTGCTTTAATGAGGGCAATTTTTGGGCCAAAGACCTTTGGCCCAAAGGGTCTCAGTTCCTCAATGCTGATGGAGTCACATTAATTTGTGATGAGGACATGATCCTGCAGAGATGAGCTGAGCTCATCTATAGTGTTCTCAACAGACCATCATCAATCAATGCTGAAGCCATTGACCATTTACCTCAGGTCAAAGTTAACCCCTGTCTAACCACATTTCTACCTGAAGAAGAGGCTTTGAGTGCCATTAGGCTCTTCTCCTGTGGCAAAGTAACTGGTGTTGATTCTATTGCAACTGAGATTTACAAGGTAGGGGGTCCATTGCTCATTCAAAACTGAATGAAGGTTATAAGGCAAAACTCTCCCAGGAGTTGAAGGATGCCTTCATTGTCCATCTTTATAAAGGCAAAGGAAATAGATAGTCCCATGAGTATCACAGGGGGTTTTGTCTCTTAGTCATTGCTGGCAAGATTGTTGCCAGAATCCTTTTTAATAGGCTGATCCTTCACCTGGGAGATAGTTATCTGTCTGAGA
The DNA here is from genome assembly GCF_900497805.2 of Vombatus ursinus. Classification (NCBI taxonomy): domain Eukaryota; kingdom Metazoa; phylum Chordata; class Mammalia; order Diprotodontia; family Vombatidae; genus Vombatus; species Vombatus ursinus. The sequence continues at coordinate 982,598 of NW_020947238.1, forward strand.
GCCAATGTAATTTCAGAAAGGGCCAAGGAACAGTTGAAATCGTGTTTGCTGTCTGACAACTCCAAGATAAATGTCAGGAGCAGAACAGAGGTTGGCAGACAATGTTCATCAATCTGACCAAGACCTTTGATACTGTCAGTCATGAAGGCTTATGGAAAATTATGTCAAAATTCTATTGACAGAAGTTTGTCAGTACTAAACATCAATTTCATGATTATATGTTTTCCTGGCTTCTGGATAATGGACGATGCTCTCATGCTCTCCCAGTTATCAGTGGAGTGCAATAAGGCTGTGTACTTGCTCCCATGCTTTTTAGTAAGATGTTTTCAGCCATATTGTCACATGTCTTCAATGAGGATGAACATAGCATCAAGATTAGCTACTTCACTGAAGGTAAATTATTTAACCTAAAAAAGCTACAAGCCAAGACTAAAGTAGAGAGAGAGCTGGTGTATGAATCTTTGTTCACAGATGATTGTGTATTCAATGCAGCCTCTGAAACTGAGATGCAACAACATATGGGTTGATATTCTGCTGCTTATTTTACCCAAACAATTAGCAACAAGAAAGCAGAGGTGTTCCACCAATTAGCACCACACCATCCATACATGGAATCATCAGTTACAGCAAATAAAAAAAGTTTTGAATATTGTCAATAAGTTCACTTAACTTGGCAGTGTACTTTCTAGAGATATAGACATTGATAATGAGGTTGACATATATATTACCAGAGCTTGCTTAGTGTTTTAGACTGCCTACCCAAATGAAGGTCTACAGAGCTATTATGTTAACCTCATTGTTGTATGACTGTGAAACTTGGGCAGTACTATAGTGCCATGCCAAGAAAATGAATCATTTCCATTCTAATTGTCTTAGGAACATTCTTAAGATCACCTAGTAAGATAAGATACCAGAAACTAATGTCTTTTCTTGAACTAAACTGCTAAGCATTCAAACTTTGCTATGGAGATTACAACTCTGATGGACTGGCCACATTATTCATATGCTAAATGTATGATGCCTAAATAACTATTTTATGGAAAACTAACACAAGACAAGCACTCACATGATGGTCAGAAGAAGTGATAGAAGGACCCTTTTAAGGTCTCTCTGAAAAATTTTGGAATTCATTGCATGACATGGAAGACACTGGCTCATGATCACCTAACATGGCATGTCCTCATCAAAGAAGGCATTGTGCTCTATGAGCAAAATGAAATTGAAGGAGCTCAAAAGAAACATGGGATACACAAATTTAGAGAATCCACCCCTAATGTTCATATGGATTATTTGTGCCTGACCTGTGGTAGAGCCTCCTAAGCTCATATTGGTCTGATCCACCACAGGCAGACATACTGTAATTTGACTCTAACATGGTGATGCCATTTGGGTCATCTTTGAGAATGAAGGACAACATTCACCACTGCCTGCAAAAATGCCCACATCTTCTCATACTCAAAAGCCCTTCCATCCCCACTATCATTCCATATATACCCTATATTTTGTGGCTAACCTTTTTGAGAAGACCATCTACAATAAGTTTCTCCACTTCATCTCCTCTTACTCTCTTCTCAAGTCTCTTTAGTCTAATTTCTGACCTCATCATTTGGCCATAGCTGTTGTCTCTAAAAGTACCAGTAACTTGATAGCCAAATTCAATGACTTTTTTCTTAATTTTCATGCTTCTTCACCTCTCTGCAGCCTTCACTATTGTTGATCATCTTACTAGCTGATACAGTGGATAGTGTTTCAGGTCTGGAGTCAGGAAGTCCTGAGTTCAAATCTGGTCTTAGAATTAACCTCTGACCTTATGACACATGACATCTGCCCTTGTTTTCTTATCTTTAAAAAACTAGAGATAATAATAGCATCTGCCTCCAAGGGCTGTTGGAAGGATCAAATGAAATCATTATAAAGTACTTGGCATAGTGCATGTCACATAATAAGAGCTATAAAAATGTTAGCTCTTATTCTTTCATCTTTCTTTCCTGGTTCTTCTCCTACCTATTTAACCACTCCTTTGTTGGATCTTCATCCAGATCACACCAATTAATCCTTGGTATCTCTCAGTGCTCTGTCCTGGGCCCACTTCTGTTCTCTCTATATGATTTCACTGGGTGATCTCATCAGCTTCTATGGAGTCAATTATTATTTCTATTATGTTGATTCTCAGATCTGCTTATCTATTCCTAATATCTCTGCTGACCTTTAGACTTACATCTCCAATTGCCTATTAGGTATTCCTAAACTAGGTATCCTGTACACATCTTGAACTCAATATGTTCAAAACTGAATGCATCATTTTTCTTGTTAAACCTTCCTCCTTCCAAATTTCCTTATTACTGTCAAAAGCACCACCATCCTCCATTCTCCCAGGCTCACAACCTGGGTGTCATTCTCAAGTCCTATCTTTTCAACCCTACCCCACATCCCATAACTAATTTGTTGCCAAGATCTGACAATTTTGCCTTTTAACTTCTTTCAAATATGTACAGTTAAAAACATGTGTCCTTCTCTTCTCTGGTACAATTACCACCCTGGTACAGGCCCTCATTGCCTCATTCACTATTGCAATAGCCTGCTAGTTGGTCTACCTGCCATCAATCTCCCTTCAAGTCTAGTCCAGGGGTGGAGAACCTGTGACCTTCAGGCCACATGTGGCCCTCTAGGTCCTCAAGTGCAGCCGTTTGAGTGAATCCAAACTTCACTGAACAAATCACCTTAATAAAAGGATTTGTTCTGTAAAACTTGGACTCAGCCAAAAGACCACACCCAAGGACATAGAAGGCCATGTATAGCCTCCAGGCCACAGGTTCACCACCCCAGTTCTAGTCTATTCAACCACCAAAGTGATTTTCCTGAAATGCATGTCTGACCTTGACTGCTTCTAATCTCCAACTCAGTAAACCCCAGAGACTTCCTGTCACCTCCAGGATCAAATATAAAATCTTCCATGTGGTTTTCAAAGCCTTTCATGACCTCGCCCAACCCCTTCCACATCACCAATCTTATCATACTTCATACCCTGCCATATACTTTTCAATAGAGGGCTTCTGGCCTCTTTGATGTTCCTCGAACAATGTACTCCATCTCTTAGTTTCAAGAATTTTCTCTGGCTGTTCCTCATAGAATACCTCCCCCCTCATCTCCTACTCCTGAATTCCCCCACTCTTTCAAGTGCCAGGAAAAATCCCATCTTATATAGGAAGCCTCTCCTAATACCCCTTAATTGCAATGCATTCCCTCAGATATTTCCTGTCACATAAATACATACGTACATACATATATACATACATACATATACATATATATATATATATATATATTTGTTTGAATGTGCCCCCCCAATTAGATTGTGAGCTCCTTAAGTGTGGGGACTGTCTTTTGCTTTTCTTTGTATCCTCAGTGCTTATCATAGTACCTGATACATAATAGACACTTAATGAATATTTTTTATGTTCCTGACTGACATAATGGTTTAAAGTTTACAAAGCACATTATCCTATTTGAGCCTTACAACTATGAGGGAAGTTAATAGAGGCATTAATGATACCACTATTTTGCATGTGAGGAAACTGAGGCTAAAGGAGAGTAAGTTATTTTCCTTTGATCACTTAGTAAGTAAAAGTCAAGGGAAGGATTTTAACCTAGAGTACTTCCTGACTCTAAACCCAAGATGGTAAAGACTACACCGCACTGCCTCTCTGCCATTATGGAGAGAATGTTTTAACAGTGGTAGAACATAAATGGAGAGATTTTCTAAAACATCAAGGCCAAGTGTTTGCTAGCAACATAATAGAGGTGATTATCCCAGTGATTCAGATTAAAATGAACAAACTTTGGCAGCTAACCAAATTGGTCAATAAGAGAAATAAAAACAAAAAGCCAATTTTTATCACAAGGATATAATTTTGTTAGAAGCCCAAGTATGATCTCTTTGTCTCTATTCCAAATGGTATAATGTGTACCTGACCTTTATAAATATCTAATCATAGTGTTACTCCTCAAAGAGAGCTTAGAGATTATCTTTTCCAGAGCTTTTTTTAAAAATAAATAAATAAATAAATAATGAAACTGAGACCCAGTTGAGAAGCAAAGTGACATGTCTAACATCTATAAATACTTTGCATCTAAAGCTGAGTGTTGGGCTCTCCCTTTTATTACTTTGAAGTAACATGGAATAATGGTTAGAGCTGGACAATGTCAGGAAATATGGAGTTTAAATAGCATCTCAGATAAATCTTAGTGACCCAGAACAATCATTTAACTTCCATGAGTCTCAACTTCCACATTTATAAAATGGGCAGCATTATCATCTTCTTCATCTTTGTCATTTTCATCATATCTTTCTTCACAGGATAGTTTTAAGGATCAATTGACCAAATCCTAAAGGCAGTGAGAAGGTGTCTTGGATAGAACACTGCTTCTGGAGTCAAAAGATCTGAGTTTAAGCCCAGGCTCAGATGCTTACTAACTGTGTGAAGGGCAACCTCAGTCTGCTTCATTTTCCTCATATGTAAAATGGGGATAATAAGTGCCTATCTACCCGGGTGGTTGTGGGGATTAAATAATGTTTTCAAAGTGCTTTGCAAACTTTAAAGTGCCATATAAATACAGCAATTATTATATAATCTATGCAAAGCATTTTGCAAACCCGAAAGCCCTATATTACATATTGGCTAATATTATTATCTATTAGTTTTCCTTCTCTTTCAAATTTAGTTATATCACTTAGTCATTTCATTGGAGAAAATGGATTACATAACTATCTTTTCACTGGTGACATAGAAATGAATGTTTTTCACATCATCAAGCACAATTGCCATGTAATCCATTGTTTATAAAGCCACATGGAAAAAAGAGATAAAAAGATAAAAAAAAATTCCAGAAGTAGTTCTAAAAAATCTTACGTCTATGTCCAGTAATCATTATCATATTTGGGACATAGCATTTTAGTCTGTGTAAAATAAATATACTTTAACAATTACAATTGCTTTTAAAAATGGCAAAGGTAGAATTGATATAAGGGATAGGGCAAATGTCCTATTAATTAGAGGTACTGAGAAGGACATAAATCTCACACAGAAAACTGTTCACTCCCTTCTCCTTGTCACTTTTCAAACACACTAGATAACTACTTATTGGGTATGTTTCATTGAATATTTCTTTTCAAGATTAGGTCAGATCAGATGTCCATAGAGATTCCTTTCAACTCTGAAACTCCATGACTTCTTTCCTTGGAGTAAGAAAGGATATTGAAAATTAGGCCAATTAGAGGAAGCTTTGGGGCAAGTGTTAAATCAGAAAATGAGTCACTGAGTTAAAGCATTTATGTTTAGAAAACTCCCCTCAAAAAAAAAAAATAGAAGCAAACAGGAAGGAAAGAAAAACATGCTAAGCCTCTTTTGCAGTTCATCATTATTTCACAAACTATACATACTTGTTTATTCCCTGACAAAGTGTTTATTTACCATATATAGACACCAACAACAAAGACTCTTTTGGTTTGTGGTTACTGCAGTTATTTTTGTGACCTGTCAGTGCTTGGGGAATTAGTGTTGGTGAGATAAATTCCTATTATTTTTCTTCTTGCTTTGATTCATCTCTAGTAGACTGCTTTTTCAACAATAGGGGTAGATAATGATCATATTGAATGTTTTAAATACCTTTCAGGCTTGATGCAGAGGAATGGATTAATTGACCACAGTAGCTGCCATCTAGCCTAGATCTATGGCAGGTTCCATTTGTCCAATTAGCCAATCCAGGGAACATTTGTTGGCTACTAGAGACTGATCTTGCCTTTTTGTTTCTTTTTTTGGTTTTTCAAATTTCCTTGGCTTGCTAATCTGCATAATGATATTTCAAAAGCCATTTCATGAATTAATGTATTTTTATTATAGCTGTTTGACTTTTGATGCCATCAATAATTCTTTTTTTTTCCTTGATTCATGAAGTTATGGAATAAAATTAGACTCAAAAATAAATCAGACACAAACAAGAGACTTTGTCTTTTCCCTAAGTCAATAGTTATCTCAAACAGTTGGAGAATTGTTTCATGTTCTTTATGGGGGTTAGTGAAAGAGAAGTGGGGCTGCTCAAAGAAATGCTTTCTGCTTTCCCTGAGCTTCATGACCAAGCTGATTCTGCCTTGCATCTGCTCCCATATTCATTATACCTGAAATCAACTAGACAGGCTTCTAAGAAGCAAACTGAAAAACTGTTTAAAGACAAGAGGAGACAATCTAAGAGTTTTCCAGATTGCCCATGGGCCTGAGCCAGCTTTTGCTTATCATTAGGTGTTATTATATGTGGAAGTTCTGATCTCTCTGGCAGCTTAACATGTTTTGTTTTGTTTTTAAACAAATTACTTGGTGTTTTTTTTAACATTTTTTTTCTTTTTAAATTTTGAGTTCCAAATTCTCTCCCTCTAACACCTCTTCCACTTACTGAGAAGGCAAAGCAATATGATATCAAATATACATGTGCAATGTTGCAAAACAAATATCCATGTTAGCCATATCACAAAAATGGAAGAAAAATAAATTGGGAAAATTATACTTTAGTTTGCACTGAATTCATCAGTTCTGTCTCTGAAAGTGGATAGCATTTTTTCATAACGAGTCCTTTGGAATTGTCTTGGATTATTGTATTGATCAGAGTAGCCAAGTCTTTCACAGTTTATCATCATTACAATGTTGCTATTACTGTGCACAATGATGTCCTAGTTCTTCTCACTTCACTTTTCATCAGTTGGTGTAGATCTTGCCACATTATTTTTTTTTCTGAAACCACTCCCTTGTCATTTCTTATAGCACAATATTACTCCATCACAATTTTATGTCACAACTTGTTAAGCCATTCTACAATTGATGAGCATCTCCTAAATTTCCAATTCTTTGCTTCCACAAAATAAGCTGCTATAAATATTTTTGTACATGTAAGTCCCTTTCTGTTTTCTTTGATTTTTGGGGGTACAGACCTATTAGTGGTATTTCTGGGTTAAAGGATATATACAATTTTATTGCACTTTGGGAATAGTTCCAAATTGTTATCCAAAATAATTGGATCAGTTCATAACTCCACCAACAGTTTACAAGTATACCTATTTTCCCCCATCCCCTCCAACATTTTTCATTTCTGGTAGGTGTGAGGTGGTATCTCAGAGTTGTTTTAATTAGTCTTCCTCTAATCAATAGTGACTTAGAGAATTTTTTCATATGACTATAGATTGCTTTGATTTCTTCTTCTGAAAATTACCTATTTATATCCTTTGACTATTTATTAGAGAAATTTGGTCTTAAGGTTTTATGATATTACTTCATTGTTTCTCCCCATGCATTCCTGGCTGCCTCCCATCCCTGTTGTCACAGACCTTTCCTTCCAACCTCCTAAATTATCTTTGACTCAGAAAATGTCTCAATGTCTTACTCTGAACTTTTGTTTGTTCTGCTGCTCCAAAATTTTATATAAGAAGTTATTTTCAAGTGGTTTGGAGGGGAAGCTTGGGAGAGCTCAGCTGGGTTGCTGCCTGTTCTCCTCCATCTTGGTCAGCTCTATATTCACCATGCTTGTTTCCTCACCCACACCAAATCTTAATCCATGCCTATGTACTTACACAAGGTGAATTGATTTAGTGACAAAAGCCAAGAGTCTTGGTGTTTAACACTTTAACATTTATGCTGAAACAAAGTTATAATTAGTGATTTTTATCATTTTTTTTTGCTATTGGAGGAAATGATGCTGTTGCTGTTTAGTCGCTTCAGTCAATTGAATCAATCAACTATCAACCAGTTATGAATATCTTTAAATAATTTGAAGGTGTCAAAGAGGCTTGATTGGACAAAGACAGATACAATGTAGGAATTCTCTTGTATCTCAGTGAAGAAGACCAAATCTTAGATTATTTTTAAAAACAGCTGGCAAATTTAGAACCAGTAAGCCATATGTGAGAGAACTCCAAACTCAGGAGCTGAGAATTTCAAGACATTGAGAAGAAGAAGGTGGCCTTCATATACTCCCTATTGCCTATATTATCACAGAGTTTGGGTTAATAGGAAACTGTCCATCCATCAGAGAGTGCAGAAAGATTTGTTGAGGGAAATATATTTTCTGAGAAAAAGTAACCAAGTATCCAGAGATAAAATTGACCAGGTAATTACTTGTAAAAATCAGAAGACCTTCTAAAATTCGAAAGAGAAGAGCTGGAGTTCCGATTAGTTTACTGAAATAGAGTACCTGAAACAACAAGAGTTGACAGTCCCCCAACAGAAGATCTCTAAGCAAAGTCTCAATGACCACCTTTCATTTATTCTATTTTTTCCTGTTTGCATTCAAAGTAGATGGCTGCTTAGTTTCTTGAGTCACTTTCAAGTTTCAAACTCCCATGAATGCATGTGGAACGCATTAGTTAGCTGTTATTAAGTTTAAGGCTAGCCTCTCTTACAGTACTACAAGGAAGTTGAGTTGGTTTTGCTGTCTTCAAGGACTCTGAATCTAGTAAAAAGATCAGAGGAAAGAGAAGCTAAGGGTTCAAGTTGAGTGAATAATTCTAAAATTTATCACAAAGTTAATTTTCACTGTTATGATGGTCTTATAGATGACAAAGTTCAGAGCAGGTAGGTGGTACAGTGGATGGAATGCTGGCCTGTGACCTCAAACACTTAGTAGCTGTGTGACACTGAGCAAGAAATTTAATCATGTTTGTCTCAGTTTCCTTTTCTGTAAAATGAGGTGGAGGAGGAAATGTAGCGTCTTTGCCAAGAAAACCCCAAAGATCATAAAGAGTTAGATGTAACTGAAAAAAAAATGACTAAACGACACAGATGAGAAATCTTCTGAGAACTGGTTTAATGGACCAGTTACATTTGTTGCAAAAGAAATATTGATGAGTCATATTTCTTGTCATGTCTCTTATCTCTTCCAAGTCATGGATATGTGTGGGCAGGGAATAGAGGATAGAACGTTGTTGGGCAGCAGAATCCATATTATGAAAAAGATGTGTATCTTAGGGGTTTTAAAGTTAAAACAACGTGATTGAGTAAAAAGAGCCCTGGTTTCTGGAAGTCAAGATGCTTAGACCATTTCACTTCAGTGTGAAAAACATCTCAGGGAAGAAACTACGCATAGATAAGTAAGTTGAAGATAAAGAATCTGAGCATCTCATTATAAACTAAATGGGCACAGCTAACTTCATCAAGCTTTTAACAGGTCTGTCATTTTACTCCTAAATTGGCCAAGTTCTTTCCCTTAGCTCTGGACCTTGACTCAGTTATCCTTGTTTCATGATCAAAACTTTTCTGTCTCAGCCACAGGAACCTTGACTTAGATATTCTTGCCTTCCCTGAATTTCACACAGAGATTCTATATAAATTCTATCTTCCCCAGACTCTACTTAGACAAATTCCTTAGAGCAGATGATCCCTGCTTTCATCCTTTTTCTAGCTACCTTGCTTCTGGTCAGCTAATATGTTCCTAGCTAGCCCTGCAGCCTTCTAGTCTGCATCAAATCGTCCCTCCTTCTGATCTGATTTCTCCGTTTTGCGGGCATGTATCACCCTCAGTCAGTTCCCCTGAGTGTATCCTCATTCTTTTCAGCTTCCCAGCTTCTTTAAAAGAGTTTCTGTTATTCTTAAAAGCACTTTCTGATCTTTTAGCCACTCTAAAATATCTTCCTTTCTTGTGGCACAATAATATTATATTAATTCATGCAGCACAAGATGTTCAATCATTCTCCTCGTTCCCTTCCTGACCCTCTTTTTTAATTTTTTTTTTCTTTTTTGGTGAGGCAATCGGGGTTAAGTGACTCGCCCATGATCACACAGCTAGTAAGTGTCATGTGTCTGAGACTGGATTTGAACTCAGGTCCTCCTGACTCTAAGGCTCTATTTACTGTGCCACGTAGCTGCCCCCCCCTCTTTTTTAATTTCTCTGGACTTCAAAATCCTGACACTCATCCTGAATCCTCCCTCAATGGCTGAGTCATAGTCCTACTGGAACATCCTAACAATACATGTGGCCTGCTCACCCTGTAATGTCCCTCTGTAAGCCTCTTTCACCTCTTCTATTGATGAGTTCCTCCTGGAAACTCCATTTTGTGAAGGGGCTTTCATTGGACTTCAAAATCATGTGCCACTACTAAAATCTTCATTCTCTTCCCTCAACCCAATTTCCCATTCCCTTTCATAAAAAATTAGAATGTAAGCTCCTTGATGTCAGGGGCTAACACTTTTTTTCTGTGTTATTTATATCCCCAGCACTTAGCACATTATCTGGCACACAGTGCTTAAAAAGTGCTCATTTTCTTTATTCCTTCATTCCTTTCTTCTTGATTCCCATCTGCCCTTCTAGTTCTGGGCTATAAAAAGTGTTCCTCTAATTTTTTTTTCTCTTTATTTTTGATTTCTTTGGTCCATGAGCAGTTTAGGAAAACCAAACAATATGTTGTTTGCATTTGCAATAATCCACACTCAGTCTCTCGCTTTCACAATGAAGGAAAGAAGGTAGATATTCTCAATTCTTCTATAAAGTCAAATGTGGTCATTGTAAATAAATGCCATTAGGCTTTGTAGTCTTCTTTCCAAAGAATTGTCACTGATTTGGGGCTTTCAAGTTTACAAAGCATTTTATACTCACTATTTTATCTATAAGGACTGAAGAATTTTATTTAAATACATTGAGACTATGTCAGCCAACCCACAAGGGCAATGTTTTGTTTTGTTCTTTTAATTAAGTATTTGAGGAGCGGGCTACCTTGCTTTGTATTCTGGTTTAAGTAGAATACGTTAAAAACACACACACACACACACACACACACACACACACACACACACACACATGCACACACACACACACACACCCACAAACTGGGAATCAAGAGATCTGTTTTCTGGTCTCTCTCTTGCCATTAATTTTCTGTATGATCTTAGAGAAGTCACTTGCCTTTGTGGAGCCTCTGTCTGTACCACTGTAAAGTGAAGAGATTGGACTAGGTGATCTCTAAGGCCCTTCTTGTCCTAATAGTCTATTCTTCCTCAATGTCTGATTCTTTCCTACTCACTATCCCTGTGTTCCCTGAAGGGTTTTGGTTTGCAAGGGTGAAAGGGCTGGTTATGCTCAGAAAGAAGGAACATGAATTATTCACAATAGAATGTGGCTCTGTTCCTGGTGACGACTTGACCATCTCAAACCACCTGCTGAGCTAGTCTAATATTAATGCAGGCTTAAATACTTGAAAAAGGAGACTGAGTGACACCATTGGTCATGGTTTCAATTAATATTCTTCATGATGATTGAGTAGCAGTATTTCTTGTAGCAAGAGGAAACTTAAAAAAAAAATAGAATGCCATTGTCATATTAGTCAAATAATTGGTGCTCCCAGTATGAATATTTCAGAAATCAGGATCACATAACCAAGCCTGAGTGGTGTGAGCATTCATAAATTGTTCTACCTGAGTGGTTAAGGTCGATCCCAGGGTTAAAACAGTAAGACAGGCTCTCTAGGTATTTTTATTTTGTGTGGCTGTATCACTCAGAGGTCAGAAGAGTATATGCTATTAGGAACAAACTGGAAAGCCCCAACTAAACTTTGTAAGCAGAAGGGTCATTTCAGGGCCTGATGTTTTGGGAATAGAAACATTGAAATCTCAATGCTCAGACTGAAAGGGGTTTTGTCGCTACATAAGAACTGCTTCTGAGTATATTATATTTTGTCTAGAGCTTACTTTAGGCCTCTGTAACTGGAAATGAACATATTAAAGACAACTAATCATAATGACAAAAATCCATCACACTTAGAAAATGAAAAAAAATTCACATTTATATGAGGATTGATTTATAGCTACAAGATTGATTGTTTCATTTCATCCTCACACCACCATGTTAAATAGACAGTACAAGCTTGACTATTCCTTTTTCGTAAATGAGAAAACTGAGACTCAGGAATTTTAAGTGTCTTACTGACCCAATGATGGGAAGTCTAGAAGTGGCAGAGTTAAAGACTCAAAATGAGATCTTCCTAAGTCTAAGATTAGCTTTTGTTAATGTCATGTTGCCTCTCTGAAGTATACTTTATTGTTTTGTTTATTGTTTTACCATTGCCTTAAGTTTTTAAAACATGTTTAGTTCTATCCATGTATACTGATCCTGCTGGTCTTCCCCTATAAGAAACAGAATTTTTTTTATGTAAGTGCAAAAGCGTATATATACCTTAATCATTTTTAAAGCATTATTTCAAATTTCTTGCCAGATGAATGGATCAATTTACAACTCCATATACTTTGTATTAGTACATCTGTCTTCTTTTAGTTCTTCAGACATTTATCACTTCCATCTATTCCAATGTGCTAAATGCAAGGAAGAAACAAAATGGCTGTTTAAATTCACTTTTGTTTTATTATTAGTATTTTGGAGTAATTTTCATATGGCCTTTGATTATTTATAATTCTTTTTTTAAGTTGTTCTTCATAGTCTATAATCAATTAACTAGTAGAGGTTTATGATTTGTTGTATATATTTTCTGGTTCTCTAGCTTGGATATTAAATCATTATCAGAAATATTTGATGCAAAGATACTTAAATCAAGATTTAAATCAGTTAACCTTGTTAGCTGTAGTGATTTGGTTTAAGCAAAAGCTTTCTAATTTCATATGATTAGGAAAGGAATAAACATTTTTAGAGTGACTAATATGTACTAGGCACTGTACTAAGCTCTTTTTACAAATATGATCTCATTTGATCCTCAATACAATTTGAAGTAGGTGCTATCATTAATCCTATTTTACTGTTGAGAAAATTGAGTGCATGACTTGCCCAAGGTCACACAGCAAGTAAGTGTCTGAGGCTGGATTTGCACTTAGGTCCTCTTGACTCTAGATCTAGTGCTTTGTCTACTGAGGAACCAGCTGCCTTAACTGAAACTGAAATTACATAGAAAATTTATTTTTAAAATATTTTTATTTTACTTAATTTAAAAAATCTCCTCTGTCCGTTCTTTGGTTAAGATTTATAACTCTATTAATAGTAATAAAATATAACCTTCATCCATTTTCTTCCCCTTTTAAAATGACATATTTATATATCATCAAGGATTTATTCAGAGCTATTTATTCTGAACCTAGCTTTCTCCTGTTTTCCAGGTGTTTTTTTTTTAATTAAATAAATAGTAGTTTCCCAAGAAACCTATCTTTTTGGATTTATGAATCATTGGGTTATTGAGTTCAGTTATTTCTGTATCTTGCTTATTTAATATATTTATTAATCTTTTGTGTTTTAACCAGCATATCATAATTTTAATTATTATTATTTTAAAATATACTTTAATGTCTGCCTATTCTATTCTGCTTTTATCTCTTTTTATTAGTTTACTTGAGATTCTAAAACTCTTGTTACTTCAAATACTGTTATTTTGTCTGATTATAAATTATCTCCTTGATAGAACAAAAGAAAAAATCTATAAAACATTTGAGATGGTATGATTATTTTACATTAGAATAGCCCAATGAGGACCAATGAATACACTTTTAATTATTCACATCCCTTTATTTCTTTAAAAAGTGTTGTGTACTATTATTTATTGTACTCTAAACCCTGAATCTGTCTCAGTAAATTAACACTTAGGTATTAAGTATTTTGTAGTTACTGTGAATGGCATTTTACTTTCTATTATTTTTTATATATTTTTAATTACATAGAGATACTAATGATTTTTGTGATTTATTTTGCATCCTAATTCTGAAGGTATTATCTCAATAAGTTTCATTGCTGATTCTGAGGTTCTCTAAGTATTATCATGTCTCTCTCTCTCTCTCTCACACACACACACACACACACACACACATATACACACACATACTCACACACATATAGATGATTTTGCTCCTTTTTGCCAATGTGTGTGTCTTTAATTTCTTTTTCTTTTGTCAATGCTATCACTAGTATTTTTAAAATTCTGTCAAATAATGGTGCTGAGGGAGAGAATCTTCTCTTTATATCTACTTTATTTAGAATGTTTCCAGAGTTTTGATATAATTGATTGTGGTTTGTGGTTGTAGGTTGTATGTTGTTTGTGGTTGTTTTTTCTTTAATGTGATTAATTATATTAATTATTTTCCTAATGCTGAACAGAACTTTTATGTGTGATATAAATCTATCTTGGTCATAAAGAAGACTTTTTGAATGTATAGCTTTAGTCTTTTTACTAATATTTCATTTACATTTTTGTACTAACATTCATTAGTGATATTGGTCAAAAAGGAGTTTAAAAAAATTCAAAATTCTTTCCTGTTTTAGGAACTTAAGACTTTATGTGACAAAAGAAGTTTGGTAAAGTATTTTCCTTCTCTCTCTCTCTCTCTTTCTCTTTTTCTTACATAATTTGTGGGGAACATGTAATTATTTCTCTTTAAATGTTTACTAGATTTTACTTGTCACTTTATATTTTTCAAAATACTTTCACATGCAACAGCCAGGATACATTCTAACAATTTAAATAAATTTGATTCAATAAATAGTTATTAGATATCTAATATTTCTAATATATTTTATTGTGTACTAAGGAAGCAGAAATGATTTAGATTTAGAAAAAAGTAGAACAGTGATATAAGGTGATATAACTGGTAGTGATATGATTTAGGGATTTTGTTTTACAACACAAAGAATGAAGAAAGCAAGAAAGCCTATGTAGCCCTAACTTGCCATTTCACTATGCAATATACACACCTTTACATTAAAAGAAAAAAAAAGCATTCAATGTTAATAGCAAGAATATATTGAAGCAATACATAAATATTGTTTCAGGAACAACAACAACAAAAAAAAAATTCTAGCCCTTTAAGAACATCTAGACTGTTTCTGCTATTTAATTCCTATTTCTATTTCTCCTATTTATATTTTACATTGTGCCCTTCTTTAAACAACCTTGTGATAAGTTGAGGAGTGACTTTCATTCCACCTCTTGAAGATTTTCACATTTGGAATAGTTCAGGCACAGATTCTTAGTAACTCTCAATATTTTCAAATGTTGCCAGGCAAACAAAGATAGGTGTGGAAGATACAGAAAACAGCTTTGAGAATGAATGGAGGGTGGCTATGGATCCCCCCTCACACCTTTCCTAATCAGGTTGTCACATTTGCATGTGATGTGAGGTGTATAGACATGTTGGCATTACACTCAGCTTTTGTGTGATCATAGAAATAGGAGTGCTCTTGAAAGGTGATATAATTGAACTGATTAGAAATGTAAGAGCAGAACTTTTAACTTCTGAAATTAGCATTCCACCACTGTTCCCAAGCCAGTTTCCATTTGCTCTGGTTACATTTTTAATTGCTAACAATTTGGTAATTTTGTCATTGTTATTTCTTGTTGTTTTTACCATAATGCCAAAGTAAAGTGGTTGGGGGGAGGAAGGCATCCATTATTCTAATAGAACATAGAAGTCTCAGATTTCCCTTTGAATCAATTTATCGAAAGTGCAGACTAGGTGTAAACAACTCCTTGATACCTCTACTGAGTCAATCAAAAACATAAACTAGTTGCAAAAAGAGCTTATTCAATTCTGAAGGAGTGAAAATCTTTGAGCCATTGGATGAAATGGGAGTGTGTGATGTAGGGATTGTTTTGGGATTGCTTAAACTGGGTTTCTTGACCTGGGGTCTCTAAACTAGGTTTTGAAAATTTGAATAACTATTTCAATATAAATAGTTTTCCGTATAATCCTATGTAGTTTTTGCATTCCAAAACATTGTTCTGAGGAGTCCATAAGCTTCACTCAGTCACCAAAGATTTCTTTCACATACATACACACAGAAACATACTCATACAAAGGGTTAAGCGCTCCTGTCTTAAATTGATTCAGTCACACCCTATAGAGCTTGGATAAAAATAATACATCAATTCAGAATCTGGACATGCCAATAGAAGATTAGCCTATGAAGACTTAGCTAGTTCCCTGAGAGGGTATCTCTTGAAGAGAAGAGAAGCACTGTCTCCTTCTTCCTTACCCTGTACCAGAGGTTGGCCTTGTAAACATTGAAGGTTCTGAAAGATTTGGACTTGCATTCCACAAAATTAAGCATGTCCACAGAATAGCAGAGCCAATCAGAGTATCTGTAACAGAGCTAAGGACAAATTAGAGACACCAAAAAATGACAGCTTCAGGGGAACTTCATAAAGACTTTAGGAAGAAAGAAAAGGACTTCCATCACCTAATGGGCTATGAGCTACTCTCTTTAACATATGTGCTTTCTGAGCTTGAATTTACTTTTCCTTGGATTCTGTAAGATAGTATGTCACAGACTTTTGGAAGGATTTTTTTCTACCAACTATTCTTACTACACCACATTAGGATTTGCCAAATTTGTAAAACTTAATTTGTGTCTCTTCATTCATTAAGATTGGGGAGATGTTAAACGATTTGGAAGAACACAGTTGGGGAAGTATAATAATAGTTCTAAAACATTCTACTCCCTCAGAATTACCCCAAAACTCCAAGGGGAGATTGTAGTCAGCTATTATAGGGGAATTAATCATTACCTGTTAAAAAAAAGTGGGAACTAAAAGAGTGAGCCCCTCAAAGTTCAAATTCTTTTACATGAAATACGAAATCCTCTGTAATCTGGCACCAACTTCCCTTGTCTCATAATACTCCTCCCAATAACAAACTATTCTCTCTGGCTATGAAACTAAAGGAAAAGTGAAATGAATTTTAAAATGAAGAAATGGGTGAATCAGGACCTAGACATTTTAGGTCCTGTGGCTGAGAATAACATAAATACCTTTTGTTAAATTAGCCAAAGTGTAAGCAACAGATTGATTTGGCAGATTGAGTTTATGTTTTTTTCCCACTATTTTACCCCAATTCACTTTTTGACTCTTCATTACTGCCTGAGGAGAGAGAGTGAGTAATAAAGCAAACTTCACACACATACAGACCAGGCAGAAGTTGTATCTGAGCTTCTTGTGGGGATAGACAAACATAATTTCACACACTTTTTCTGAAAGATACTTGTAAAGATTTTAGAACCATCAGGCATTTATGAAAAGTGACTCTCTAGCCTGTCTCCAATTTTTAGCTCATTCGCCTAGAAAATTTTGAGAAAGAAAATTTTCCAGGGTGAGATTAGGGCCTCTATCACTTGGTTTAGTTTAAGGCTTCCCAGTTTGATCCCAGGAAAGGTTTTATTTACCCTTGTATGTTTCCTGGAATATCCTAATCTATAAAACCAGAAAAGAAGCTTATGTGAACCTTGTTCTCATTGAAATTGGCTTGAAGATGGAATAGCATACACACTGACTTAGGCATAGAAATCTATCTTACCCTACAGGAAAGTAAGGGGGAAGGGAATAGGAGAAGGTGCTCATAGAAGGAGGAAGATTGGGGGAAGAGGTAAGCAGACTTTTGAGGAAGGTCAGAGGGAAAGGAGAGAAAGAATAGAATAAAGAAGGGGAAATAGAATGAAGGGAAATACAGTTAGCAAACAAAAATTTGAAGCAAGTTTCTCTGAAAAAGGCCTCATCTCTCAAATATATAGACAAATGGGTCATATTTATTTAAAAAAAAAAGAGTAATTCCCCAACCGATAAATGATAAAAAAATGACGTCAGTTTTCAGATGAAGTAATCAAATTATCTATAGCTATATGAAAAAATGATCTAAATCACTATTAATGCAAATTAAAACAACTCTGAGGTACCACCTCATACCTCTGGCCTCTGCTTTTGTTGAATGTGAATATTTAACTTGGAGAGGATAAATCTATGATCAGTCCAGGACTCTGCACCACACATTGCCTTCATCACTTTCACATCCCATCTGTCACTTCTTACAATGACGTAATCTATTAAATGTCAATGTTTGCTGCAAGGGTGCATCCATGAAGTTTTATTGCATTTTGGTAAATGGAATACAGTGTTGGTGATGAGAAGCTCATGAGATGTACAAGTCTTCAGTGGTTAGTGGCCGTTGCTGTTGCTGTTTCCTACTCTATTCCTCCCAATTACTCCCTGACAAGTCTGATAATCTGACCCTACTCTAGCAATAAAATCATGTAGCATTATAAGCTTGTCCACTTTTGGTACATTGATGATAAGGGACTCCAGGTTTTCATAAAATTTTTCTTTGACCTCATCAGAGTTTGTCATAGTGGGAGCATAGGCACTGATAATGGTGGCATGATGTTTTCCTGTAAGTGATAACAGGCCAGGGTTGGGTAAGCAGACAATTTTTATGGCACCTTTTCTAGCCCCTTCCTCATGCTAGGAGGTGAGTGATGTGGTCCTTATAAGACTGCTCAGGCACCCAGGGGTTGTAGAATCCCACTCCTGCTTCCAGTGAGAAGACAACCCTATGGCCTGGGTGCCTATGTGCAGGGTTGTGACTATATAGCTTCCAGTGAAACCACACCTGCTGCTTTGTCACCTGCCTGTCACCACAGAACTTTGAGATGGGTAAAAACAGTAAAATGATATGGGTGATTCACACATAAATTAGACTGAAGTGAAACAGAGTTGCAAGAAGTTGTCAGCCTTATTCTATCTTCCAGAGTTGTCACAGTCCAGTGGCAGAACAGAGTCAAGATGACTAGTGATGACTTGAGATGTAGTGGCTGACCTTGGCATCTTCAATGTCTAACCAAGTTCTCACCACTCCATAGCACCTGCTTCAGCTGCCTTCATGGCCATTGGAACAAATCATTCTCATCTGCCCATTCCACCAAGGAAGTCTTCACTTGCTTGTGGTAGACACCCACCTTACTCATGGATGGGTTTGAGGCCCCCTCAGTTACCCTCAGCCTGGTTCATCTGTCAAATTGGTTTACTGAGGTGTGGCCACTGTTCATGCTCCATTTTCTTGGAGTCACAGGTGAGACTTAGGTGAATTAGGTAGATACCAAAATTGGAAAGCAGCCCTGAAAAGGTCTTAGAATCCCTCAAATCAGAGGTACTAGTCTTTGCTGTACACATCCTATGCCTGAGGTCAGTAGCAACAGGTCCAAAGGTGGTCCAAGCAGATTTCAGATAGGGAGAGCTCATCAAATAAAGTCAAGAAAACTGCAGTTTTAGGCTTCGCTGGTCTATAGGATCATAACTTTAGAGAAGGAAGGGACCTTGTAGTTCAACTGGTCCAGCCCCCTCATTTTATAATATGGACCTGAGGCCAAGAGAGGTTAGATGGCTTACCCATGGTTCCACAGATAGTAAACAGCAAACAAGATTACAGGAAGACCTGTGATGCCAAGTTCAGAACTAAAATTTCAGCACTCTTTCAGCTACACCATGTAAACTCTCAGTAAAAAGGGATGCAGAGGGAGATCCAAGATAACAAAATAGCATTAAGTATAGTGAGCTCCTTCCCTTAAATTCCTTTAAATAGAGTTCCCCAAAAACTCTTCTACATAGATCTAGAAAGCATGCAACCTGAAACCTGGTCAGGAAGTTAAAAAGTTGCAATTACATTTTTCTGGCTTATTTTTGTAATCATAACTAACATACCTATTGAAGGCATCCTTGATGCACATATAAGAAGGGATAAGAAAATATTTCAAATCAAAGCTATTAATAGTCACATGAAAAATGCTTTACATCATTGATTAGAGAAATGTAAATTAAAACATCTTTGAAGTACAACCTCATATCTATCAGATTGGCTAACACGGCAAAAAAGAAAACAAAATGACAAATACTGGAGGGGATGTGGAAAAAATGGGACACTAATAGTACTGTTATACAATTTTTCATACCCTTTGACCAAGGAATACCACTACGCAGTCTGTATCTCAAAGAGAAAAAAAATGAAAAGCTAAAAGGATCTATTTGTACAAACATACACACAAACACACACACACACACACACACACACACACATGAAAGCTCTTTTTGTGAAGAGGAAGAATTGATAATTGAGGGGATGATCCAAGACAATTCCAAAGGACCTAAGATTAAAAAAAAAAAAAAAAAAAACAACAACATGCTATCCATCTCCAGAGAGAGAACTGATAAACTGTGAGTGCAGATCAAAACAAATTTTTTGTTTTTACTTTTTTCTTTGTTTTTTTATGTCCTTTCATTTTAATATGACTAATATAGAAATGTTTTTCATGATTTCACATTCATAATCAATATCACAATGCTTGCCTTCTTAAAGGGTGGGAGGGAGGGAGATAATTTGAAACTCAAAATGTTTTAAAAATGAATGTTAACACATTTTACCTGTAATTGGGAAATATTTAACAAAATAAAAATGTGTCAAAAAAGAAAATGTTTCAAGAGCAACATTTCAGAGTACCACATAACTTTTCTATGACTTAATTGACTAACACATATAAAATATCTGATGTTACCATGTTTATTATTTTTGAATTATCTTTAAAGAGGTATTTTATTTAAGAGTTATCTTTCAAAAAGTTGTCTCCTATGCATAAACCAACAATATATAAGATTTCTTCAAAGAAATAATAGGAACCATCTTATTCGACAATCCTCTTATCATGAACATAAACTAACATGCAAAAAAGGAAGACAGGCTCCTTAAAATTGTTCCCCACTGTCATGGAGATCAAAGGCAGAATCCAAGTCAAAGAAGGATCCCCTACAGATAATGAGGTCCCCTACATGCTACTTTTTCTAGATAGAACTGGGCTGATTGCATCAGGTCTCAGAACATTACAGTCTCTTCAATGAAAACCATTGTCACTGAAAAGAGCATGGCTTAAATATCCACCAAGTTGATGAAGAATTTTGTTTGTTTGTTGCACAGACTCTGAAATACTATTTTTTGTGCAATCAATAGGGTTTAATCATCACTGCATGTACCTCAAACCAAATATTGTGAATTGACATCGAGCTGGGCCAAGAACTGCGTGTAAGGCAGACTGTGGTCAGGATTGAGAAATTGCAAAATTCATTTCATGGTCCCAAGCTTCTCTCTGAAACAGAAGTCCACTGTTTTTGTATGAATGTTCTTTTTGGCTAAGTTGTATTGCATAATTTTGGAAGACTGTGTAGTTTCTAAAGAAATGAAGTTGAAGATCACCCCAAAGACAATGGAGAGGCAAATGGTAAATGTAAGCAGAACCAGGACATTATTGTGTTAAATACATTCCAAATAGTATAAGACGCATTCAAGCTAGTCCAGTTTTCTGATACTTTGGTGCCTGAGTAAGTGGTAGTTTACTATAATGGAAACAGAACCTGGTCTGAAAACTGTCCCTTCTAATGAACTTCCCTAAGGACACAACTAGTATCAATTTGTTGAAGCTACAAACAGGAAAATTTAGGCTTTGTGTCAGAAAACAAAACAAAACAAAACAAAAACTTCCTAACAATTCAAAATACTCCAAACTGGAATAGATTGACCAAGGAGGTAGTGGGATCCCTGTCAATGAAGATTTTTAAGCAAAAGGTTTGCCTTTTGATGGATTATATTGTAAAAGACATTCTTTTTAGCAACTAATTGAAATAGATGCCATTTGAAGTATGTTTCAAATCTGAGATTCTATGGATTGAATTCTACTCCACTGAAAGTGTTATAAGGATTGGAGTAATTGCTCATTTTCATAAACTGAATTCCTTTTTCAAAGTTCGTTGTGGAAGTGATAATCTTTTTTTTTATTTTGACAGTTTCTTAAAATTAAAACTATTTTTTCTTGCCTGAAAATATCTCAATAATTGTTAGAGTTCATGTTCAAATGAAGGCTTTTTCAAAACTGATATAAATAAGGCAGCCAGTGGAACATATTTGGGGAACATTCATCCCTGGCCTGGGATTCATTTATACTGAGGTGAATTATCTGAGGCTTCATTGTTTGATAGAGTAATATAGTATTACTAAATGGATGACATCCATTGCAGCTCTCTCACCAAACCAAGGCCTGGGGCTCAGTGGAATCAGCCAGGGCCCATAATGAACAGCCTGACAGCTGCTGCTCCCCCTCAAGCCTGTACTCCATTAAAGACACATGCTGGGGCAGGATGGAGAAGAAGGGGCTAGGGAGGCATGAACTGATACATCTGCAAGTATCCTGGGTCCATGAGGTTTATAATTTCTTTTTTCTTTCTTTTTGAATGAGTCACACACTTTATTGCCAATTTAGATCTCAACATGGCAATGCATCTTGACTTTTATGTTCTCCATTCTGAAGAGCAATGTCATTCCTTATTATTGCCATGCTGTTGATACAAGCAATGACATTTCACTTATTGAAAAGGATATTTCTATTATCTGATCTGCCTTTTTTCCCCTCTAAAAGGCACTGTTATAGGTAATGAATTTCCTCATACCCTTGAAAAAGAGTGGACAATAGAAACTCACTTTCAAATTGTCCATGCTTTTCACTTGACAGGAATTCTGGCATAAACTCATAAATTTTCCTTCTTAGTTCTCCTCATTGCCAACATGGGAATAATAGAGATAAAAAGTTGACCCCCCTTTTTTTTTTGGACTTATGGTTTCAATGTATAGGAAACTTCCTCTACCAATACAAATTAACTAATTTTCTGAAACTTAGATGGTGGAGTAAACAGTAAATCGCTATAATTTTCCCATATTCACCTCCAAAAAAACATAAAATAGCACCCCAAAACACATTCTAGAAGAGCAGAATCAGCAAAAAAAAATGAAACAATCTTTGAGCCCAAGAAACTTGGAAGATTGGCAGGAAAGGTCTGTCTCAGTCAGGTAAGAGGGAAGCACAATCCAGGACAGAAAGTATCACAGAAAGCCAGCAGCAAACCGCCCCTTAGCAAACTAATGGTAGATCCCGAGCCCCAGTGTGATGGAATAGGTAAATGCCAACATCAGGACCTCCTCCCTCACCACCCCCCACCACAGAAGTGCCTCAAAATAGTCAGGGGAACTGGTAGACTTCAACTCTGAGAACCAACATTTCAGCATAACCTTGGACAAACAGGCAACTTCCAGCAGCCAGATGTCTACCTGCTTCATTGGAGCCCCAGACAAACAGGGAGACACCAACCCTATGAGTGCTTAAGCAAATAGTCAGCCACCATTGACTAAATCACCAGGTGCTCCAGTGTAGCCATGGAGAAATGCAGCAAACCCCACTAGCCTCAGCACATACCAGACACCAGCACTTGGAACCTGGCTCAGTACCAGGTAAGCTGCCAGACACCTGTGACCTCCAAGAGTGCCAGCCAGTCCCCACCCTACACCTTCAGCACAACATCAGACATGAGGGTCCACGGGGTAAGGGAGCTCAGCACGGCAGCAGTGTACCACCAAGAAAACAGGCCTGTAGCCACTAGAACAAAAAACCTGGGACAGTGACCCTTCCATCCTGGGAGCAGAACTCAAATGTCAAAGAAAGGAAAAAGACCTCTCCCCAGCCCCCCAAAAAATGAGCAAAAAAAAAAACAAAAAAAGAACCTGACCATACAAAGTTATTTTGGTGACAGAGAAGATTGAGGCACAATTCAGGAGAGGACAACAATGTCAAAACACCTACAGGCAAAATTCCAAGGAAAAAATAGGAAGCAGTTTCAGGCCCAGGAAGAACTTATGGCAGAGCTCAAAAAAGAGCTTAAAAATCATATGAGAGGTAGAAGAAAAATTGGGGATAAAATGGAAGTGATGCAAGAGAATTATGAAAAAAAGAGTAAATAGCTTAGAAAAAGAAAACAACTGCTTAAAAAGTAGAATTGCCCAAATGGACAAGGAGATACAAAAATCCACTGAATAAAACAACTCCTTGAAAAGTACAATTGGTCAAATAGAAAAGAAAGTACAAAAGCTAATTGAGGAAAACAACCCTTAAAAATTAGAATTGGGCAAGTGGAAGCTAATGACTCTAAAGAGTCAAACCAATTCGAAAGAATGAAAAAATAGAAAATATAAAATATCTCAAGGTAAAAACAATAAACCTGAAGAATAGATCCAGGAGAGATAATGTCAGAATCATTGGACTACTTGAAAGCCATAATGAAAAGAAAGACCTAAACATCATCTTTCAAGAAATTGTCAAGGAAAACTGATCTGATATCCTAGAAACATAGGTCAAAATAGGCATTGAAAGAATCCACCAATCACCCCAGGAAACAGATTTCCCCACCCACTACTTCACCCCCCCAAAAAAAGAAAAACAACTCTAAAGAACACATTAGTCAAATTTTAGAACTATCAGGTCAAGGAAAAAATAATGCAAGAGGCCAGAAAGAAACAATTCAAATATCAGAGATCCATGATCAGGATTACACAGGACTTAGCAACTACAATATTAAAATACTGGCGGTCATAGAATTTGGTATTTCAAAGGTAGAGGAGCTGGGACTACAACCAAGAATCAGTTACCCAGTGAAATTAAGCATAATGCATCAAAGGAAAAATGATTATTCAATGAAATATAAGGATTTCAGTTTTCACAAAGAGAAGACCAGAACTAAATCCAAAATTTGACCTCCAATATAAAGACCCAAGAGAAGCACAAACATGTAAAAAGGTAAAAAGAAAATATGAGATTCAATAGAGCTATATTGTTTACATCCCTACACGGAAAAATGATACTTATAATTCTTTTTTTCTTTTTTTTCTTTAATTAATTTATTTTGAATTATCAACAATCACTTCCATAAGCTTTTGAGTTTTAAATTTTTCTCACCCTCCTTCCCCACCTCCCTCCCTAAGATGACATGCAATCTGAAATAGGCTATTCATATACATTCCTATTAAACATATTTCCACATTAGTGATGTGGTAAGTAAGAATTAGAAACAACAGGAAGAACCACCAGAAAGAGGAAACAAAACACAACAGAAGAAAAAAAAATAAAAGCAAATAGTATGTTTCAATCTGCATTCAAACTCCATAGTTCTTTCTTTGGATGTGGATAGCATTTTCCATCATGAGACCTTTGGAGGTGTCCTCGATCCTTGCATTGCTGAGAAGGGCTAAGTCAATCAATATTAGTTATCGCACAACGTGGCTATAAGTGTGTACAAAGTTCTCCTGGTTCTGTTCACTTCACTCAGCATAAGACCATATGAGTCTTTCCAGGTTTTTCTGAAGTCTGCCTGCTCATTATTTCTTATACCATACTAGTTTTCCATTACGTTCATATACCACAACTTGTTTAGCCTTCCCCAATTGATGGGTATCTTCTCAATTTCCAATTCTTTGACACCACAAAAAGAACTGCTATGAATATTTTTGTACATGTGTGTCTTTTTCCCATTTGTATGATCTCTTTGGGATACAGCCCTAGCAGTGCTATTTCTGGGTCAAAGGGTATGCACAGTTTTATATCCTTTTGGGCATAGTTCCAAATTGCTCTCCAAAATGGTTGGGTAGTTTCACAATTCCACCAACAATGCATTTGTGTTCAAATTTTCCCACATCTTCTCCAACATTTATTATTTTCCTGTTTTGTTGTGTTAGCCAATCTCATAGGTGTGATGTGGTACCTCAGAGTTGTTTTGATTTCCATTTCTCTAATCAATAGTGATTGGGAGCATTTTTTCAGATGACTATACATGGCTTTAATTTCTTCATCTGAGAACTGCCTGTTCATTTTGTTTGACCCTTTATCAATTGGGGAATTACTTGCATTCTTATAAATTTGACTCAGTTCTCTATATATTTTAGAAATGAGACCCTTAGCAGAGAGACTGGATGTAAAAATTCTTTCCCAGTTTTCTACTTTCCTTCTTGTCTTGGTTGCATTGGCTTTGTTTGAGCTAAAACTTTTCAATGTAATGTAATCAAAGTTATCCATTTTGCATTTTGTTATGTTCATTATCTCCTGTTTGGTTATGAATTCTTCTGTTCTCCATAAATCTGATAGGTACACTATTCATTGCTCTCCCAGTTTTCTTACAGTATCAGCCTTTATATCTAAATCATGAACCCATTTTGACTTTATGTTGGTATATGGTGTTAGATTTTGGCTTATGCCTGGTTTCTGCCATACTCTTTTCCAGTTTTCCCAGCAGTTTTTATCAACTAAACTAACTTTTCTAATATTCTATTCACCTCCTTAACTTCTTTCTTGTTTATTTTGTGGTTAGATTTATCTAGTTCAGAGAGTTGGAGGTTGAGGTCCTTTACTAGTATAGTTTTGCTGTCTATTTCCTCCTGTAACTCCCCAAACCTCACCTCTAAGAATTTGGATGCTATACAATTTGCTGCATATATGTTTAGTAATGATATTACTTCATTGTCTATAGTACCTTTTAGCAGGATGTAGTTTCCTTCCTTATCTCTTTTGATAAGATCTATTTTTGCTGTTGCTTTATCTGACCCCTGCTTTTTTTTGCTTCAGGTGAAGCATAACATATTCTGCTCCAGCCTTTTACCTTTACCCTGTGTGTGTCTCTCTATTACAAATGTGTTTCCTTTAAACAACATATCAGCTTCCATTTCATGGGAGAGTTCATCAAATTCACATTCACAGTTCTATCTATATCTTTCTCTCCATTCTTTTCTCCCACTGTTTATGCTTTTCTTCTCCTTTCTCCCTTTCACTACTCACTAGTGTTTTGCTTTTGACCACTGCCTCCCTCAGTCCTGCCTCCCTTCTTATTAGCACCCTCCCTTTTCTTCCCCTTTACCCTTACTACTTTTTTTCCCTTCTATCCCACCTCCCTTTTCTTTCCCCTTTTCCCTCCTACTGCCTATAGGGCAAGTTAGATTTCTATACCTAACTGATTATGTTATTCCCTTCTTGAGCCAAATTTGATGAGAGTAAAGTTCAAACAATGCTCATCTCCCTCCCTTCTTTCCCTCTACTGTAATAGGTTTTGTGTGCCTTTTCCTGTAATGTAATTTACTATTGTCTGCCTCCTCTTTTCCTTTTCTCTCAGTACATTTTCTTAGGTCAGATTAATCCACTTACTTGGATCCATTTAACCCACTTGATTACATTTTTTTTTGTCATTACATCAAAGTCAATTTATACCCACTCCCTTTATGTATACCCCTTTAACATGGTGTAATAATAATAGAGTTCTCAAGAGTTGCAAGTGTCATCTTCCCTTGTAGGGATGCAAACAGTTTGCCCTTATTAACAATATATTGTATCTTTTTGTCCCATTTACCTTTTTATGTCTCTCTTGCACTTGAAGATCAAATTTTCTGTTGAGCTCTGGTCTTTTTGTCAGGAAGGTTTGGAAGTCCCCTATTTTGTTGAATATCCATCTCCTCCTCTGAAAGATCATGCTCATTTTTGCTGGGTAGTTGATCCTTGGTTGTAATACAAGCTCCTTTGCCTTAGGGAATATCATGTTTCATGCCCTACGGTCTTTTAATGTAGAATCTACAAGGTCCTGTGTAATCCTGACTGTGGTTCCATGATATTTAAATTGTTTCTTTCTGGCTGCTTGAAGTATTTTCTCTTTGACCTGGTAATTTTGGAATTTGGCTACTGTATTCCTTGGTGTTTTCAATTTGGGATCTCTTTCAGGAGGTGATCTATGGATTCTTTCTATGGCTATTTTACCATCTGGTTTTAGGACCTCAGGGCAGTTTTCCTTGATGATTTCCTAAAAGATACTGCCCAGGCTCTTTTTTTCATCATGATTTTCAGGTAGACCAATAATTTTTAATTTGTCTCTCCTGAATCGATTTTCCTGGTTAGTTGTTTTACCAATGAGGTATTTTACGTTTTCATCTATTTTTTCATTCTTTTTTTTTATTTGACTGATTCTTGCTCTCTCATAGACTCATTAGCTTCCATTTGCCCAATTCTAATTTTTTTCATTGACAGACAAAGTTTGTTAGAACATCCAGTCATATTGGGCAGGCTCTTAAGGAGTCTGAATGTTAGTGAGTTATTGCCTAGATTGTAAGAATCTGAGCAGTGGCTAGATTTTTTTTATATACAGAAAGATTATGGGAGGGATCTAGGAGTGGCCAAATAGTCTATGAGGTAATAGAATTCCAGGGACCTGGGCCATGTAGCCAAGGGAGAATGAAGCCTAGATAGGATTAAGGGTAGGAAGTGACCTGGGGGCATTGGGAGGTAAAACAGTCAAGGGCTAAGCTAGGTTAAGAGTAACAGAAATTTGGGAGATTAGGTGTATCTATAATCAAAGGCCAGTTAATGGAACTATAGCTTCAGGCAAAAGCCAGAGATTTGGCCATGTGGGAAAGTCCAGGGTTTTTTCCTTTTTTGGTGTCTAGATACCATCCTCATTATTCCCCACTCAAACAAATGTAACCCAAATTCTTTTGGTGTAAGGGACGAAGGTCTTGGCTTATGAAACTGCTTCTTGCTGGCAAGGGGCATAGAGCTGTCCCTGCCTCAAGGGGATCCCAAAGACAAGGTTGACTGGAACCAAGCACAGGCTGCATCCAGGGAATGATGGGGGGCATTGGCTGGTACTTGCTGTTACCAACTGTAGGTGAATGGCATGAAGTCTGGAAGACACAAATCTGACAGAAAAGACTTCAGGGCTCAGATATAAAGCAGGGACTAGATTGAGGCCCAACTTTGAGAGAATAAATCATCCTTGGCTCTATTTGGATTCAGATAATTCAGTTTTTCAACCATGCAGTATCAAATCCACCTCATAGCCAGACTCAGGAATAGCCAGGTGAGTAACATTCCTTTTGAAATAGACATAATGGGGAAACTGAGACAGGAGAGTCCCATCTTAGACTGAGATTAAAATTGTCCTCCCAGCTTTTCCTGATGCTGACTTCTCACCCGTATCACATGCTCTGAGTAGCTTGAGACATTTCTCTCTGATGGTGGATTATTGATCATTGATGGATTATTATGATCCATAAGACAACTCAAAATAAAATCCTATGAGCTTTTACCTCACACAGCAAGTTTCACTAATCACAGCTTAGGAAGAACTTTTCCAGGATTTACATCTCAAACTTAAATTTGTCCTGGGGGAAAAAGTCAATCATTAGAGATTTCTATACACTTGTAAATCCTCAGCAAGCCATAACCCAAACAAGCTTTTTGGCTAGTTTACACATTAAAACAATAACCAACAATAGCCAAATTATTTTAGCTGTAACCAAATTTTGAAAAGTTGCTTGACATAACTGATACAAAAAGTTCACCAATTTGAAACTTGAAACAAACCCATTACCAATTAGGTGACTTCAATTTTGTTAAAATTCATTTCCAAATTACTTTACACAGAGAATCAACATCTCATTATTAACAGTTAAAGCTACAAATTTCAAAGAGTGTGCTTACCCAAGTTTGGAGGTTAGCTTCTTTACCTTGAGCAAGATGTGCTGAACCTCGGTGATGTTTCCAGGCAAAGGTTGCCCTAGGGCCCAAGGCCATTGCCAGGGAGGTTCATGCTGTAGCTGCTGCCCCTTCCCTCTCCTTTCTTTCCCAAGTGGTGGAGGGCAAAAATAAAAGTGAGGGGTAAAGGGTGAAAATCTCTTCTCCTATGAGAGGGGTTAACAGATACTCTCTTGACTCAAGGTAAGGGAGTAGGAGAAAAGAGTGACCAAGGTTGTAAGGAGGAGTTTAAAAACTCCTTAATGATCAATCACAAAACCTCCAGAATCTGCCAAGATAGTTTTAGCTGTTCTAACTTTTCCCTGTAACCTCCATGAAGGAGGATTCGGGAGTATAGAGGAGAGTAAGTAAGCCTCAGGGAACCAAAAAGGAACTGCAGTTTTCGCCAATTCCCTAGCGCGGAGAGAATTGACAGAATTGGGCATACACTTCTGGATAGGGAGGCCATCCTTGTGTTCTATGCTGGGGAAGTTGTACCCAGTTCATGACCTTGAACCAAACCAGTGGACTGAGAGCCTGAGAGCCTCAGGAGACAGCCTTATGCTATAGGAAAGGCAGAGGGGGAAGGCTTACATACCTTTCAGTATTGGCTGGTGAAGAACTTGGCGTTAGGCATTTTTCCTGTATGGGCCTCCAAAATGTTGAGGTTTAGGGGTTCAGGTGTGCTGGACCCCCAAAATCATAACATGTGAGTCCTGCCTGAAAGAATTTGATCCAAGCCTTATTAAGGCCAAAGACACAGTTTATTAGAATATCCAGTCATATTGGGCACACTCTTAAGGAGTCTGAATGTTAGTGAGCTATTGGCTAGATTGTAAGAATATGAGCAGTGACTGGATTTTAAGATCTAAGCCCAAGGCTAGATTATAAGAATGTGAGCCCCAATTATATTTTTTTTTGACTAGGCAATGGGGTTGAATGACTTGCTCAGGGTCACACATCTAGTAAGTGTTATATGTCTGAGGCCGGATTTGAACTCAGGTCCTCCTGAATCCAGAGCTGGTGCTCTATCCACTCCCAATTTTATTTTTTAACAAATTGTTTTCTTCTATTAGATTTTGTACCTCCTTCTCCATTTGGTCAATTGTATTTTTTGTGGACTTATTTTCTTCAGTGTATTTTTTTCCAGTTGGCCAATTGTATTTTTTAAGGACTTGTTTTCTGCAGTTAATTTTTGTCCTTCCTTTTCCAAGTTATTGATTCTCTCTTGCATACCTCTCATTTCTTTTCCAAAATTTTCTTCTATCTCCCCCATTTGACTTTTAAAATCCTTCTTGAGCTCTTGCAAGAAGTCTTTTTGGGCTTCAGATCAGTTCATATTCCCTTCTGAGCTGTTCCAGGGTCTTTCCTGAGGCGATATTTTCTGGGCTTTCAGAGGTTAATAAGGGAGGGTAAGAGCGACTTACTTCTTAATCCACCATCTCGGCTCCTGGAAGTGGACTACAAGATTCTGTGTTCTAATTTTTTCCCCCATTCCTCCCCTTCTGCCTTCCCAAGACAGCATATGGAGATTTGACAGTTAGACTATTCCTTGCTCTTCTAATGTGCTAATGGTGTGACCCTTTATGCCTAAATCATGAACTCATTTTGACCTTACCTTGGTATACCATGTAAGATGTTGGTCTATACCAAGGGTGGGGAACCTACTGCCTTGAGGCCACATGTGACACTCTAGGTCTTGAAGTGCAGCCCTTTGATTGAATCCAAACTTCATTTGCCCATGTGGGTCCTTTTCCCGTTTTTATGATCTCTTTGGCATATAGACCTAGGAGTGGTATTGCTGGGTCAAGGGGTATGCACAGTTTTATAGCTCTTTGGGGATAGTTCAAATTACTTTCCAGAATGGTTATATCAGTTCAACTCCACCAACAGTGCACTAGTGTTCCAATTTTACCACATCTTCTCCAACATTTAGCATTTTCCTTTTTTGTCATATTAGCCAATCTGATAGGTATGAGGTGGTACGTCAGAGTTGTTTTCATTTGCATTTCTCTAATCTATAGTGATTTAGAACATTTTTTTCATATGACTATAGACAGCTTTCATTTCTTCATCTGAAAACTGCCTGTCTTTATCCTTTGACCATTTACCAATTGGGTAATGACTTGTATTCTTATAAATTTGACTCAGTTCTCTATGTATTTTAAAAAAAGAGGGCTTCATCAGAGACACTGGTTGTAAAAAAAAAAATGTCTCCCAGCTTTCTGCTTCCCTTCTGATCTTCGTTACATTGGCTTTGTTTTTGTAAAACCTTTTTTTAATTTAATGTAATCCAAATTATACATGTTGCATTTCATAATATTCTCTGTTTCTTGTTTGGTCATAAATTCTTCCATTTTCCATAGATCTGACAGGTAAACTAGTCATTATTCTCTTAAAGTACTTGTGATATCACTCTTTGTGTATAAACCATGTACACATTTTGACCTTATCTTGGTATATGGTGAAAATGTTGGTCTATACCTAGTTTCTACCATATTATTTTCCAGTTTTTCTGGCAGTTTTTGTCAAATATTGAGTTTTTATCCCAGAAGCTGGATTCTTTGGGTGTATCAAACAGTAAATTATTATAGTCATTGACTACCATGTCTTGTTTACCAAACCTATTCCACTGATTCACCGCTCTATTTCTTATCCAGAACCAAGTAGTTTTGATGATTGCTACTTTATTATACAATTTAAGACCTGGCATGGTGAGACCACCATCCCTTGCATTTCTTTTCATTAATTCCTTTGGTATTCTTGACTTTTTGTTCTTCCAGATGAATTTTGTGATTTTTTTTCTAGCTTTATAAAACATTTTTTGGTAGTTTGATTGGTATGACACTGACTAAGAAAATTAATTTAGGCAGAATTGTCATTTTTAATCATATTAGCTTGGCCTACTTATGAGAAACTGATATTTTTCCACTTATTTAGATCTGATTTTATTTGTGTCAAAAGTGATTTATAATTGTGTTTGTATAGTTTCAGGGTTTGTCTTGGCAGGTAGACTCCCAAATATTTTATATTGTCTACAGTTACTTTAAATAGAATTTCCCTTTCTTACTCTTTCTATTGAGCTTTGTTAGTAATATATAGAAATGCCAGTGATTTATGTGGGTTTATTTTATATCCTGTAACTTTACTAAAGTTGTTAATTATTTCAAGTAGATTTTTAGTTGATTCTCTTAGTATACCATCATATCATCTGCAAAGAGGAATAACTGTTTCTTAATTGCCTATTCCTTCAATTTCTTTTTCTTCCCTTATTGCTAAAGCTAGCATTTCTAGTACAAGATTGAATAACAGTGTGGATAATAAACATCCTTGTTTTACCACTGATCTCATTGAAAATGCTTGTAGTTTATGCCCATTCCATATAATGCTTGCTGATGGTTTTAGATAGATGCCACTTACCATTTTAAGGAAAATTCCATTGATTCCTATTGTCTCTAGTGTTTTTTAAATAGGAAGAGATGTTATATTTTGTCAAAAGCTTTTTCTGCATCTACTGAGATAATCATATGGTTTCTGTTAATTTTGTTATTGATATGGTCAATTATGCTGATTGTTTTCCAATATTGAATCAACTCAGCATCCTTGGTATAAATCCCACCTGGTCATAGTATATTATCTCATTACAAAACACTTTTCACACAAATAAAGTCACATCTAAACAATTGGAAAATATCAATTATTCACGGGTAAGCTGAGCCAATACAATAAAAATGAAAATTCTGCAGAACTAATTTACTTATTCAGTGCTACAATAATCAAACTCCCCCCAAAAAATTATTTGATAGAGGTAGGGAAAAAAAACCCAGCAGCAACAAAATTCTTCACCTGGAAAGACAAAAGGTCAAGAATATCAAGGGAATTAGTGAAAGAAAAATACAAAGGAAGATGGCCTAGCAATACCAGATCTCAAATTATATTATAAAATAGTAATCATCAAAACTATCTGGTACTGGCTAAGAAATATGGTGGTGGGTTAGTGGAATATATTAGGTACACAAGACAATGTAGTCAATGACCATAGTAACCTAGTGTTTGATAAACACAAAAACACAAAACCCCCTGCCTTTGGGATAAGAACTCACTATTTGACAAAAAAACTGCTGGAAAAACTGAAAAATAATAGGACAGAAACTAGATACAGAGTCCAGGAGTGGGTAATCTGTGGCCTCAAGACCACATGTGGCCTTCTAGGTCCTTGAG
The DNA here is from genome assembly GCF_900497805.2 of Vombatus ursinus. NCBI lineage: Eukaryota > Metazoa > Chordata > Mammalia > Diprotodontia > Vombatidae > Vombatus > Vombatus ursinus. Next base: position 1,016,012 of record NW_020947238.1, read on the forward strand.
TGTGGCCTTTTTGACTGAATCCAAATTTTATAGAACATATCCTTCTATCAAGGGGATTTTATTTTTTGTGAAGTTTGGATTCAATCAAAGGGCTGCACTTGAAGACCTAGAGTGTCATATGTGGCCTCAAAGCAGCAGATTCCCCACCCGTGGTATAGACCAACATCTTACATGGTATACCAAGGTAAGGTCGAAATGAATTCATGATTTAGGCATAAAGGGTTATACCATTAGCAAATTAGAAGAGCAAGGAATAGTCTAGCTGTCAAATCTCCATATGGGGAAGGGAAGAATTCATAACCAAATAAGAGATAGAGAACATTGCAAAATGCAAAATAGATCATTTTGATTAAATTAAAATTTAAAAAAAAGCTTTTGTCTAAAAAAATGAATACAACCCTGATTAGAAGGAGAACAGAAAGCTGGAAAACAGTCATCACATCAAGTGTCTCTGATAAAGGCAGAGAGAGAGAGAGAGAGAGAGAGAGAGAGAGAGAGAGAGAGAGGAGTCAAATTTATATGAGTACAAGCCATTCCTCAAGTGATAAATGGTCAAAGGATATGAACAGGCAGTTTTCAGATAAAGAAATGAAAACTATCTGTAGGCATAGGAAGAAGTGCTCTAAATCACTTTTGATTAGATAAATGCAAATTAAATCAACTTTGAGGTACCACCTCACACTTATCAAATTGTCTAGTATGAGAAAAAAAGGAAAATAATAAATTTTGGAGAGGATGGACAAAAATGGGACACTAATGCATTGTTGACAGAGTTGTAAAGGGATGAAAACATTCTGGAGAGCTATATGGAATTATGCTCAATGAGCAACCAAACTGTGCATACACTTTGATCCAGCAATGCCACTATTAGGTCTGTAAACCAAAGATGTTATTCAAAAAAAGAAAGAAAAGGACCTAAATGTGCAAAAATATTTATAGAAGCCCTTTTCATGCTGGCAAAATATTGGAAACTGAGTGGATATACATCAATTGGGGAATGGCTGAACTAGCTGTGGTATGTGAATGTAACAGAATACTATTGTGCAGTAAGAAATGATGATTAGACAGATCTCAGAAAAAAAAAAAACACCTGAAAAGAATTGTATTAAATGATGCAAAGTGAAATGTGCAGAACTGGAAAAACGTTGTACACAACGTTTCAGCAAAATTGTGTGATGATCAACTATGAATGACTCGGCTCTTCTAGCAACACAATGATCCAATATAAGTACAAAAGACTCACAGAAGAAAATGCTATCCATATCCAGATAAAGAACTTAAAGACTCTGAATGCGGACTGAAACTTTTTTTTTCACTTTCTATTTTTTGTGCTTTTTTTTCTTTTTATCTTTTTCTTCTTTCATTACTGTGACTAATATGGAAATAGATTTTACATGATAGCATATCTATAACCTATATCAAATTGCATACCATTTTTGGAAGAGGGGAGGGGAGGGAGGGAAAAATTTAGAACTCAAAACCTTGTAAAAATGAATGCTAAAAATTGTCTTGACATGTTATTGGGTGAAAATACTACTATAAAAAGTTTTACAGGGATGCCTAGTTACTGGGAGATTATGTTAATGACCTAGAGTACATCGCAGGTATATATTAGATGTGTGACTTAAATCCTGGTCTTCTGGACTATGAAGCTGATTCTCTATCCCCTACTCCACAATACTTATATTTGGACTTATAACTCCTTAAAATATATATATATATATATACATATACAAATACATATACATATATATATATATATATATAATTTTATGTAATTACAAAATCATTAAATAGTAGTGTTTCAGGAGATCTAATTGCTTATTCAGTAGTCAAATCATCACGGTCATATTCAGCAAATAATCACCCAGACTCCTTGTGAAGTCTTCTAGTGACTGCAACTAAGTGTTCCTCACCAAAATAAATTGTTCTATATGTGCTAAGCTCTGATTGTGAGAAAGGAAAAAATAGTTCCAATGAACTGTCTTTATTTTTTTTGTGTGTTTGTATACCCAACGCTTAACATAGTGCTATGCACATAATATGCCTTCAATGAATATTTATTGACTAATTCCTAAAGGTCAAAGAGAAAAAATCTCTGGAAAAGACTTTTCAAGACATCCAGAGTTAGTTGCCATGATGTTGATGAAATTCATTAAAGGATATTTAGGGTGTGACCAGAACAGTAGGAAGGACAACATAAAAAGTACTGTCACTAAAAAAAGCCAAAACCAAAACAAAACAAAACAAAACAAAAAACTATAGAGCAGAAAGGATCCAGGATGAGATAATGATCAATATTGACAAAGGTTATAGAAAGGTCAAGAAATATGAGGATTAAGAAAAGGCCTTTATGTTTAGCAGTTAAATGATTAGTATTTTTTTGAGAGGACAGTTCAAGTTGAATTCAAAGGTTGGAATCCAAACAGAAGAGTTGAGTGAGAGAAGTGAGAGTGGAGGCACCAAGGGTAAAGGGCTTTCTCAAGGTCTATAGCTGAGAAGGTAAAGAGAGATACAAAATGATAGCTAGCAAGAATACTATTATCAAGAGAGATGTTTGTTTCTTTTAAAATGGGAAAGACATGGATTTGTCTGTAGGCATATGCTAATGAGCATTTAGATAGGCAGACATTTAAAATAAAAGGCATTGAGGGATTGTATAAGTTGTCACAACGTGTGTATATGTATGCATGTCTGTAGGAAAGACATATATGAAAAAGGGAAATATATGCAAAATTTATAGTGAGAGAATGGGCATGATAGGGTGATCAACTAGAAATGACAGAATAGGATGAGATCAAGGATGCATTTAGGTAGTTCTCTCTCATAAAGTAGAAGTTGCTTCTAAATCCAAGTCATGAATGTGGGAGACAGGATTGGTGCTTTCAGTTAAGGAGGAAGAGTGGAAAGGGACCATATTTTCTTACAATTTCTTCACTTATCTTGAATTTAAATTTCTTGTTAAACTTTTTTTCCTGTCTTTTCCAACCTAGAGATCATTCTCTTTTGCAGAGAAAACATAGATAGAAGAGTTGAGTAATTCATCCTTTCCCCTGTTATTCTTTTTTTCATCTTCCCCAAGCAGGGGTGTTATCTTTTCTCTGATCTTCTTGCCTTTAAAATGGCTAACTATTTATAAAGTATATTTTTAAAAGTATAAAGCTGTTTTTTCTTGCCTTTAACATCACTGCCATTTAACCTTACTAACAATTTTCTTACAAGTTATTGTTAGAGTCGGATTCATTCTTGCATAGCTGCCCTGGTTTCCATCTTTTGTATAGGTCCTTTAAAAATCTGAGTTCTTCAATGAACTATTTGTGAAATACACCCATCTCTGAAGAGACTTCCTTTTTTCTTCTTTTCAGAATCAACCCAAACTTTACAACAAGAATAGCCTTCTTGAGAGCTATGGAACCTCTTTCAACTTGATTTCCTTTTTCATGAATCAGGGCATTCCACTCACTTTTCCTATCTCTGAACTATTTGAGATTGCACACACACACAAGATGATATCCTATCTATTCTGAGAGAATAAAAGAAAAATATATATACTGGAAAATGCTTAGACCTACAATTGGCATTTCTCTTTTTATTTAGTTCCTCATTTATCTCTCAAGTCTGCTGATAAGGAAAATAGCTAATATTCAGCTCACAGTGAATTTGGAAAAAGCAACTGATCCATGGAGATGGGAAAGGAGGAAGTGGGACAATTGTACTGATAGAATGCACTAGCATTTCTATCCATTTAATAGGTACATTTAGTGAGGATATTAAAGGAGAGATATCAATTTAAGCAATATTTTTAAAAATATTCATTTTAAATTAAATAAACTTATGCATTTAAATTTAAAAATTACATTTTAAAACTATCCATCATACTTTCAGATGCACAACAATTGTGTGCAAAGTCATAGGATTCTGAAAAAAAGACCAGAGGACTTGTGATCGTGACTATATGTTTTCTCTCTGGTGTGACAGGGAGATCTGTTGGTAAGCTGATTCTTGAACAAATAGCTAAGGGAGTAGGTGGTATATATATTCTCCCAGAGATCATTATATGTGCCTGCAATGCTTGGGTCCAAGTACACAAACTCCATTTTGAGAAATAGATTGGTATAACTATGCCTTCAGCTTTAGCATCTAGATGGCACAGTGGATAGAGTTCTGGGCCTAGAGTCAGAAAGACTAATCTTTGTGAGTTTGAATATGGCCTGAGACACTTACTAGCTGTGTGACCCTGGGAAAGTCATTTAACCCTATTTGCCTCTATTTCTTCATCTGTAAAATGAGCTGGAGAAGGAAATAACAAACCACTCCAATATCTGTCAAGAAAACTTCAAATGGGGTCATGAATAGTAGGACTGGACTGAGCAACAACAGTGAATAAGTTGGGATCATCTGAGCCAATAACAACAATTAGGATGTACTTGATAAAAATCAGTAACATGATTAATAGGTTTATTCCTAAATTTCATCCTGAAGGACCTTACAATTTTATTAAATTCCAAAAAATTAAAAGACAACCTACAGTTGGAGATAAGTCTAAGTCAAAAAAGGGGGAAGTTAAATAAAACCACAGGTCCCACCTATTTCTAAACTTTGCTGAATCTTTAAAATGCTCTGACTATGTAGAGCACATCTAACCTTTAAAAAAGCGTGTAAAAGGGATTGGAAATATCAAAAGGAGCAAAGAAGTTTTTTTTTTTTTTTTACCTGCAGTTACTATGGTAAGAAAAGTGTTCATTCAGATTTATTTAACTCATTAAGCCCCAATTCTGTTTACAATTGTATGGAAAGCAGATAAATATTTATTGTTAGAAGTGACCCTAAAAACTGATAGAATCAGATTTATAGCTGGAAAGAAGCTTATATATCATCAATTCCAACTTGGTCATTTACAGAGCAAGAAACCAAGGCCTGTAGATATGAGGTGATTCATCTAAGGTCACATAGGCAGTTACATGGAAGAGCCAGGATATGAGGTAGGTCTTCTAACTCTTAAACCAGTCCTAAAATGCTTGGCTAAAAGACACATGCATACATACACACACACACACACACACACACACACTTATAAACATACATGCACAAATATATACATATATAAACGCACATATATACATACATACATGGAAGTATAGATGTGTATATATGTATGTATATATGTATGTATATACAAACATAATATATACACACATACATGTGTGTATATGTATGTGTGTGTATATATGTATGTGTATGTATATACACACACATATAAACTGTTACAGTACTACAGGAATATACAAATTCATTAACTACCTGCTAATTCATTTTACTTTGTATTATGGAAAAAAAATTCTTAATATGGAGTCAGAAGAGATTGGGGTTGAAATTCTACTCTGAAACTCACTCTTCTTTATGACTATAAACAAGACACAACCTCTCTTATCCTCAGCTTCTTTATCAATTAAATAAGCAGAATAATACTTATGGTATCTATACAATGAAATAATATCAAATGACAAATTATGAAAGGTTCTTTGTATATCTGAAGGAGCTCTATAAATGTTAACTCTTACTGTCATTATTTTCTATGGAATATCTATTGAAAATTATCTTCTGTTATTCTACTCCTCATTAAGGGTAGCCCAATCAACAATGTGAAATAGGACCAACTTGTAATCAGTGCCCAATATAGCATGAAGCCAAGCCTTTCCTTCTGGAACAATGACCCATTTTTCAAAATGAAATCTTGTCAGAAAATTCTATTCCCTAATCTATTTCCTAAAATGACTCCCTTTCTCTCAATGTCCTGTTATTATCTAGACACCTATTCAAATCAATTCAACATTTATTAATGTTTTAAGTACTTACCACATTCAATGCATTGTGCTAAGTGCTGAGTAAGACTCAGATAGTGCTGTCTTGGAGCATACAAGTTAATAATTGTGGAGGGAAAAGATTTGATAGACAATTCACCCAGAGGTGTGAACAACTTAGTATGTCATTCATCCTATTTTGAAATATATACAAAGAAATACATTCATAAGAGTAGAACTTCAGGGAGTGTGGTGGGTTGGCTTGGTGTCAGAAAGGTTTGGGGAAGAAAGGACTTTCCAAGGTCTTTATAACCAGGAAAGTGTCTATTTTGCCAAGGTTTATTTCCAGTCAGTTAAATCAAAGGTACCAAAATGTATGTTCCATGGACCATTGTGGCCACAACACTAAGTACAACTGAACCAAATTAAAACATAATTGGGAAATATTAAAAAAAACAATTAAAATTACAATAGAACATAGATAATGTGAATGTGTGGTTTTCTAAGTCATATGAGGCAAGCAGAGATGTTTATGTGTGGTTCAATGACCCCATTTCTATTTGAGTTTGATACTATTATTTTAAATGATTGTTAATTGAGGAAAAATAAAATAAGGCCATAGACTTATAAAACTTTAGAAACGGAGGGTCTTGAATATTATCCATTCTAAGTTCTTTACTTTACAGATACTCAAACTTAGGCCAAGAGAATTGAAGTTTCAATTTATGATATAACTGTGCCAAGCTGCTAGGTTTCTTGATTCTTAAGCTAATGATTGCATGAATGTACATGTTTGTGTGTTCCTTTTCCTCAAAATTAGTAAAAATTGCAGATGGTAGTTTGAGACTGTGCAAAAGACTGCCCACAGAGCAGCTCCCCTTCCATTTTCCCATGTGACTTTCACCTTAAGCATTAAATATTATCCAAAGGCACAAAATAATAATTTAACCTAAAGTAGTTAAAAATAGTGTTTGCATAAAAGCAGAATCAGATTGGAGTCAAAATGTCAGTAAGTATAAAACAGAAAATAATGGTGGTCACACTCCAGTGTGAAAATTTCCGCTGAATTCAGAATAGACACAAATATACTGAGGGTGTAGAAAACTAATTAGTGGAACAAAGGACCAGAAAACAAATATAAAGTAGTGGTAGCAAAGCATAAGTATTATGATAAGAGAGTGATAATGTTATGCATAACAGCATGTTTAACTGTTGCCTTATCAAATAAGACAGTTGCGCCTCAAATGACAAACACTAATACTCCTAATAGACAACCAAAAACAGATGATGTTATTAATAAATTCTATTAGATGCAATAGGGGATGACTTTTTGAGTCAAAAATCTTATTCACATGTAGTACAATTTTTACAAGTCTTCCCTACATTTATTGGAATCTGTCTAATGTCTTATTTATCCTTAGTCTCCCTTCTCTGTACTATATTTTGTACTTTAGCTAAGTGGATCACAATCACACCAATAGGGTAACTTAAGGCAAATGTAAAAAGGCTGCACCCAGTGGTATGCTGGAGCCAACACGCACTGGCCTCAGGAGTTAATTGTTAAATTTTCAATGCAAATATTTTGACCTTGGAAATAAGAAAATGCTAAAATAAGGCTTGATTGTTGGTTGTTTAGACTTAAAGTGACAGAGAAATTGTTATTAATGCAGATTACCCTTAAAAGTATACTGTGCCTACATTTTATTTCATGGAAAGGTTCTTAAGCATTTGTGAGCATACTCCTGCCTTCATCTGGATTCAAAGAATCAAGACCACAAGTACAGGTTGATAGAGGTATGAATAGGCAACAATTCTATTTTAAAAAATGGTCTAGGGGCAGCTAGGTGGCACAGTGGATAGAGCACCGGCCCTGGATACAGAAGCACCTGAGTTCAAATCCGGCCTCAGACACATAACACTTACTAGTTGTGTGACCTTGGGCAAGTCACTTAACCCCATTGCCTAGCCAAAAAAAAATGATCTGAGGGTTATAATATTCTTTAAAGTCAAAGTGAACCAACACTGAGATTAACAGGGAAAAAAAGACTAACATAATTTCATTCTGCATCAAGACAGTACAGATAGTCTATAGACATCAAGATAGTCTATCATTTTCAAAGGGTTATATACTTATTTTGCTTGACACCAAAAATTAGCACTAGGAGCAATGGGTAGAAGTTACGTAGAAACAAATTTCTTTTCCATATTAGAGGGAATACAAACAAAACAAAATAACAACCAAACTTACCAATGATTAGTGTTATTCCAGAGGATCATGTACTGCTTTTGTAATATGTGTTCTTAATCAATGGAAGTCTTTAATCACTGTTAGGGATGTCATAGAACACTTTCTTATTTAAGTATAGTTGGATTAGATGGCCTCTGAAATCTATTGTACTTGTGAGAATCTTTGATTCTGTGATACCTCTGCAGGACCAGTATGGTAACTTATAGGTTGGTCTCAGAGTCTTGAGTATATGAGCTTCCATGCCCTGATAAGTTCATTACACCTATGTCCTATATCAATAAAAAAAAATTACAAACAAATTATTGAGCACCTCTTATGTCACCAGCATGGGAAGAAACAAGAATAGGAGAGAACAGTTATTTTCAAAGTACTTATTGCCTACTTGGGAGCCATAATTGCTGCATAGAACAAGAGCCACAGAATTCAAGACATTTATTCCATGATATGTATATTTCAGGGGAGAGGGAGATGGATTTCTAGTCCCTTTCCTCTAAGGGATCCCCTGCTTTCACTGTAAAATATCTCAGAAGATGTCAGTATCTCTGGAGATTTCCTGATGTTTGATATTCCAGGAGATGAATATTCTGGAAATGCAATCAAGTGCTAATTTCTCTACATGAAAAGCATTACAGAGGCCAGAAGTGCTTGTTTCCTACGCGAAGTTTGTCTCTATCAGAGAGCTGCATAGGTGATTAAGTCAGCTGCTCATATGCCATATATTAGAAAATAACTCATTTTATGAATGATCAGCCAGTATTTTTCTTTTGTGGGGAATATTGAAAGTCATGGTTCTGAGGACTGTGATCAATAAAAATTATCTGTTATATGTAGTCCTGGGTAGCATGAAAATACAATGGAACCCTTGACATAAAATTCCCATTTTCAAAAGATAAAGGAGTAGAATATTTTCAAGGAAAATCCCATTGCCTGAACTATTTTCTCCCTTTCCTGATCTAAAGATGCTTAAAATAAAATAAAATAAAGTAAAATAAAACAAGATTTATTTATGTCTTTTGCTTCTGGGTCAAAATCATTTCTGGATATAACTCCTTTGATTCTCCAGCACTGAATCCCTCTTTCCAATACAGAAAAGCAGTTAAGCAAAAATAATACATACAGCTATGGCATCTGACAATGTATGCAACATTCTGCCCCTATAATTCCCCATCTCTCTGCTGAGAGAATAGAGCTATATTTCATTATCTCTTTAAACCATTTTCTAAATAAATAAATATATATATAGGGGTTGAAGTTTTTAGGTGACCAAAATGCTCCATTAAAACAACCAGACTTTCTTGTTATTGGGTTTGCTTACCAAAGACAAAAAAAAAAGTTCCATCTATAGAGAAAAATAACCCTGACCCTTAGCTTACCTTTGCCCTAGATTAAATTAATTTTCATGTTAAGCCAAAGAGGATCCTGGGAATATGGAAACACAAATCAAATAGTTGTTTGTAACTTTGATTTCTACCTGCACACTGGAATAGGAATAAAAAAGCTTAATTTTAGCCTGAGAGTACTCTACTTGCCATTTGTTAACTGGGGATAATGACTGTGATTAGAGAGTTATCAGCCTTTTCCCCATCAGGGAGAGGTAATAATAGCCATTATAACCTAGCTGACTGGAGCTGAGGTGACTTGTTGAAAGTTGAACCTACAAGCTAGTATCTAGATTAAGTAGGCAAAGTATGCAATAATCACTATAAAACCAGCATGTGCCAGTAGAATAATGTGACCAATAAAGATGTCATGAGACCAGCAGGGCATCACTTCAGCAGACTATTTGCCCAGCACCCAAAAACTACTGGTTACCAGCTGAGTATTGTGCACAGTTTAGATGCTTTGAATACATTGCTCCTCAGGTATACTACGCCTTGAGAGGAGCATACCCAGTGAGAAAAAAAACAAACAAACAAAAAAAACAAAACAAAAAACAAAAACAAAAAACAAACAAACAAAAAAAAAAACAAAAATGCAACATCGTGACATTTCACAGAAGCTGGTCCTGAAATGTCTGAGGTGTGTGTTGTTCCTTCATGGACATGGTCTAGCCAAACATGTGCCCCACGTGTGCCTCTCATGCATGATCCTTATGTGCATTTATTTATACCACTGACTGAGTATGTATTTGTGAAACTTTAGTCCTCTCAGTTTTATGGGGGAAAGTTCTACTGTGAATTTTCTTCTTCTATTTCATTAGATGACTTTGTTTTGAGGTGTGTGTCCTATGAGTAGGGATAAAATATGTAAATATATTGGTATACTACAAATGTAAATACATTGTGAACAGTGGCTTGAATAGGTATGGACCCGCAGATGACCATGAATCTGAGCTATTTATTCTGGAGGCCCCACATGTGAAATATGTTGACCAAGATGATATATGACAAGTGAATAAGCGAAAATAAATGAATAAATAAGAGAATATATAGTGAAAAAAAATCCCTGGCTATAATGCCTACACTATGTAGTCAAGTAATTTGGCCTTCTTATTGTTCCTCATCTGCAAGATTTCATCTCCAGTGCATATGACTTTGCCCTGAAAACTGCCTAGAATATACTCCTTCACGTCCAACTCTTAGAATCCCTTGTTTTTTTCAAGGTAGCTCAAATACCAATGAGGCCTTTAGATGACTGTCAAGTTCGAGTTAAATTGCCATTCCCCCCCCCCAAAAAAAAAGCTGGTATTTAATGTTTATCTATTTTATACACCTATACATGCAAGTTTCTTACTCTTATATTAGAATGCAAACTTCCTGAGGTCAAGGGCTATTCTCATTTTGTCACTATATCCTTAGTGTTGATCACTGTTCTCGGTATGTAGTAGACACTAATAAATATGTGTTGATTGATTGATTTGTGGTTACAGTGATGGATTTGGAGTCAAGGAAATCTCTGTTTAAGTATCTCATTAGCTGTGTGACCCCAGGCAAGCTATTTCACTTTTATGTTCATTAGCCCACTTATTTCAAAGGATTCATTTACTAAGTCAGACCCATCTTGATTTTGGTTCTAGATATAATATAAGTATATAACTAAACAGGCAGATGAGTTGCAGAGGGTATTTTAATTTTTTGTACTTTTCTTACAGGATTGGTTTGGTGGGGTCTGTGCTTAGTAGTTTGCAGATACACAGAAAAAGATTGAGAAGGGGTAGATGAATACAAATTGCAAGCCAAAATGAGATATTATGTATTCAGAAATTCCTAAGTGGGCTGAGGTAGCTTAAGCCAGTATCACACATACCTCAGACACCTCACCCAAATGGGAATTTAAACTTAACATTAGCAATTTAACATAATGGAAAAATGGAGGGCAAAGTCATAGAATACAGTTGAAAATTGTTACTTCCCTACTGTGAGTTAATCAACACCTCTTATGGTGTCAGCTTTCAGTGATTTTTCAAAATTTATTCCTGCCCAGGGCTAATTAATGACCCTCTTCACAATTCCTGAGATTCAAATGTGCTCTCCGGAACCACTTGAACTCTCAGTCACAACATAGATTTACCCTTTTCCTCCAATATCACATGCAGGCTTCACTCTGCAAAAAAGCAATTCTAATGGCTCTCAGGTAGGCAGCTGTTCAATGAAAGGCAAATGTCTTGCTGGGCTCTGTATGTATAGGAGAGTGGCAGTAATTCCTTTCTAAATAGACTCTGTGAGGACTCTAGGAGCTCTGCATTTTCTTCTCTAATTCTGTCTCAATATAACAGCACCGTTTGTTTTAGCACAACCTATGGTTATTACTAAGTAATAGGAAAAAATTCAGAAAGTTGTTGTGGAAGGGCGATGGTGGTCTTTAAGCTCCCTTTGGCTCGGAAAATTTAAGATTTTATATCTTGGCTCTGCTGGCCCAAAAAGGCATGTGCTGGCATTCTGGTAGTGGTATCTTGGTTTTTAAAATAGGACTCTCACTATGCCCTTGCTACACACTTTATAGTAAACACTTAGTTAATGAGTGACTTGGGGAAAGCTGTGGGAATTCCAGAGGTAGGGCAGGACTTCTAGGTGATGGTAGTGGGTAGAGCACTGGGAAACTAGCAGCATTGCTTTAAAGATGATGCACCAATTTAGATGGCTTTATATGCTACTCTCTATCACATGCATCAGAAACTAACCACCTCCTTCACCAAATGACAGCATTTTCCAGTGTTAGTTGCTTGTCGATTATAAGACATCATCTTAAAACTGATTTAAACAAATCCCTCCTCTTTCTATTCCATCATCATCATCATTATTATCATCATCACTGTCATCATCATCATCATCATCATCATCATCATCATCATCATCATTAATTTGGGATCCTTGAAGGCAGAGACTATTTCAGTTTTGTCTTTGAATCCATGGAACTTAATATGACAGCTAAGATTTTATACCTAAGATAGCTCTGATAAATAACTTATTTTAAGTCGCAATGAAAGTATGAATCAGAGGTGGGCCTTAAACCCAGGCCTTTCTGACTCTGAAGCCAACTCTTTATCCACTGTTATTCTGCCTTCATATAATAGACACTTAATGGATGCTTATAGATTAATCATTTTCATTATTGTAACAATGATAATCGACCAATATGATACTTTAGGGTGTGTAAGGCACTTTATATATTACCTCTTTGGGTTATTGTGAGGATCAAATGAGAAAATACTTGTATAGTACTTAGCACAGTAAATGGCACATAGTAAACTATATAAATGCTTATTCTCTTCCCACTATCCTTATAAGTATTTATTATGAATTACCTAAATATACAATTATTGTTGTCAGGTAACATTTCTCGACCAGGAATCAGGAGACTGATTTTTTGCTTTTCTCTTTCTCATTATTCCCAGTGTGACCTTGGACATGTTTCTTTGCTATTCTATGACTGTTTACTCATGTGCCCACTATGATCAATAATATTTGCTCTTCCTACCTCATAATGTTGCTACATAAACTGAATGACTATACAAAACACACAATATTATTAAATGAAACTGACATAGCACCTGCAATTTGTGAGTTCTTGATCTAAAACCTATTAATACCAACTTTATTGGTATTATAAAAGAGGTAACTTTTCCAGGCCCATTGCTTTTCTTCTTCCTCTTTCATTTGAATATTCATCATTTTTGAACATCAACAATATTTGGCTGGTAACAGAAGTTATTTATTGTGGGAAAAAAAGTTGTAACTATTGATCTGTCAATCAGAAGGACTTGGCTTATTCATGGTGGAGTTCATCTGAAATAGGATCAAGTTAGTGGGCAATGGTTAATGGCATGCCAATACTCACAAAGAAAGTAACTCAACAAATAGAAAGTATAATCACCCCCTGGTGCCTTTCCCAGGTTTTAGGGCTCCCTTCCTCCTCATAGTACTTCAAATTGATTTAACATTGTGCTTATTGTACCTCCCACTCCAAAAGGTTATAAATTCCTTGAATATAATTATTTCATGTTAATCTTTGTATCTCAGGTGGCAAACATAATAAATAGCACATAGTTTATGGAGAAATTAATTCTAATAGTCAGTTGAACAGACTTTGGTTAATAAATCACTTTTAGGAATATTAGAGTGAGGAAGAAGAGAGGAAGAGAAGGCTTTAGAATTTAGGAGGAATAGCTCACATTTATGTACCTTTTATCTTGTACATACACTCCTGTTCCTAACAACTTGTGTGGTATGTAATGCAAATATTATTATACCCTTTCCTCAAAAGAGAAAACCAAGGTTCAGAGAGTTATATAGGTAATGAGCTTGAGGTCAAAACTTCTTAACTTTAAGACTCTAAAATCTTTCTGCTTTATGGCACTACTCTTTTAGGGATAATGGAAAATCAAAGAAAGAGTTGAACTAACCAAGAAACTACTACCAACACGATATGTTTTCAATGACATTGGAAATGCCACCCCAATCTGCTATCTGATGTTTTAAAATCTTCTACTTAAGACTAATTTTATTCTGTAGTGAGACACCAAGAAAATATGAACTACACTGGTCAGATAGCAAAGTAGCAAAATCATAGCACGGTATAAATCCACTGATATTAAATATTTTCCTTAGGTGTGGTGAAGTTACTGATCACACAAAAACCGAGATGAAGAACACCAAAGAATTTAGGAAAAGATAAGGAAAAGACCAGAACAGTATGTGGTTGATCATTGAATTGATCAAAGTTATTAAGTCTTTCAGAATTGTTTATTTTTATAATTAATATTAGAGTAAATGTTATTTTCCTAGTTCTGCTCATTTCATCTCACATCAGTTCATACAAATCTTCCAAGGCTTCTCTTAAATTGTCTTTCTTCAATTCTTACAGCCTAATAGAATTATGTTACATTTACATATCAAACTTTTTTTCAACCATTCCCTAAGTTATGAGCATACCTTGAGTTTCCTGCTCTTTGCCATAAATAAAAACTGCTATAAATAATTTTTTGTATGCAAGAACGCTTTCCTTCTTTTTGAAAAAAATCTCTTTGAGATATAGGCTTAATATTGATATTACTTGATTAAAGGATACTCACAATTTGATAGTTTTTTTTAGGGCGTAGTTCCAAAGTGCTATCCAGAACAGCTGGATTAATTCATAGTTCTACCAATATTGCATTAACATACCTGTTTCTCTACAGTCCCTCCAGCATTTGTCATTTTCAATTTTATTGATTTTACCTATCTGATGGGTATAAGGCAGAACATTAGAGTTGACCTAATTTGCACTTCTTTAATTTTTAGTGATCTTAAGCATTTTTTCCATATGACTATAGATAGATTGCCATTTTTCCTTTGAGAACTACCAGTTCATTTCATTATGGTTAATAAAATATGTTTAATACTTATTTTCTGCATTTATTGATTTTTAAATCCTAATAAATATTGATCTCTAATCCTAATACATATTGATTCAATAATTGACATGGCAAAGGATAACTAGGTTTTCTAAAATTTAGGACCCTATTTATTTTCTTTTCATCTAATTTGCCTAGGTCTGAAAGGGGGTATATTTAGATTCATTTACTATTATGATTTTTTTTTTATTCCTATGACTCATTTAGGTTTTCCTTTAATTAGATATTTTGCTATTTGGCACATATATTTGATATTATAAGATCAATTCATTGTCTATGGTGACTTTCAACAAGTGTTGTTTTCCTGTTTACATTTTTAAATTAAATCTATTTTAGTTGTCTTAAGTAAAATCATAATTGCTACATTTTATGTTTAGCTGACACATAAAATAATTTATTCTAACCATTTATTTTTAGGTCTGTGCACCTTTATGTTTTACATGTGTTTGTTAAACAATCCTGGTAATCAATCGAGCAATCATCTTCTATTTTATGAGTAAATTCATACCATATACATTTATAGTTACAATTATAAAGTATCTATTTCTCTATAACATATTCTCATAATCTTTCTTCTCCTTGTTCTTTCCCTCCTTTTTGTTACACACTCTTACCTTTTCCTTATTTCCTTTTAAAGCCTTCTTTATTTGCCTCCTCAAAACTTGGGATTTGTTTCTTTATGACCAATTCCTCCCTGAGTCTACCTTTCCTGTCATTCCCTTCTTTTCCTTTTTCTTACTCCATCCTGTTTCTATGGTGAGTTGAATATATATGAACATATGTATGTGTATGTGCACATACTTACACAACAAACCCTTTATGTGTCCATGGTGTATGTTCTACCCTCCTTTGATCAGTTAAGAGTAAAATGATGTTGTAGTGTGTGTGTTCTTTCCTCATCATTCCATCCTCTGTGGACTTCTACTTGTGTACCTCAATTATGTGAGATAAGTCCACCATTCTTTCATCACCCTTGTATCCATTCCTCCCTAACTTTTCTTTCTTCTTTTAATATCTTTAAATTTTAATAAAATCACTCTCAGTTCTTCTGTCATATTTGATTTCCTCAATGATCTCAAATGACATTAGGGATGTGAAAAAATCCTTGTATTATCATACCTCCTCCAGAAAATGTGAACAGTTCATCCTTATAAAGTTCTTTCAGATTACTTACTTGTTTTGCTTTTTTATGTGGCTCCTCTTGACACCTGTATTTGTGTTTTGAAATGTTTCTTTGGCCTTGATCTTTTCACTTATAAATCTTTTATTGGTGTTCAGTTATTTCAATTGTGTCTGACTCTTTGTGACTCCATTTGGGGTTTTCTTGGCAAAGACACTGGAATGGTTTCTATTTCCTTTTCCAGTCATTTTACAGATGAGGAACTAAGGCAAATGAAATGACTTGCCCGGGGTCATACAGCTAGTAAGTGTCTGAGGCCAGATTTGAACTCAGAAAGAATCTTCCTGACTTCAGGCCACTGTGCCACCTAGTTAGTCGCCCTTGTAAATATTAACAATTTTGTATTTCGTTGAATATCCATTTTTTCTTTTGTAACAACAATAAGAATTATTATACTCAATTTTCCTGGACAAGTAATTCATGGTTGTAGGTCCATAACTTTTCCTCTTTTAAATATTATATTTCACGCTCTCTACTCCTTAATAGGTTGCAGCTAAATCTTTTCAGGTTTTGGCTATGCCTCCTCATTTCTTCAATTATGCTTTTCTGTTTGCTTGCAGTGTATTTTTTTCTTAGACCTGAAAGCTCTGTATTTTTGTTACATGTTCCTAGGTGTTTTCATTTTGCTGTTTCTTTCAGGAGATGACTGGTAGATTCTGTCTATTTTCACTTTGCCCTCTGGATCTTATATGGCTTGGCCATTTTCCTCCATGATTTCTTGAATTTGATATCCAGATCATTTTTGAGGTATGGCTTTAAGATAATCAAATCACTGTTAAATTGTCTTTCCTTTATCTGTTTTCCAGGACAGTTCTTGTAATGTGAGATACCATCTTTTGACTTTTGTAATTTTTAAGTTGCCATATAAAGTCAACAACTCCTTTTTGCTCAATTCTGCTTTTCCAAGAGTGTTTTATTTAAATAAGTTTTTATGCCTCTTTACTGAAATTGTAAATTTAAAGAGAATCTTTTCCCTAATTTCTTCTCCATCTCTTTTTTTTCAATTCCCTCCTCTACCTCTCTCATTGAATTTATAATATCCTCTTTTGCTTTTTAAAAGTTCATTAGTCATGTCTTTTAGGACTTCTAATTGATCATGTGGTTAAGTTTTCTTTTCCTTTAAGGCTTTGCTTACTAATGTTTTGGGATTATTATCCTCTCTAAAGTTTAAATCTTTGGCACCTTGGCTTCATGATAGCTCCTTATATATTATTTTTCTTTACACTTGGTATATTCAGTTTCTGTTCCAAGGTTCTTCTTCATGAAATGGGACAAAATTTCCCCGGTCAGGGACCAGAATCAGAGCAACAGAACTGTGGACCCTATGCCTGGGGGATAAGTCCTGATAATGAGAGGTTGAATTGTGTAGTTGTAAAGAATCTGGGCTCACCATTTCTTTGTGCTTTACTACACTGAGTGGTCTTCCTTCTCTGCTTTATATAAGGAAATGAAATTATGGAACTTTCCAAAGGTATGTTCAAAGTATGAGTCCACATACCAGCAAGTCTCAGCAGTATGTTAGAATTTGAATGTGGGTCTGAATTTGCCTCTTTCATTCCAGCCAGACTGCACTGTCATCATTATCCATGTAAGAAATAAGTTTTCCCTCTTTGACTCTAGAGTGTGTATAGTGAGTCATGAGAGAGAGACTTAGACCTTCTGCTTCCCATCACGTAGGAAGAGAATGAGGAATTTTAGGAGTACCTAAACTTATAGTTAAAAAGTGGCTATAAGGAGGTGGAGCCAAGATGGCAGAGTAAAAGCAGGGAGTAGCCTGAGTTCTCCCCTCAAATCCTAAAAATACCTTCAAAAATGACTCTAAACAAATTCTAGAGAATCAGAACCCACAAAAAGATAGAGTGAAACAAATTTGCAGCCCAAGACAACTTGGAAGGTCAGCAAGAAAGATCTATTGCATGAGGGTGAGACAGGAGTGTAGTTCAGTGCAGGCCATGTCAGTGCAGACTGAACCCCAACAAACCTGTAGCAGGCCTCGGGGTGACTGAATCACTGGCAGCATTGGAGGTTTCCAGATCTCTCAGCCCATGGGCACCAAAGGCAACTTGGAAGGTGAGCAGGAAGGAACTGTCACACCTGGATGAGAGTGGAACATAGTCCACTGCAGGTCACATCAGCCCAACCCCGGCCAAAGCAAACCAGGAACAGGCCTCGTTAGTGACCAAATCAACAGTGGCAACTTCAGTAGCTGCTTCTAGAGCTCTCAGCTCACAGACAGTAAGAAGTCGCACAACTAGTCCTAAGGAGATTACATGAGTCTTTTTGCTAGCACTGAAGCAGGACTGTTGCTTGTAAATACTAAGACCTGGGTCCCAGTTTTGAGTGACAGTCCTAGGGTGAGGAGGAGCACTACCATAGCAGAGCTTGTGGCCACAGTTGAAGGGGGTACACTCCTCACAGTTCCAGGGTAGAAGAGAGTGTTTGTGGTTGCTCATAGAACAGAACCATTATCTTGGAGAGCAGTAAACACCTTTCCTTAGATCATATCATGTTGGAAGAACTTAAAACTTACAGGTCCCTGGAAGTATTTCTGAAAATGCTGCACAAAAGCCCTGAAGCTTGGGACACTATGACTTCCACCTTGGAAGCAGAGTCCTACTTTACCAAAGAGTTAAAAGTCAAGTAAGAGGCTGGGAAAATGAGAAACAGTGGAGGAAAAAAAAAGAAAAAAAAAAAACTCTGACAATAGAAAGTTACTATGGTGACAAGGAAGATCAAAACACACATTAAGAAGACAACAAAGTCAAAGCTCCTATATCCAAATCCTCCAAGAAAAAAAAGTAAGAATTAGTCTCAGGCAATGAAAGAGCTCAAAAAGGATTTTGAAAGTCAAGTAAGAGAGGTAGAGGAAAAATTGGGAAGAGAAATGAGAGTGATGCAAGAAAATCATGAGAAACAAGTCAGCAGCTTGGTAAAGCACACAAAAAATACTGAAGAAAATAATACCTTAGAAAAACAGATTAAGCCAAATGGCAAAAAGGTCCAAAAAAAAAAAAAGCAATGAGGAGAAGAATACCTTAAAAAGCAGAATTGGCTAAATGGAAAAGTAGGTCCAAAGGCTCATTGAAGAAAATAGTTCCTTAAAAATTAGAACTGAGGGGTGGAGCCAAAATGAGGGAGTAAAAGCAGTGACTTACTTTAGCTCTCCCCCAAACCCCTCCAAATACCTGTAAAAAAAATGGCTCTAAAAAAATTCTAAGGCAGCAGAAGCCACAAAAAGAAAGACTGAAACAAATTTCCAGCTCAAGACAACCTGGATGGTTGATCAGAAAGGTATATTGTGCCTGGTGGGGGAGAAGCACAGTTTGGTGTGGACGCACAGACCTCAGCAAACTTGGAATAAGCCTCAGAGGACTGAATCACAGGCAGCTCTTGTGGTTTTCAGACTTCTCAACACATGAACTCCAAAGATAACTTAGAAGGTCAGTGGAAAAAGTCCGTTTCTGCAATGAGAGAAAAGTTAGGTTTCAGCCCCAGTTCCTGAGCACAGCCCTAGGGCTGTGGCTGCTTCCTGAGCTTTCTGGGCCACAGACAGAAAGGGAATTGGGTGGCTGATCAGCGGGAGATTGCAGGGATCTCTTTGCCAGTGCTGAGGCAGGAGTCTCTTGCTTTGCCTGTGCTTGGATCTGGGTCACAGTTCTGAGGGGTGGTCCTGGGGTGAGGAGGAGCGCTGGCATGGTGGAGCTTGTAGAAATCCTCCTTACAGTTCCAAGATAGAAAAGAGTGCTTGTGTTCACTCATAGATCAGAGCACAGGCCAGGAAAGGAGTAAATACCTCGCCCCTTATCATATCACCTTGGAAGAACTGAAAATTTACACGTCCCTAGAAGTATCTCTGAAAACAACTATAGAAACCCCCTGAAGTTTGGGACAGTACATTCTCCACATTGGAAGCAGACCTCTACCTTAATAAAGAGTTTATAACTCAAGTAATTGGCTGGGATCATGAGCAAACCTTGCAAGGAGTGTCAGACCATAGAATCTTTTTTTGGTAACAAAGAAGATCAAAACATACAACCAGAAGAAGACAACAAAGTCAAAGCTCCTACATCCAAGGCCTCCAAGAAATCAGTCCCAGGCCATGGAAGAGTTCAAAAAGGATTTTGAGAGGCAAGTAAGAGAAGCAGAGGAAAAACTGGGAAGAGAAATGAGGGTGATGCAAGAAAATCATGAAAAACAAGTCAACAGCTTGCTAAATGAGACCCCCCAAAATACTGAAGAAAATAACAACTCAGAAAATAGGTTGATGGAATTGTGAACTGATTCAACCATTCTGTAGTGCAATTTGGAACTATGCACCAAAAGCTATGTAACTATGAACACCCTTTGACTTAGTAATACCACTACTAGGTCTGTATCCCAAAAGAAATAAAAAAAAAATGATAAAAAGGAAAAGGACCTATATGTACCAAAAAAAAAAAAATTATAGCAGTTATTTCCCAGGGGTAAAGAACTAGAAATTGAGGGAATGCCCATCAATTGGTGAATATCTGAACAAGTTGTGGTATGTGATTATGAGGGAATACTATTGTACTATAAGGAATGATGACCAAAGTGCTCTCAGAAAAACCTGGAAAGACTTGCATGAGCTGATGCAAAGTGAGTGTACTGTGTACAAAATAACAGCAATAGCTCAGGATGATCGGCTGTGATCAACTTAGCTATTCCTAGGAATACAAAGATCTAAGAGAACTCAGGAATGACTTATGATGAAAAATGCTGTCTATCCCCAGAGAAAGAACTGATGGTGTCTGTATACAGATTGAAGTATAATTTTTTAAACTTTCTTTATCCTTGAGTTTTTTTCATGATCAATGTTTTCTTTCACAATAGGACTATTATGGATATATTTTGCATGACTACTCAAGTAAAATGTGTATGAAATTGCTTGCCTTATCAATGGGGGGGAGGGTGAGGAGGGAGCAAGGGAGTGAATTTGGAACTCAAAGTTTTATAAACAAATGGTAAAAATTGCTTTTACATGTAACTGGGGAAAATAAATTTAAAGTAAAAAACCTAAAATGTGGCTACAAGTTTGCTATGGAGTTATCTTAAATTTGAATGGAAAAAGGATGTGTGTGTATGTGCATGTGTGTGTGTGTGTGTGTGTGTATGTGTTTCTATACCTGTGACCCCCGAATTATGGAAAGCATTTGAAATAGATTAGTAAATAATAAGGGTTTGCACACAATGTAGGATATCTCATGAAGTCCTCTCTCATCCTCTTTTCTTGTTCTTTTTCTTTTATTTTTTAATTTACCTGAAATATATTATTTTCTATTATTCTAATACCCCACCATGGTGGGAGTGATCCTAGGGTCAGCAAAGCTCTGCCAATGAATCCCTAGTTCTGGCAGACTTCCAATTGTTGGTACTCTCTCCATTCTCACAAAGTTATGGACACCTTTAACTGTTTACATGTTTCATATCCCCAATGGGATGCAAGCTCCTTGAAGGCAGGGTCTGTTTGAGGTTTGACCTTTTTAATCCTTTGTACTTTGTACATTGTCAGCTCTTAATCATTGTGAGTAATCTTAGATTGCATTGGTTTAAAGTATGGACCTAATGTCAGACTGTATTCATGTCTTTAGTCTCTGGACAAATTTAGCTAATTTCAGAGGTCAACAGGTAAACTTACAAAGTGAATGGCTGCTTGTTCAGAAGAACTCTCAAATGCTGTATGATTTCAGGAATCAGAGATCACGAAAAGAAGCTTTGCCCTTTTCCATAGCCAAATGGAAAATGGGAATCCAATAAACTGAGAAATTTGTGGTAGCTACAAACCTGAAAGGACAACAACAACCACAACAACCTGCTGATAGAAAAATAAAAGAGAGAGAGAGAGAGAGAGCAAGCATACAGTGTGGAGGAGAATCACAGAACCATTTTTAACTCTTTACATTTTTAACTCTTTTTAACTCTTTTTTTAACTCTTTACAAAGTTAAAGTGGCCATGTCCTAGACTTGCTTTTTGTCCTAAAGACAATCTATCACAGTGTCCTTAACATGATAGATGCTTATTAAATGTGTTGATTAATCAATTAACAAATGATTTGTTATCAGATATTTACTAACTGTGGAAACCTGAGCAAGTCACTTAACCAGTTTCCCCACTGTTTCCTCAATTGTAAAATGGAGATAATAAAAAGCAAGTACCTCCCAGGATTGTTGTGAGGATCGAATGAGATAATATTTGTAAAATGCTTAGCATAGTTATCATAGGGACATACTATGACATTAATGTCATTAGCATTCATAAATTATTTCTACAATTAGGAGGCTTTGAAGGCTCCAAACCTGCTTTTTATCAACTTTCTTTCTCATTCGTAGGATTATAGATTTAGAACCACTGTGAGTTAAAAGCTTTCAAATAAACCTTGCCAACTGCATTAGGCACAGTAGATAAGGGTGAAGGTTAAGGATTTCAAATGTCACTGATTTACTTGTTTTTGTCAATCTCTGATTCTTTCCTTGAAATAACATATGTTGCCTGGTAAATAGTATGTGCTATGTAAATGACAGCTATTATTATATAACATGCCCATTTTTGAAGAAGGTACCATGAAATTAGGGGCAGCTAAGTGGCGCAGTGGGTAGAGTGCCCATCCTGGCATCAACAAGACCCAAGTTGAAATACAGCTTCAGACACTTACTGGTGTGTGACCTTGGGCAAGTCACTTAACACTGTTTGCCTCAGTTTCCTCATGTGAAAATGAACTGGAGAAGGAAATGGCAAACCATTCCAGTATCTCTGCCAAGAAAACCACCAAAATGAGTTACAAAAAGTCGGACATGACTAAGACAACTAAAAAAAACCAGAAACATGGAAATAAGGTGAGATGGACCAGTAAAAGTGTTCCTAGGCTATGGTCACTGGAGTAGTAGGTAGAAAAGCAAAGAAAAAGAATTTTGAAATCTCTAGATAATTTTTATTTAAACTAAATATTTTTAATAAGTAGATATTTAGCCCCATCAGTTAGGAAATGACAAAAGCAGGATTCGATCCTAGGTTCTTGAATTCCGAATCTTGTGTTCTTTCTACTACATCATTCTTTCATGATGCCACCAATCACCTGTTAGCAAATATGTAATGAATTAAAAGAAAATTCACTAAACTTTTAATTCTTTCTACAATGCCTAGCATCAAGTCAAAAGCATTGAAGGGAAGCAACTCCAAGAGATACTTGCAGTGAAACCACTCAGCGTCTTACAGTGGTGCTAGACTCTATACCTCCTGAGTTATTTGATAGCAACTGCTCTCAAGTCCCCATACCTCTCTTGTGTTATTCATTTTTACAATTAGTTTCCTTTGATTGTCAAGAACAAAGATAAAGTAGGCAAGGTAAAGCCATGTATACTACCCTCTCATTTGCATTTTTTTTTTAATGAACTCAAATGTAAAAAAAAAAAAATCAGCATTATCAATCTAGGCAGCTAGGTGGTGCAGTAGATAGAGCACTGAGACTATAATTAGGAAGATGAGTTCAAGTTTGTTATCAGATATTTACTAACTGTGTGATCCTGAACAAGTCACTTAACCACTGTTTGCCTCTGTTTCCTCAATTGTAAAATGGAGATAAAAATAGCAACTACCTCCCAGGGTTGTTGTGAGGATCAAATGAGATTATATTTATAAAGTATTTTGCATAGTGCCTGTATGTAGCATGTGCATAAAAATGATTAAGCAATATTTGTTTCCTACATTTTTTGCAATATATTCTGGCCAGGGCAAAACTTTATATTCTCCCTACTTTTATGTGAATTTGTGTTGCATATTCTTACTTTAACATGAATCATATTTACTTATTTAGAGATTTGGAAAGGGACAATTTTTACTCCTATCCCCTTTCCATGGTAGCAGGGCCCTTTTTTTTGGTGGGGTCAAAGGATTTCAAAAGCTTCAGGATACAGTCTCATTGCCTTTCTCCCCAATTCTCCCCTTTTCTAAGCTTTTTCTATTACTATGAAGGTTACCACACTCCTTCCAGTCTCTTGGGCTCGTAACCTAGTTGTTATCCTTGATTCCTCACTATCTCTCACCCTTCCATATTCAATTAGTTGGCAAGGCCTTTGTACTTTACCTTTGCAACATATCTTGAATATTTCCTCTTCTCTCCAGTGATATTGCTACCACCTTGGTGCAGGCCTTCATCACCTCGGGGAGTTTATAATCTAGTAGAGGAAATAAGACTTGTTGCTCACTCCTTATATACATATGGGCCCATAGGTGTATTGCCCTTCTGTTATACATTTTCCCCTTCTTTTTCTCTTCAAGTCTTCCCTGTATGGTCATTTGATGTTTAATGTCATTTAGATAGGAAGATTTGGAAGCAGGTGGGGGCAACACAAATGTGTGGTTTATTTTAGCTCTACACCCCAGTCCAGGAAGAATTCTTGAGATATAAATAACTATCAATCCCTCCACATTGACATGGCAGGAAAAATACTATTTTTTTCAATTCAGCAAAGAAATAAAGGCCTTGACTGGGTTCACTTCATCAGCATTCCTTGCTTTCCCAGTATTGCTCTGGTTCATAGTTTGAAAGATGTTTTAGGGGGAGATGGATCACCAAATATGAGAAACATTCAACTCATCATAATTTCCATTTCTGTTGGCAGTATAAGACATTAGCACTTACAGATTTCCTGCAGATATCAGTGGTTAACCACCTGGAAAGCTCTGGCTGATAATCATCTCTAGGAAGGAAGGATGCTTTCCTCTACTTTGTATGTGGGAATGAATTAAATAAAGCACATTTGGACGCAATGTTTTGTGCTGGCTCTTGGTTCACAGAAACCACAAAAAGGAAGTATGGGTTATTAGGAATAGCTATAGCTATAACAGTGTGTGTGTGTGTGTGTGTATGTGTATGTGTATGTGTGTGTATGTGTATGTGTGTGTGTGTGTATGATGAATAGAGCTATTGAGCTGTGCAGGTCTAATGATTGTTCTTAAAACATTTTAAGTTTGCATATTCAGGTATTAATACTTTATTATGCCCATATATAAACTGAACAGAATGTGCCTAGTTGATTGCTTACATGAACACTTTCCCCTGGAGATGATCACTCTCCTGGCCTGTCCCACAGAAGAGTATGAAGTATAACTGTCAAGTGGTTCACAAACATTAACAAACACACCAGAATTCGTACATGCAAATGAAGATCACCCCCTTTAAAGTAGTTACATCGGAAAACATAAGCTTAGTCCAACAATGCTATTATATCTAAAACATTTCTGGAACTAGTTTCTGGGAATTGCCTTTAAAGGGAGATCCAAGACCAGAAGCAATATCACAGCCCATGGACAATGTAGCTCAAGCCCCCCACCTTACAGATAAACTGATGCCCGTGAACATTAAGTGACCCCAAAGTCACATAAATAGTAAATAATTGTAGGTTCAGAAAAAGAATTTGAAGCTATGTCCTATGAATCCAGAGCCAGTGCTCTCACCACTGTCCCACGCTGAACACCATAAAAAAGCACTTTCCAAGCCATGACATATTATATAGATGGAAGGCATAATTGTAGTCTCTCTCCTTCCCTTTGCATCCTGCATTTCACACATTGCCCGCAGCAGAGTATACTTGAGTTCTTAGGACTACACATTGCAGTAGGCCACTAAAGTGTGAAAGATGGTGGCAACTAGGATCTTGGAATCCTGAAACAGGAAATATTTCACAAGTGGCAACTCATTCAGTGATATAAGTTAAAAATTGGAGATCTTGGCAAGAGAAAACATCAATATTAGCCTAGTAACTAGAGAGATCTAGCAGATCCACCAGGTAAAGGTCATTGGAATAATTGTTTCAGCATGCAGAGGTACAACTGAGCTGAGAGAGATGATAAAATAAAAGGAAAGCTCTGTATGTTTACAGCTTTTTTATCTCTATTTAGAAACAGGTTATCCATAAAGAGAGGACCAACCCAAATAGATGTTTAGTAGGCAAGCAAGCCCTTGCTTCTGTACACATTATACTTCAAGAAATAATGTGAAGTACACTGAAAAGCATGGGAATATATAGAAAGTGATGTAAAATGAAGTTAACAAAACTAGTAAAGCAATATACGTAATGCTAATAATGATAATTCATCTCTCCTTTTTTGCAGAAGAAATAGAACTATAGCAGTATGTGTGGAACATAATGTTTGTGTGTTGTTTGGTTGTGTTGGTTTTTTTTTACTCTTTTCTTTATGGTTATAAGGTATGACTTTTTGGTAGGGGCAGGATAAATTGAGAAATGTATGAGATATAAAATAAACTATAATGATAATGTTGATTTAAAAAAAGAGAAAAAGAAATTATGTGCAACATGACAACAACAAATTAGTTTGGGAGATTCTTTGAAGACTTTATCTCTGTCCATAAAGGAACTCATTCAAATTAGCATCTCAGAGTTTGAAAGGAACTCAAAGGGTATTTGACAGTATTACTCTCTGAAGTGTGTTCATATGAATGTGTGTGTGCATGCATGTGTGTGTGCATGCGTATGTGTGTGTGTGAGAGAGAGAGAGGGAGGGAGAGAGAGACAGAGAGAGAGACAGAGAGAGAGCAAGAGAGAGAGAGAGAGAAAGAGAGGACACTTTGGCAGTCTGATGAAGCCTGCAGACCCTTCCTCAGAACAATATTTGTAAATTCCCTAAATAAAATACACAGGGTTACAAGAAAACTGATATGTTGAGAAAGTTTTCAGCATATAAAAAAAAGGATTTTAATAGAAGTTAGGTTAAGAACCTCTGCTCTAAAATTTTCCTGGCAAGTGCTCATTCTTCCTTTTCCTGAAGACCTCCAGTGATAAGAAATTCATTATCTCCTTACGTAGGCCGTACTACTTTTGGATGGCTCCTACCTCTTCTCTGTAAGCATCAGAGGTGAAATTTCTATCCAGGTTCCCTGACTCCAGATCCAGGATTCTTTCCACTCAAAGTGAGTATACATAACAATTGTTTCTGTTCTAGCCAGAAACTTTGAAGATGTTCCCCTCCCAGTTTGATTTTTTTTTTTAAGTGAGTAGGCAAACTAGGCCATCTTTTGTCTTGTTTCCTTGTTTCTTCCCTAGCCTTAAATCATTAAATGGGTGTTGCCTTAAACTGAGACCTGGGAAGAATCTTAGCTTAAAAAGGCCAAGGTCTCCCACTGCATCTAGAGTCATCTCGAGTCATCCTGTTCTACGTCTTTTCACTGGATTCAGATGACCTTGGAGGAGGGAGTGAGGCTGATGACTTTGCACAGCCCTGCCTCACTTAAATCTAATTCACTTGCAAGATAAGACATCACACTCCTGATGTCATTGGTCCTTTTCAATAATGAAGGACAAACAACTTTTTCTCTGTAATGTATACTGTTATCATGATCATATCTCATCCCTTTTGCTAAGATATTCTCCTTGCTTTGTCTTCTGTTTTCAGCTACATCCTTGTTAGAACACTGTGTGAACATGTGGACATCACTGCTCTTTTCATACTCCAAATAGAATAAAAGTGACTGAAAATCATTCTGAACAGATAAGAACAAAATGCACAGAGTTAAATGAATTTAGTAATTGTAATGTCATTTATATTATGTTGTAATGGGGTTGGCACTGGGTAGCTCCTTACTTATAGAGGACTGAAGAAAGGGTGGTGGGGAGGTTCTGAGAACTCTTCTTCTGAGGAGAGTGACCCCCTCATCATTTGAAGCAGATTCAGTGTGAAGCTGTTACCAAGAGATTAAGCTCTGACAATCAAGCCATTTGCCAATAATTTCCAGGTCCATATATGTAAGTCTTCTGAACAGCAGGCTTACAAAGCAATTTAAATCAGTCCTTCCTGTTTAATTTCTCCAAAATGGGGCTAGGATGAACTGCCTGAGCTGTGCATCTGCAGAGGAATGGGCCATGAAAAATCCAGGTAACCCCCAGAAGCCCTGGAAAACAATTCTATACTATCTTGGAGGGTTCCCCAGGTAATTTTTTTTTTAATTTCTGACAACACCAACATAAAAGCTAGGAAGATGTACCTTAAGCAGCCTCACTATTTTAAAACCAATTAAGCACATTCATCATAATCCATAGCATTTTCTACATAGCATTCATTCAAGCTTTGCTTATAAATTCCAATATGTACATTTAAAGATACTTTAAAGGTAGATTAACTTTCTTCTGAAAGCAAATATAAAAAAAAAACAATTTATTCAGACCATAAAATTTCACTTCTATAAAATATGACATGGATATAACACTTTACAATTTATAATTTACAAAGCACTCCTGTTGATGAAGTGGCCCAGGCAAGCCATCTCTTCATTCCCTGCCCAATTGTACTCTTCTGTACTCCTGTGGACTTCTTCATTAGCCTAGAAACTCACAACTCATTGGTACTTTCTGTCTCTGGTGCTAGACTGATTGGAGCATGAGGAGTCCCTCCCAGAACCTGCATTTAGAAAGAGTGCCCAGGCCAGCCATCTCTTTGCCTTGTTGCACTACTCAGGACTTCTCCCATCATGTTCCCCATGTTAGATAACAACCCCCCCATTTTTCAATTCCCTTTCATGTGTTTTCTTTCCCTATTAGCATACTCTTTGAGTGTAAAGACAGTCCATTTTCTATACTTGTATTCCCATGTGCTTAGCACAGTTCCTGGCACATGGTAGGTGCTTAATAAATATTTAATGACTGACTCACTTGCAATAGCTAAATGTTGGAGAGCAAACACAAAAGTGAAACCGTCCTTGTACTTAAAAGCTTATATTCCAATAGGAGAGTCAGCATATATGTATGTGTGTACGTGTGCATGTTTATGTATATATATATATATATATATATATGTATGTTTGTATGTGTGAGAGACAGACACCGAGAGACATGGTACTTGAGTTTAGTCTTGAAGGAAACCTGAAATGTCTATAGACCTAGGTAAGGAAGGTAGACATTCCAAGCATGGGAGAAAGTCAGTATATAAAGTCAGAAAGAATAGTCATGGACCACAATGTAGGTTGAAGAGCAAGTTAGCCAGCATGGCTAGGTTTTAAGAAGACTGAGTGAAAAAAAAAATGTAGTAAAGTAACAGGTTGTGAAAAAACATATAAACAGATGAGTTTATATTTTATCCTGAGGTAATAAACTACTAGTGGAGTTTATTGAGTAGGGCAGTAATATGGTCAACTCTATATTTTAGGAAAAATCACATTTGCTGCTACAACAAGGAGTCAGAAATCAGAGAAGCTAGAGGCAGGGAGACCAAAATGATGCCTGTTGCAGAAGTTCTAGTTGGAGATGATGAGGGCTAGAACCAGTTGGATATGTAAAGTTAAGAAGTAGATCAATGAAAGAAATGCTGAGGATATAGAAATAAGATTTGACAACTAATTGTATGAAGTGAATGAGAGTGAGGAATCAAGGCTGATGGTGAGACTGCAAATCTGGGTGAATAAGATAGTAGTGTCCTCTGTCGTAATAGGGGGGTGTGAAAGATGGCTGGGTTTTGGGAAGATAATGAGTACTGTTTTGGACAGGTGGCATTTGAGATTTCTATTAGGCATCCACTTTGAAATGTCTGATAGACATAATTCAATTTGGGATGCATGACTAAATTTCAGGGTACTGACTGGAGCTTTCTATTACTTAATATACTTTTTTTTTTGGCCTGTTACAACGTGAACAAATACAAGCCTATAGTTGAGTTTTAACATTGTCACCTATGTCCTGATAGTCAAAGCTAGCAAATATGTTTTGTAGATGCACCTTTTAATTTTTTAATACATATTTTGTTTTTATAATTACATGTAAAAACAATTTTAATACTTTATTTTTAAATTTGAGCTCCAGATTTTCTACCTCTTTTTCTCCCTTCCTCCCTCCCTAATCCCCTCCATGAGAAGGCAAGCAATTTGATATAGATTATATATCAGCAATCATGAAAAACATATTTCAATATTAGTCATGTTGCAAAAGAGAACACAGAGGGGGCAGCTAGGTGGTGCAGTGGATAGAACACTGACCATGGAGTCAGGAGGACCTGAGTTCAAATCCGGCCTCAGACACATAACACTTACTTGCTGCGTGACTCTGGGCAAGTCACTTAACCCCAATTGCCTCACCCCCCCACAAAAAAAGAAAAGAAAACATAGACCTAAAAGTAAAATGACAAGAAAAATAGAGTTAAAAAAAGAAGTATGCTTTGATCTATAGTCAGACTACATCAGTGGTTTTTTCCCCCTATGGAGGTGGATAGTATTTTTCATCGTAAGTACTTTGAAATTGTGTAGGATCATTATATTGCTGAAAATAGCTATCATTCACTTTGTATAATGTTTCTGTTATCGTGTATAATGTTCTCCTGGTTTGTCTCACATCACATCACTTTGCATCAGTTTTTAATAGTCTTCCCAGGTTTTCCTGAAACCATTTCGCTCATCACTTCTTATAGAACAATAATATTCCATCACAATCATATACTCAGCTTATTCAACCATTCCCTAATTGATAAGCATCCCCTCCATTTCCAATTCTCTGCCACCACAAAAAGAGCTAGTATAAATATTTGTATACAAATTGATCCTTTTCCCTTTTTCTTTGATCTCTTTGGGGTACGACCTAGTAGTGGTATTGCTAGATCAAAAGGTTCACACAGTTTTATCACCCTTTGGGAATAGTTTAAAACTGTTTTCTTGAAAAATTAGACCATTCACAACTCAACTAATAGTATATGTGTCCCAATTTTTCCACATCTTTTCCAGAATTTGTCATTTACCTTTTTTTTTCATGTTAGCCCATCTGATAGGTGTGAGGCACTGTCTCAGAGTTGTTTTAATTTGAATTTTGTTAATAGCTAATGATTTAGAGGATTTTCATATAAATATTGAAAGCTTTGATTTCTTCTTCTAAAAACTGCCTGTTCATATTCATTGACCATTTATCAATTGGGGAATAGCTCTTTTTGCTATATATTTGAGAAATCAGGCCTTCATCTGAGAAACTTGCTGATTTTTTTTCAGTTTCCTGATTTCCTTGTAATTTTGGTTGTATTAGTTTAGCTTGTGGGGAAAAAAAGTTTTTTTTAATTTCTTGTAATCAAAATTATTCATTTTACTTCCTGTAATACTCTCTATCTCTTGTTTGGTCATAAATGCTTTCCTTATCAATAGATCTGACAAGCACATTTTTTTTCTGTGCTCCCATAATTTACTTATGATATCACCTTTCACGTCTAAGCCATTTGTCCATTTTATTATATTGGCTAAGCTACCCATAAGCAATTAATATTTCTCTAAATGTTTATATTTGACATTTTTTTAA
This sequence comes from Vombatus ursinus, assembly GCF_900497805.2. NCBI lineage: Eukaryota > Metazoa > Chordata > Mammalia > Diprotodontia > Vombatidae > Vombatus > Vombatus ursinus. The sequence goes on from NW_020947238.1 coordinate 1,047,367, forward strand.
TGAAAAGTGTTTTTAATTGTTTTCATATACATAGTGAATTAAAAGATGCTTACTTCTTGGAGCCAGGGGAAAAAACAAACAAACAAGCAAACAAACAAAAAAAACAATGGTTATTAGCAAAAGAATTGTTTGGAGGATAGAATCGAAGAGATGTGAAAAAGGAAAAAAACAAAGAAAGTATGAAACCTATGATCAGGAATTAATCTAAGAACACAAGTGTCTAACACAAATTTCCATCTTCATTTTTTCCTGAATCTATCTTCTCTCTTTTCCTCCTTTCAACTCTCCTGTTCTTGTCTAATCTCCTGTTGAATTGAATATATTTCTACACCATACTCTTTGTGTGCATTTATGAGTTTATGTATTCAATTCTTTATCCAATTCAAAGAAAAGTGAAACTAATAAGAAGTCTACTCCCATTCTCTACTCTATAATGGTATCATCTTCTTATTCACCTGTGGGCAAAGTAAAAATAGAAAGTATCCTGGCAAACTAAGTAGCCTAAGTGAAGAGAAAGAATATTGAAGGCCCAGGTGAAAGCCAGTGCAAAGGCATGAAGAAGGGAGATAGAGAGTCCTGTGCATGGAAGAGTAAGTCAGTAGAGCTGGATTTTAAGTGTGATGAATGCAATAAAATTAATGTAAAAGTAGGAAGGGCCTAAGCTATGAAAAACTTAAATATCTAAACAGAAGATTTTATATTTGATCTGATAAGCAATAAGAAAACAAAGAAATGATTTAACAATTAGATATCATGGTCAAATCTAGGCTTTAGGAACATCACCTTGTCATTTGAATAAAGAGATTATTGGAAAGAGATTTAGGCAGGGAGATCCATTAAAATACTATGACAATTGTCCAGGAGGAGAGAGGATGAGGATCCTAACTATGATGGTAGCTGTGTGGGTACAGGAAAGGGTAGATATTTGAAAGATTTAGTGAAGAGAGAAGTCACAAGACAGGAAAAAAAAATTAGATATGTGGGATGAGAGTGAGTAGTTTATACCTAGATTTCAAGCCTGGTTGACTTGGAGGATGTTAGTGTATTCAACAGTAACAGGGGAATTTAATTGGGGTGAGGCTTTTAGAGAAATATATAGAGTTCTGTTTTGAACATATTGAGTTTGAGATGTCAATTTGACATCCAATTCAACATTCCAAGATAGTTGTTGATATGTTACTGGGCCCCAGGAGAGATTTAAGGCTGGATACACAATGCTTTTAAAGGATTTGGCTGTGTCAACAAGAAAGGCCACCTCTTCATTTGAGACTAGAGTTAAGGAGGAGAGAGTGGGTATATGTTTATGAATGATGTTAAGTGTGGAGAAGTGGAAACTCTTAGCAAATGGTTTCAATTTTTCAATACAGTATGAAATGAGGTCTTCAGCTGAGTAGGGAGAGGGTTGCAATAGGAATCTTGAGGAATATGAAACTTTGGAATAAGCATTGTGGATAGTGACATAGTAAAGTAATTGGCTGGGGTGGGCATAGGGTGGGGTGCTTACCTTGCTCCAGTGAGGTCCCGGTTGAAATCAGGTAATGTCAATCTGTGTTTTATACAGTCAGCAAAATTTCACAATTTCCTCAAACTCTGTTCAGCAGTATGTGAATAGGAGTGAGGTGATGGTGGGAGTAATTCACCGTTCGGGTTTGTGAGGGTGTGACTTGCTATGGAAAAATGAGAGAAAGTTATTCAGGAGGAGAAGGTAGTGCAGAATTTAGTTGGTTCATCAAAGGCTTGAAATTGGAAACGGAGGAGTTAAGGAGACAGAAGTAATTGCCTGTCAAAGAACTGGAGGGTAAAGGTAATGGAGGTCATAGTCATGATGATGAATTTAGTTGAGTCCTAAGGCACTGGGCAAAATGGAATAACAAAGATTTTTAGGTTAAAAAAAAAGTTCATGAAGATAGAAGTGGAGTATGTGTGTGTGTGTGTGTGTGTCACACACACACACATAGAAATGGGACAAATGGAACAAGCATTTGGGGATAGAGTATTGGGTTCATATATTTATATATTCCCAAGGTTAGAATTACTGATGTGAGAAAGTATTAAGGGGTTCTAATATGCTAACCTTTGAAGAATGATTTAAACAGAATATCCATGGTTGAAGAAAATCTTTTGAGGAAGCCATGGCCTAATTTGTGAAAAAAAAAAATCTTCTCTCATGGTGCAACTTACTGGCACATGGAGATGATCTGCACTGAGAAACTCTAGGAGGCCAGCCTCATAGCAACACTGGGAGAAGATGAAGTAGGGGAGGCCAGGCAGGGGTGAGATGGGATGGTGCAGGATATACATTGGAGAAAATCCTAGGGAGTTGGAGTTCAAGTGAAATCTTTTCCTGGGGAAATGTGCTCTGTAGAAATCCCATTAGGAGGGGGCAGCTAGGTGGCGCAGTGGATAGAGCACCGACCCTGAACTCAGGAGGACCTGAGTTCAAATCTGGCCTCAGACCCAACACTTGACACGTACTAGCTGTGTGACCTTGGGCAAGTCACTTAACCCCAATTGCCTCACTAAAAAAAAAAGGTGGGGGGGGAGAATGAAATGGTGTAATTATCACTTGACACTTACTAGCTGTGTGACCCTGGGCAAGTCGCTTAACCCTAACTGCCTAAAAGCAAAAAAAAAAAAAAAATCCCATTAGGCTATGGAAGCAGGATGGTAAGTGGCTCAGTGTAGTCCCAAAGCATGACACAGTGCTTTTATATTTCAGAAACAAATGCAAACTATATATACACTCTAATACAACAACAACAAAAATCTAACCTCAGAATTAAAAGAAAGGTTGTTTTTAAATACAATAACAGAGTTTTTGTATTTGTTCAAGAAGACTACTAGAAATCAACTTGAGGCATTTATTCCACTCTGTGACTCATCAATTCCCACATTGTACATTTTCCAATTCTTCTTTCAGAACCTTATGCATTTTATCTCATTCACTGTATTGTACATCCCATCATCTCACTTGCTGACTGACATGGATCAACAGGCAAAACTCCTTGCTGTTATCTTTCTAAAGGAATATATCTGTTATGAAGCTGAGCAAGGTAGAATGTACAAATTTGATTTTTCTTTACTCATGAGTCTCAGTGGGTAAGAAGCAATTTCTAATATGAGGAATACTTGATGTTTTCCTCCATCTTGAACTGCCTTTCATTTTCAATGTCACCATCCTTCAATCTCTTTGAAATTGTATCACAGAGATACTCATATAAAACAGTTAAAATAGAAAATTGGTTTAAAGGCCACCAAAGAAACACATTGGTTCATTATGATAAACTTAAGGCAAATAACTTATCTGAATATATGCCAACTAGAGATATCTAGTAATAGATATCCATGAGTCTGTTAAAAATATGATTTGAAATTAAAGTCACATTTCTCAAAGAAAGATGACAGTGTTATACTGGAATTCTATTTTTTCAAAATTTATTCAAATTCAGTGATTGTAAACATTTGTACACAAGCCTAACTTCAAATTAGCTATAGTTATTTTCATTTCACTAATTTCTTTTTTCCTTTTAACATTAGAAAAAAAAGACTGGGGTGCCTCTTTGGCCCAAGGTAGAAGTTCAGGAGCTACTTTTTTGCTCTTCCCATTAACTAATGCTATAGGTGTTTTGACTTGCTCAGTTTCTTCCTAACTAAAAGTAGTTCGTCCCTTTTTGGACAACCCATAGTCTATGGCAGTGTTGCTGTGGCCTGCCAGGAGACCTTCTTTGTTGGGTTGGGGTGGAAAATTTTCTCACCCTAACCTATTGTTGGCTCTGATACTCTGGAATTTTATGTGAGGCATCATTTTAAAGTTTTTTGGACTGGAATGTTGGAAAATTTTAGTTGAGTTGTTGCCTATACTCCAACCTCTTAGCTCTACCTTGATATACAGAGATTAATAGCCCTTTGGGCATAGTTTCAAATTATTCTTGATAATGGTTGGATGAGTTCACAACTCCACCAAGAGTGTATTAGTGTCCTAACCTTCCCACATCCCTTCCAACATTTATCCTTTTCCTTTTCTGTCATGTTAGCCAATATGATAGATGTAAGGTGGTATCTCAGCATTGTATTAATTTTCATTTCTCTAATCAGTAATGATTTGAAGCATTTGAAAAATATAATTGATACTTTTGATTTCTTCTTCTGAAAAGTACCTGTTCATATCTTTGGGTTATTTATCAATTGGGGAATGGCTCCTTTTTTATGAATTTGGCTCAGTTCCCTATATGTTTGAGAAATGAGGGCTTTATCAGAGTAATTTGTTAAAAAAATTTCCCCAATTTCTTATATATTTAATTTTGGAGGTATTGTTTTTTTGTGGAAAAACTTTTTTTTTAATTTCATGCAAACAAAATGATCCAATTTACTTCCTATTATATTCTTAATCTCTTGTTTAGTCATAAACACTCTTTATTCATAGATTTAATGCATAAACTTTTTCATGCTCCCTAATTTTTTTATGACATCACCCATTATTTAACCTCATTTTGATATACACTGTGAAATTATGTCAATGGCAGACTAAAAGCAGTAACTTGCTTGAGCTCTCCCCCAAACCCCTCCAAATACCTTTAAAAATGTCTCTAAACAAATTCTAAAGCAGCAGAACCCACAAAAAGACAGAGTGAAACAAATTTCCAGTCCAAGACAACCTGGATAGTTGATTGGAAAGGTCTATTGTGCTGAGTGGGGAGAGGAGGGCAGTTTGGTGTGGGCGCGTAGGCAAAACAGGCCTCAGTGAACCTGGAGCAGGCCTCAGAGGACTGAATTGTGGGCAGCTGCGTTGGTTTCCAGACTTCTCAACCCGCAAATGTCAAAGACAACTTAGAAGGTCAGTGGGAAAAGTCTGGGACTGCGGTGAGAGATCTTGGTCCCAGTCCCAGCCCTCACTGCAGCCCTGGGGCAGTGGCTACCTCTGGAGCTTCAGGCCCACAGACTGAGGGGGAATCTAGTGGCTGATCAGTTGGGGATTGCAGGGATCTCTTCAACAGTGCTGAGGCAGGAATCTCTTACTTTGCACTACTTGGATCTGGGTCACACTTTTGGGTGATGGTAATGGGGTAAGGTGGAGTTCTCGCATGGTGGAGCTTGTAGTAGCAATGGAGAAGGAATCCTCCTCACAGTTACAAGACAGAAAAGAGTGCTTGTCATCACTCATAAGCCAGAACACAGGCCAGGAAAGGAGTAAAGACCTCACCCTTGATCATACCACCTTGGAAGAACTGAAAATTTTCAGGTCCCCAGAAATATCTCTGAAAACAGCTGCACAAGACCCACAAAGTTTGGGACAGTACATTCCCCATACTGGAAGCAGACTCCTACCTTAACAAAGAGCATAAAACTCAAGTAATAGGCTGGTATCATGAACAAACAAAGGCACAAAAAAAGTCAGACCATAGAATCTTTCTTTGGTAACAAAGAAGATCAAAACATACAACCAGAGGAAGACAACAAAGTCAAAGCTCCTACATCCAAAGCCTCCAAGAAAAATATAAATCAGTCCCAGGTCATGGAAGAGCTGAAAGAGGTGTTGGAGTAACAAGTAAGAGAAGTAGAGGAAAAACTGGGAAGAGAAGTGAGAGTAATGCAAGAAAATCATGAAAAGCAAGTCAACAGCTTGCTAAAGGAGACCCAAAAAAATGCTGAAGGAAATAACACCTTAAAAAATAGCCTAAACAAAATGGCAAAAGAGGTCCAGAAAAACAAGGAGGAGAAGAATACCCTAAAAAGCAAAATTGGCCAAATGGAAAAGGAAGTCCAAAAACTTACTGAAGAAAATATTTCCTTAAAAATTAGAATGGAACAATTGGAAGCTAGTGACTGTGAGAAATCAAGACACTGTAAAACAAATCAAAAGAATGAAAAAAAATAGAAAACAATGTGAAATATCTCATTGGAAAAGCAACTGACCTGGAAAATAGATCCAGGAGAGATAATTTAAAAATCATTGGATTATCTGAAAGCCATGATAAAAAAAAAAGCCTAAGCATCATCTTTCAAGAAATTATTCAGGAAAACTGCTCTGTTATTTTAGAACCAGAAGGCAAAATAGAAATTGAAAGAATTCACGGATCACCTTCTGAAAGAGATCCCCAAAGGAAAACTCCTAGGAATATTGTAGACAAATTCCAGAGTTCACAGGTCAAGGAGAAACTAATGCAAGCAGCCAGAAAGACACAATTCAAGTATTGTAGGACCACACTTAGGATAGCACAAAATTTAGCAGCTTCTACATTCAGGGACCAGAGGGAATGGAATATAATATTCCAGAGGGCAAAGGAGATAGGATTACAACCAAGAATCACCTACACAGCAAAACTGAGTATAATCCTTCAGGGGAAAAAATGTACATTCATTGAAATAGAGGACTTTCAAGCATTCTTGATGAAAAGACCAAAGCTGAATAGAAAATTTGACTTTCAAATACAAGACTCAAGAGAAACATGAAGAGGTGAACAGGAAAGAGAAATCATAAGAGACTCATTAAGGTTGAACTGTTTACATTCCTGCATGGAAAGATGATACTTGTAACTCCTGAGACCTTTGTCAGTATTAGGGCAGTTGGAGGGAAAAAAATTATATGTAGATAGATATATAGATAGATAGATAGATGATAGATAGAGGGCACAGGGTGAGTTGAAGATGAAGGGGTGATACCTGGAGAATAAAATTGAGGGATGAGAAAGGATTATACTGGGAAAAGGAGAAAGGGAGAGGTGGAATGGGGTAAATTATCTCACATAAAACAGACAAGAAAAGGCTTTTATAGTTGAAGAAAAATGGGGGAAGGTGAGAGGGAATGAGTTTATCTTACATAGGATTTGACTTAAGGAGGGAATAACATACACACTCAATTGGATATGGAAATCTATCTTACCCTACAGGAAAATAGGGTAGAAGGGGACAAGAGAGCAGGGGGATGATAGAGGGGAGGGCAGATTGGGGAAGGTGGCAATCAGAAGCAAACACTTCGGAGGAGGGACAGGGCCAAAAGAGAGAATAGAATAAATGGGGGGCAGGGTAGGATTTAGGGAAATTTACTAAGTTTTTCACAATGTCACTACTATGGAAGTGTTTTGCATAAGTACACATGTATAAACTGTGTGGAGTTGCTTGCCTTTAACATGTGGGTGACTGGGGAGGGAGGAAGGAAGAAAATTTGGAACCCAAAGTTTTAAAAACACATGTTAAAAAAAAACAAATTATGTCTAGTTTCTGCCAAACTGCCTTCCAGTTTTCCCAGCAATTTTTGTCAAATGATGAGTTCCTGCCCTCAAACTTGCATCTGTGGATATATTGAAGAATAGATTACTATGGTCATTGATTACTGTGTATTGTATACCTAATTGATTTCTCTGATGCACCACTCTGTTTCTTAGCCAATATCTGGTTCTTTTCATGGTTACCTTTTTTTTTTTGTAATACAGTTTGAAATATTATATTGCTTTACTTCATTCTTTTACTGTTTTTCATTGATTCCCTTGATGTTCTTGACTTTTTGTTCATCCATAAAAATTTTATTATTTTTCTAGCTCCACAATTAATTATTTGATAGTTTAAGTGGTGTGACATTAAATAAGTAAATTAATTTGGGTGGAATTGTCATTTTATAATAATGGTTTTGGACTATGAGCAATTAACATTTCTCTAATTATTTACATGTGAATTTATTTGTGTTAAAAGTGTTTTATAATTGTGTTCATATAGTCTTCAGGTTTGTCTTGCCATGTATACTCTCAAGTGTTGTATGTTGTTTACAGTTATCTGAAATGACATTTCTCTTTTTATCTCTTCTTATTCAAGATACATACACACATATACAATACAGACACATATATGTATAGAGATAGAGATTTTTCTACCCACATACATATACACATATGTATGTGTATGTGTGCAGATGATTAAGGTGGGCTTATTTTACATGCTAAAACTTTGCTAACATTGTTAATTGTTTCAATTAATGTTTTAGCTGAAACTTTAGAGTTCTCTAAGTGTATCATCATATCATTCACAGAGCTATAAATTTGTTTCCTCATTGCATACTGTTATTCTTTCAATTTCTCTTTCTTGTCTTATTTTTATAGCTAGTATTTCTATAGTCTTATTTCTATAGCTAGTATTCTAGTATAGCTATAGTATTTATAGCTAGTAGTATATATGCTCATATATGTCTATTCATGTGTGTGTATGTATGTACATGTCATTTCCCCTTGGTGGAATCAAAGTTCCTTCAAGGAAGGTACTGTTTCATTTTTTTTTGAATTCAGTACACACAGAGAAAAAAATGTTTTTCTAATTGCACTGTCTTAGTTTTATTTTTTCTCATTAGTGTTATTTTGATCTAGACTATAATTTCTTCCAGGACTGTGATGTCACTGTCTGATTGTGATGATTCTATTTTTATTGATAATGAAAATTTTTTTAATCAAGTCCACAGACTTCCAGATTAAGTGACCAACAATAAGAGAGACCAGACATTTTCTGCAATCCTCACTTATTAAAAAAAAGAAAAAAAACAGAATAGTTATTATTAGATGATGATGATGTCACTGGTAGAGCAATTACAACTGCTTACACAAGAGAATAAAGCAAGAAACCCAAACAAGACAATATCTTTATGAATTAACATTGGCTAAATCCAACTCTGAAGAAATTCATTCAGTACCCCTTTCCCAGAATGCATGCTTTTGCAAAATGCACAAAATGACTCATGAGCTTATGCTTTAAAACTCACTCAGGGATTTCTCTGTCATAGTTTTGTTGGTTCATCTTTACCCTTTATTTCCCTCCTAATCTCGAGGCAACAATTGCTGGGCCAAAACTCATATAGTTGCTATAAGGTGAAGACAGTGGTATGAGGAGATCATGTTTCTTCATTTTTGGGGGGTCCTTGGGTTCAAATAAGCCAAGGGGTCTAAAATATTGCTGTGAATACCCTTCCCACAAAACCCTCTGTAGATTGTAAAATAGGCAGACACCCACTTAGCCCAAATAGAGAACTAAGGATAAAGGGAAATGAGGGCAAAGAACCATTATGCAATGTAACCCTAAGCCTGAAGGAAAGAAGCCTGTGATGTATCAAGGCCATTTTTGTTCCTTCAGAAGTGATGTGGGGCAGAGACCAAGGCTGATGAAAAGTAAGTTCCCCAGCATCGGAGGAGGCCAAGGCAGATTTGAGGAACAGCCCTAGCGGCAAAATAACCATCCAAATTGGAGTTAAAAAGGGAACCACAAAAGAATATAAAGACAAATGGAAAATACCAGAAATGATCACAAGAGGAAGAAAATTCTGTTAAAACCCTAGAACACAAGCACAAGAATCAATAGATAAAATTCTAATGATGTCCAAGATTAAAAATGTTGAAATACAAAGTAAATTAAATCAATATTTGTTGAAATGCAAATACCTATGGATTCCCAAGATATCATATAACTATAATATGGTGTTCCAGAGAATTCAGAAAAGAAATCCAAATTTTCAAGAGCAGTTAGAAGAGACCAAATAGAATTAATGGCCTGAATATCACAGAATGGGAAAAAAATTCATAAAACTACACCGGGAATTCTCTCCAAAGAAGGAAGAAAAGTAAGGCTGTGAATAAAAACATATTGAAATCAAGGACATTCATTAATGAGAGGCCAAAATAATCAATAACATTTAAAAGATCCATGCTCTTGAAGACTGCATGTATAGAGAAAAATTAATGAGTGATAAGTCAAAAAATCTCAAACAGTATACTGGAAGGAATAACAAAATAAAATGTCTCCAGTTTCTCATTGTGAAGTATTAAGAGATGATCTCTATAAAAAACAAAACAAAACAAAACAAAACAAGCAAAGCAGCAAAAAGAACTGTTAAAAATGATAAAAGCCATGATTGAAATATATATTATTTCAATCATGGCTTTTATCATTTTTGTTAATAGTAACATATATGTATATATATTCATATAAATATATAAGTATATATATATTCAATCATTGTTTTTTATTTATCAATATTTTAGTATTTATTCATTCAATATTCAATATCAACATTTATCAATGTGTATGTGTATACACACACACATACACACATATTGTTTACATTTTCAATGACAAATAACAAATTCTTCAAGTGATCAGGACAAAGTCCTTTAAGTACACAGGAAATTTGAATAACACAAGACTATTTAGTAGTCACCAATAACAGCTTTAGGGAAAGGAATAAAGTGATTTGAAGAAAAAAAGAGATAAATGCTGATCAAAGTAACACTCTGTAAGCCTTAGCCTAATCTTCACCAACAATGGATATTTAATTTAAAAAGACATTTGAAGTATTCTGGGCAAAAACAAACAAACTAGACTTGAGTAAATTATTTAGGCTTGCAAATATCCCTGAAAAAGAGAAACACAGAAAGGTAAATAAACATAACTGCTAAGGAAAGAATCTAAGGGAGATTATGTACAGGGAGACTACTTCCATTCAAAGTGCTGTATTAACTTGAATAAACTCTTTCTTCAGGAGAAGGGAAATCACAATTCTAGGAGGAAATGGCATCCTGAAATGTGGGAACACCTGGAACCAGAAAAGAGATATCAAAGAAAACAAGAAATAAATTAATGATAGAGAGGGCAAGTCTTAGAATTCTACAAAAGTTTTGGGACAGGGCAATTTTCTACCATCTGACTATGCTTCTATACTCATTACCTCACTCATGAATTGATGTTTCTAAGAGTGAGGCAAAATGGCAAAATGAGGGAGGGCCAAGATCTACAACATTTACAAACAATTTTTTTGGAAGAGGAAAATCATATTCAGTAATTTAGAAACATTAATTCTTTACACAAAGACTAAAGAAGGAATAAAAGTAAAAATGATGGATCAAGGCACAAAAGTTTAAAATATATCTGGGAGAGAATGAAGAAAGACAATCTTTTCTAGGAAAAAAAGAGTGAAAGCAAAGCAAATGCAGTATAAAGATTAGGGATTTTGAGCTAACCATTGAAACATGAAGGAGAAAAAATAGTTTAAAATGAGAGGAAGAATTAGATTATTAAATATATGTAAAAATGAAAAATAAATACGGAAGTAAACCTTGAAAATTAAGGAATAGGTTGAAAAAAGTGAATGTGTGTTGAAGGGTTAGAGAAAGGCAGACTATAGGTATGGTGTAAACTTAAAGTAGATTAAGGAAAATAATTGTAGGAGAAAGGATTGCTTTAAAGGAGAAAAGGGTACAAAAATATCCTGACAAAAAAAATAGAAATAAAAATAGAGGACAGTATAAACCTTACTCTTACAACTTTAAAACTCTTACAACTTCAAAAGCAAATTGATTAAGCCCTCATGTAAAGCAAAATGAAACTGACAGATTGGATGATGAAATAAAACACTATTAAAAAAAAACTATTGCTTTAAAAGAAACATATATAAAAAGCAGTAACATATACAGAATAAAAATGAGAGGATATAATTCAATTTGCTATGAAATAAGTGAGTAAAAAAAGCAGAATTTTCAATGATGCTATCAAAGCAAACAAAACAATTCATAACATAACCAAATAAAACAAGGAAATTAGATCATGTTTAAAGGAACAATAGATGCCAACCCAATATCAATGTTAAACATATGCTTCAAATGGCTTATGAATGAAGGAAAAAGTAACTGAATTTCAAGAAAACAAATGGTAACACAATAATAGCACAATACTTTATCAGAGCAAATCTAAGAGAAAGAATAAAAGTGGGAAAGTTATATTTGAAAATTCTATTCTAAGTTGAAAATATTACCAAAGAAATTAAAGCTAAAACACTTTTGATGCCTTCCACATATGGCTTTTAAAGGGTATCCATGTTTTTCAACAACATATTACACTTTTTCAAAAATTTTCCAAGTATTAGTACATAGAGAAATTCCAAATAGATGTAATCAGGCAGATAGTAAACATCTTCTCTAAAGGAAAACTGAGCTAACAATACTATTCAATTCTAGGAGCATAAACTAAAGACAAGGATTTAAATGGGGACATAACTATGAAATCCTAAATAATGAATGGATCAAAAAACAAATCACATAAAATAATTTCGCAAAAGACAATGATAATAATGCCATAAAATTACAAATTTCTAAGATAACTAAAATTATACATATACATACATATATGCATACATACATATAAAGAAATGTTTCTTTAAAAAACATGAATTAACAAAATAGAAAAGAATGGAATTAACTAGATATTCATTTTTTTTCTTTTTCTGCCCCCTGTCCAACTCAGTAATTCCCTTTACATAACAACCAATTTTCCATAAGTCCTTATAGCTCTTCTTATTTTCCTCACAAAATGTATATTTCATTGTTTGTTATGGTGCAATAATATACCATTATACAAATATAATATTATTTGTTTAGATATTAAACAATAAGTACACAAAATTTTAGTTTCCAGTTTTCTTCTACTGTAAAAAATAAACATATATCGATACATACACACACACACATATATATATATACATTAATTTGTCTTTTTTCCTTTTTGAAAAAAAAATGCTGTTTTATAGTATATGCACTTAAAAAGAAACTTTTGTGGCAAAGTTCTAAAATGCTTTCTAGAATTAATCATTTGATGGCTCTACTTATGGTGTTAAATATGCACTAGAAAATAGAAAAATAGGTAAAAATAAAACTTCTTGATATCAAAGTACATTTTCAAGCAATAATCATCCAAACCATTTGGTACTATATTCATACATTCATACATGCATACATACATACACATGCATGTTTGTGTGTATGTATATGCATATGTGTATACCTAATATATGTATATGTATATACAGGTAGAACGAGAACAACAGGCAAAGAAAGAATGGATATATATATATATATATACACACACACCTATATATATATATATATACATATATATATAGGTGTGTGGGTGTGTGTGTGGGTGTGCATACATACACATATATGTGTGTGTGTATGTGTGTATATCAGACCATGTATATATTTTGATGTGCATGTATATACCTGTGCCTATCTTTATGTATATATTTGTTAATTTTTCATGTAGCTTGAATTTAATAGTTTACAGATAAATTTGATATATTTCTCCAAAATTGACTAATCTTCTTAAGCTACAGGATTTTCTGTGTACCAAAGTTTTTCATTTTTATACAATCAATATTAGATATTTTAACTCTTGTCATTGCCCTTGTCTTTTGTTTAAGAATATATCTGTACAGTACTGCGAGTAAGCAGTATATGATCTGCTTCTTTTCTTTTCTTTTTAATAGTTTGAGATTTAATATTAAGGTGACAACCATTTAAAATGGTTTGTGTAACATGGTATATGGTGTTGTTCTAATCAGAATTTCAATCAGACTGCATTCCAATATTAAAGGCAATTTTTTTGATGATTTCAATGTATTCAGTAGTCAGAGCAGCTACAAGCTATTTTAATTGCCACTCCAAAATAGGAAAAAAAAGTCTCATAAAAGAATAGAAAATAATGTCTCATCATCTCTTTTCCAAGTTAACATCAAATCAAAACAACCAATGAATAGAATTGGGTCTTTGGTTTTGTTTTGTGACTGTTCAACATAGTAACTGTTGTAGTTTTCTTGATATATTGTAAAATCTTTAATAATTGTCAAAGATGTAGAACTTCATTTAATAAGTCAATCACACATGCAAGTCAAGTGTTTATGCATCTGTCATTTTCTGGATTGTTGGTAACCTGTGCATATTTTCCCAAGATAACTTCTTCTTGTGTCACAAGGCCCAGGTCACTCACATTCACTTCAATAACAGTTCCTTTGGTAATAACACCCAAAGTTGTATGTAACCAATAGATGTATCCCAATTGATAAGTGGTAAGAAGACAGGAACAAACAGTTTTCAGAAGGAAAATTGCAAAGTATTAGGAACCACATGAAAGAAAGCTGAAAATCACTATAGATAAGAGAAATTAAAGTAAAAGTTATCTTGATGCCTGAAAATTGGCAAAGATGACAAAAGAAGGCAATATTCAATGTTGGAGTGGTTATGAGACATTGAATATATGGTTTGTTAGTGGAGCTGTGGATTGGCACAATAATTTTGGAAAAATAACTTGGAATTATGCAAATAAAGTGCCTCCAATATCTTTTCTTCTACCTTTTGATTCAGAGATTTAATTATTAAATTGATACTCTAAAGAGTCCATTGATCGTTAGAAAGTCCCTATATATACAAAAATATTTAAAACAGTATGTTTTGTGTTAACAAAGAACTGGAAACAAAAGAAATAAAAAAAATCCTACTATTCTACAGTTTCTGTTTCTTCTTCTGCTATTGATATAGCTAACATAAATCATCTGCATTTCTGTATTCTCCCAACAAATTCCAGCAGCAAGAGATTGAAAAATAAATTTCATTTAATGTAACTGTAGAAAATATAAAACTGTTGGGATTCTACTTGCCAAGACAAACCCAGGGAAAGTATGAACAAAATTCAAAGACAATTTTTAAACAAATAAAGACAAATCTCAAGAAGTGGAGAAATATTTACTTTTCTTGCGCAGGCCTGAGAAAATATAATACAAAATGACAATTCTATTTAAGTTAATTTTTTATTCAGTGGCATACCAATTAATCTAAATTATTTTATAGAGCTAGAAAAATAATAACAAAATTCATGTAGAAGAACAGCCAAGAATATGAAGGGAGTCAATGAAAACAAAATGTGAAGGAAGGTGGTCCAGCAGTACTAAATTTCAAACTATATTACAAAGCATTAATCATCAAAACAATCTGATACTGGTTAAGAAATATAGTTATAGATCAATGAATACTGATACACAATACACAGCATCAAATGTCCATAGTAACCTAGCTTTTGATAAAATCATAGATCCAAACTTTGAGACAAGCACTCAGCATTTGACAAAACAATGCTGGGAAAACTTGAAAGTAATTTGGCAGAAACAGCATATACCAATATCTCATACTATATATCAAGATAAGATTAAAATGGATAAATGATTTAAACATAAAAGCAATATAATAAGTAAATTAGAGAAGGATGGAGAAATCTACCTGTCTTATCTTTGGATAATAGAAGCTTTGATGATGAGAGAAGAGATAAAGAGCATCTCAGAAGATAAAATGGATTATTTTAATTACATGAAATTAAAAAGGTTTTTGCACACACAAAAATAATCTATCCAAAATAAAAAGGGAAAGAAGAAACTGGAGGAAAATATAGTAGGTTTCTCTGATAAGGCTTCATTTCTCAAATGTACAGGGTACTGAGCCAAATTTATAGAAACAAAATATAAGCTATTCCTTAATAATTGGAAGAAGAATATGAACAAGAAATTTTCAGAAAAAGAAATCAAATCTCTCAATAGTCACAAAAAAAGGTTCTGAGGCACTACTGATTAAATAAATGACAATTAAAACAACTCTGGGGTGCTACCATTCACCTATCATATTCACTAACATGTCAGAAAAGGAAAATTACCAATACTGGAAGGGATGAAGAAATTGGAACACTAATGCACTGTTGGTGGAGTGCTGAAATAATCTAACCATTCTGGAGAACAATTTGGAACTATTCCCAAAGAGCTATAAAACTGTGCATACACTTTTAATCAGTAATATCATTACTACAGATGTATACCAATGAAATCAAAGAGAAGAGAGATGAATGTGCATAAATATTTATAGCAGCATCTTTCATGGTGGCAAAGAATTGGACATTGAGAATGTAGCCACCAATTCATGAATGGCTGAATAAGTTGCTATAAATGATTGTGATGGAATACTATTGTGTTATAGCTAATGACAAGGGGGTTGGTATCAGAAAAAAACCTGGGAAGATTTACATAAACTGATGGAAAGTTATGTGAGTAAAACCAAGAAAACAGTTTACACAGTAACAGCAATATTGCCAGAATGATCAACTGGGAACAAACTTAACTACCCTGCTCAAGACAATGATCTAAGACAATTCCAAAAGACCGATGATAAAATATGCTGTCTTCCTCAAAAGAGAGAATGAACTCTGAGTGTAGACTGAAGTATTTTTTTTAACTTTCATTAAGTTTTTGTTTTGTTTTATGTAAATGTGTGTGTGTGTTTCTTTTGAAATATGGATAATATGGAAATATGTTTTATATGACTTAATATGTATAATTGATATCACACTGCTTTTTTTTTCAAGGGGTGGGACAGCTACAGGAGGAGGGAGAGAGGAAAAGAATTGAAACTCAAAATTTAAAAAAAAACAAGTTTTAAAAATTACATGTAATTGGAAAATATTTAACAAAATAAATAAAATATATTTTAAAATGACATAAAATGCAAAATGAAGATAGGGACATCACAACAAAATTCCCCCAAAATGCATTTTCAGAACTTAATATGTGCATTCAACTTCATTTGATTGGAACCTCCTAGTTCTTTATAGATTTTTTTTAGTACATCTTAATCCTCTATGACTAAAACTTTTATATAAGGTGTGATGTGTTCAAGGTGGTCATCTTTCAAATGCTTATCACTAATACTTAAATTCAAGATATATAAATATCCAGTACAACATTGAATATTGATATCTTTGGCCTAACAAAAACACTAAGTTCATCAAGTTCTTTCTTTGCCTCTTAAATGAATGCATGTAACCATGATTATATTGCCTTACAACTTCCTTCTAGTTTCACTTTTTAGGAAAAAAATTCAACTGTGATTTTTTTCTACTTCTTTAGCAGTGTCTCCACTTATGGATCATTGAACCAGTCTCTCATATTTGGAGTAGCAAGAGCCAAGTTAACATTTAGAAAAAGTCTAAAATATTGTGTTTCTTCCTATCAGATTGACCAACATGACAAAATAGGAAAATGATAAATGTTAGAGAAGATATAGGAAAATTGTAACACTAATGCTTTGTTGGAGTTGTGAAATGATCAAACTATTCTGGAGAGCAATTTGGAATTATGCACAAAGGGCTATAAAAATATGCATACCCTTTCACCCAATAATACCACTTCTTGGGCTGTATCCCAAAGAGATCATAAAAATGGGAAAAGGACCCATATGTACAAAAAATATTTATGGCAGCTCTTTTTGTGGTGGTAAAGAATTGGAAATTGAGGGGATGCCCATGAATTGGGGAAAGGCTGAACCAGTTGTGGTATATGAATATAATGAAATACTGTTGTGCTATAAGAAATAATGAGCAAGGAGACTTCAGAAAAATCTGGAAATACTTGTATTTACTGATGCTGAGTGAAGTGAGCAGAACCAGGAGAATGTTGTACACAATAGCAGCCACATGGTGTGATGACTAACGTTGATAGACTTAGCCCTTCTCATTAATGCAAGGATCTAAGACATCTCCAAAAGTCTCATGATGGAAAATGCTATCCACATCCAAAGAAAGAACTATGGAGTTTGAATGCAGATCAAAGCATACTATTTGCTATTTTTTCTTCTGTTTTGTTTTGTTTCCTCTTTCTGGTGAGTCTTCTTATTAGTTCAAATTCTTCCTTACAACATAACTAATGCAAAAATATATTTAATAGGAATGTATATGTATAGCCTATATTAGATTGCATGCCGTCTTGGGGAGGGAGGAGAAGAAAGAGGGGGAGAAAATTTTTAAAACTCAAAAGCTCATGGAAGTGATTGTTGATAAATCAAAATAAATTAATAAAAAAATAAAATATTGTGTTTCTTATCAACCTCTTTTCCCTCTTTTCTCTAATCTTCCCCATCACTGAAAAGGTGGAATGAGGCCACATAGGACTAAGGGACATTTTTCTTTGTTTCATTCATGGTTATGGCAAAAGAATTTATTGTGAAGGGATCAAACTCCTAGTGATGAGGACCTCTCCATACTTAGCTGATTCATGAAAAATTTATAATTTTTGATATTGAAAACTACTCAAAACCTTTCTAACATAAAAAAAAACTTGCTTTATGTTCTACTGCCTTATAGTAAAAAACTATGTATCATACTTTATATTTATATAACCATTCCAAATTGTGGGGTGGTTATTCTACTGCTAGGTTTTTGTTTGTATGCTTCTGTTCTTTCCAGTTGCAACTAATTCTTTAGTTTTATATTTGAATACATTTCCATTCATTTTGAAAATATTTTATTGAAATTTTGGGGTTTTTATGATGTAAATTTCTCTAAGTATACTCTCCCATTAACAGAACAATCTTAATTTACAAATGACAAAAATAAAAGAAAAAAATATGAAGAATTGATTAAAAGTAGAGCAAAATTTATCAATACATCAAAAATGTTTGTAATATATTCACTATACCAATGATGAATCTCCCAGCAACACAAAGAGTAGAGTGTGGTGCTATCTCATATAACTTAGTTCTGTGTTTATTCTTTTTTTTTATGTCTGCAATGTTCCCTTTAATTTATTTTGTGGTAGTTATTCTTTCTTTCATTTACCTTATTGTAGACAATGTCCATATATTTTTTTTAAATCTACCTAACTCATATATACTCTGGTGCATTTGCGATTTTTTTTGATGAATCACTTCCTTGAAGTAACTCCCTTATAATGTAATCTTGGGGTCAAAGCATACAGTCATTTTACTTACTTTTTTTTAATTTGCACAAATGAAAATTTCTTTTTAAAAAGGCTATACTGATTTATGGGTCACTAACAATGTACTGCTCTTTTTATCTTCCCACACAATTCCTCCAACATTGACTATTCCCCTCTTTTGTCATTTTATCTGATGGGCTGAATAGCATGTGAAACCTCAGGTTTATTTTAATTTGCAGTTTTCTTATTGATACTTTCTTTATGTAGTCTTCTCCATTGTGAAATCTCTAGTAAATTCAATCATTTTGTCTTTATGTTCCCCTATCACTCACTTTCTGATTCCTCTTGCTTTGATGTAGAATCTCCTGATTCTACTCAGAGCTGTCTCAGACTCCTCCCACAGTAGGAAATTAACTTTTTTACATGCCACAGTTTTTACCTCAAACCATTTTAGGGGAATAGAATTAATTTTAAATGGATAAATGAACATTTGTTTTCTGAGAGACTTGGTTCAGCCTCATATAAATCATGGTTCCCTACCTTAGTCCCTTCTTTTCTTTAGTTCTTTGGTTTGGCAGTGACAAGCTGAAGCTCTAGTCAGTGAATTCTTCCATTTTCTATTCCTTTTCCTCTTTATGAAGGGCAGTGGTAGAATTGAGGTTTGTTGTTTGTTATAAGAGAGTGATGGGGGCAAGGCAGGGGTAGGATAAAGCAAGGCAAAGACTTTAGCAATCACAAGGAAATTGCTACATAAGCTCTTTGAGGCCATGGACTATCTCTTAGTATTCTCAACACTTTAGCACAGTGCCTGGAACACAGTAGACACTTAAATGTTATTGAACATTTATTTATTAAATGAGTGTATTTAAGATCACAAATGGTTGGGTTCTATATTACTGCTATAGCCCAAATCCCAAAGCCTATTGGCATGGAATTCTCTCAGTCTTATTAGAGATCAGTTCCCTATGCTTCTAGATTCTTCTGATTCTGTCTGCAGATCCTTTCATGCCTTCTTACAGTCTTTCAGCAATCTGAAGAGTATGTAAACACGGGACATCGAATTTCATTAATAAAAAGAGTCATATTCCAATAAGCTCTGGAACTGTCCTTCCAGAGACAGGGGCTATTGGAGGAAGTTGTGGTGAATGAACTTGTTAGAAATGAGAGATTAGCCATTTCTGATATTAATTCATCAGATTTCCTTGTTATTCTTGATGTTATGGCCTGTGGGAGATAACTGCAAATACTTTACCTTTTATTCATATTTCTCAGTTTGGGAAGTTTTGAAAGTTCTTGAGGACTAGGAAAATGTTCCTAACTCTCCATATTGTTGGTAATTTAGCTTGTGTTTATTAGATTTAAAAAAAAATAATACTCTCAGGACATATTTCCAACTGATACTATTGGGACAATATTCAATTTTTTGAGTACCTTTTACTGCTAACAGGCTACTCTTTAAAAAAGTTTTGTGAGACATAACTGTAGCATGAATGCTTAACTTTTTTTTTCATAATTCTGCCAGTATTGGATTTTATTGCTTTTTATATATCTTGGCCAGTGTGAAGATGAGGTGGCACTTCAACATTATTTTAATTTATGTCTTTTTGATTATTAGTAGAGTTGAATACTGTAGAAATTATAATAAACAAGGGAGAGGCCAAGAGAATATCAAAGGGAATAATAAAGGTAAAATATTGTTTTTCAGTAACATGACAATGCATCTAGAAAGCTCTGCTTTTAAACCCCCAAACAAGTGGATACAATATGTTAATGCATCTAAATTTGGCTACAACATTTTCTTATTTACTATGAAAAATATTAAAAGAGAAAGAAATTCCATTTATAACAACACAAATTAACAGATGCTTCATAATTAAACTTAAAATCTTGTCATTTTAAATTAACAAAAAGCATCTTCTTAAACCAATCAAAAATTCTAATTGATCTGTGGTCTTTCTGTGTAGCTTTTCATATGCTGTCTGATTTGTTTTATTCCACTGAATTGCTAAAGTATTAACAGATAGCACAGTAATATCAGAAATATCTTTTTACTATTCTATAACAAATATGTTGCCTTTATTCCTTCTTTTTCATAAAATGCACCAATAAATAAGTATTTATTTTTGTCCCATCTGTATTTAGACATGAAACTTAGGGGAAAGCCCCTTCCTTCTTGCTGGATGACTAGGGAAGAAAACATGGAATAATAGTGAACAATAATGATAATGTATTATAAATACTGAAATAAGAGTTAAAGGCTCAAAATACTATAGGAGTTAAAGGAAGAAAAAGATAAGTGTGGGTCAGATTAACAAAAAAGTCTCAAATCCTTGCTCACTTAGCTACTAAATTAATCTTCCTTAAGTGCAAGTCTAACCATGGCATTCACATCCCTAGACACTATTCAGTGAACTCCAGCAGCTGCCTATTACCCCAAGAATCTAACATAAAATCCTCTATTTTTTAAAGCCTCTCACAACTTGGCCCCTCTCTATCTGTGTAGTCATCTTACACCTTATTTTCCTTCAATTACTCTGTGATCCAGTGAAACTGGCATCCTCACAGATGCCACAGCTCACAGAACACTCTGAGGAAGAGACGAGATTGGGATGGATTGATAGCCTAAGGATAGGTCATGTAGGGTACTAAATGCCAGGATGATAAGTGTAGACATGGCATAGCAGGTAATAGAAAGCAACTTTGGGTTTTTTTTTTATGCAGAAGGGTTACATGTCTTTACATATTTTCATAAAATTAGAGTGAAAGCCCTATAAAGAGTACATTTGAGTGAAGAGAGTTTGGAATCCACATGATTAGCTGGGAGACTATTAGAAGAATTCAGATGTGAGAGGTGAGACCTTGGAAAGGAGCACAAAGCAGGAGGGGGGTCCATGAGATACTTCTAAGAAAAAAAAATCAATAGGACTTACTGACTAATGGTGTATAGATAAGCTTCTCTATTTCTGGCTCTTAATGCTTTGCCTTCTGTCCGAATCCTACTTCCTTCCTCTGTCTTTTTTTTCTGACAGAATATAATCAGCCTTTTGGACTCTTTGGGAGAAAATAGTTCTGAGGTTTATGTAGTCTATGGCCCCTATCTTGTAACACAATGCTGTTCTTCCTCCCTATGGGCCTTAAATTCCACAATCACTATTCTCCCAGTTTTCATTTTCTGAACATTTTTTATTTCCTCCTGCTATCTTCAATTTATCAAGAAAGTGTCATATCAATGCTTACATTAGAGATTTCAAAGTTGTTAAATATAGCTGCTGCCATGAGTGAACTATTTACTTACTGCATATAGTAGACAATCTGAAACATAGATCAAATGCAAACATTTTAAAAGCATGCAATTACATGTCATTTTGAAATATGCTATTTGCTTATAACTGACAATAGTGATTATTGGTAGGATGTCATTTGAAGAAAAACCCATGGACAGACATATTTAATTTAGATTAGCTGTGTGCTCGTGTTGTGGAATGGGCCTCTGCTTAATTATATTATAAATGGTGGTTACTAGGAATGTGTTCACATGCTCCAAAGTTACATTCTTGCACTTTTCAAGTCTCCATCTGAAGTGCATGTTAAATTTATAGTCTTGACATTTCCACTTCTCTTTAAATTACCTCTGTGACTAGCTATTCAGATGTGTGGATTTTTTTCTAAAGCTCTATTGTTCTCTCCAGCTTTCTGCTGTTAAGATGATCTTCCAGTTTGACACTTTTAAAGTGACAAAAACAGTAATTCCAGAAGGAATTGTACCTTAACAAGTGATCCAACATGCCTGCAAGAAAATATTGATCATACTATGCAAAGAGGGACATGTTTAACACAGGGTATCCTTGCCTCAATCACTTTTTTGTCCTTCCCAAGCCTCTTGTTTTTATACTTTTGAGCCAAAGTTACCATAATCACAAGACATTTATTAAACATATAGTTGCATAAAATAATTACTGAAATAATGATATAGATATAGGCTCTGCCCTCTAGGAAGGGATGATCTCACTGTGTTGATGCTATTTCAGACAACTGTGAATTATCTTCAAGTCTTCCCTGTCCTTCTTCCCCTTGTCACTTAGTCCTGCTTTCTAATACTTTTTATATTTATTGTTATTATTATTATTATTATTATTATTGTATAGACTCAAATTTACTCTGTAGACCATAGTAATAGCCTCCTAGCCAGGTGCCTCCATCTCTTTTTGTTCTAATTTATCATATATCCTGTTGACAAACTAATATGCTTAAAAGATTGTTTTTAAAATAATATCACTGTCCTGCTTAGCTACTTGATATTACTTTTTTTAAAATTTTTAACCAGGTAAATCAGTACCAACATCCACTGCTTTAATTACCGTTAGATTCTAGTATGGTAGGTAGTTGGCCCAGTGGATAGAGTGCTGGGCCCGGAGTCAGGAAGATCCAAGTTCAAAGCTGGTCTTGGACACTTACAAGCTGTGTGTATCCCAGGGAAAATCATTTAACCCTGTTTGTCTTAGTTTCCTCATCTGTAAAATGATCTGGAGAAAGAAATGGCAAACTACTCCAGAATGTTTTCCAAGAAAACCCCAAATGAGGTCATGAAGAGTTGGATATGACTGAAATTGATTGACTAGCAACAACAACAATAGTATTCTGACTGTGAGGTAGATAGCATACTGGATATGGAGTCAGAAAATCTTGTTTCCATTTGAATTTATGCTAAGAAGTTGAGCAAGTCACTAAACCAAATCTTTCTTAATCAGCTGTATAATGAGAAAGTTGGACTAAATGATATCCCCAGGCTCTTATATATTAAATTCAACAATTCCTATTAAATTTTATTTTGCTATATTTATCCCATTGGTTCCATCAGGTAACAGAGTTTTTAGATTTTGATTCTATCATGTATTTTAGTTACTTCCATATTTTTTATATTCTAACAATATTACATCTATTTTCACATCATTGATAAAAATTTTGGGTAGAAAAAAGCCAAGAACAGAACCATCTATGTTAGTATGAACACATTTGTTTCACTCTTTGGGTTTAGACATGCAAAAATTTCTAATTACCATTTTATTTCCCAGGATACATCTCTCCATATTGTCTGCAAAGGATTCATAAGAGACTTCATCAAATGTCATTACAAAACAGAACTATGCCATCTATGTATCTATCTACATACATACATACATACATACACACACATACACAAAACAATTACTGAGCTACTAGTCTATTGACTTTGTCAAAAAAAAAATACTGACATTATAATATGGCCTATTTTTGTCAAAATTTATTCCCTGCTAGTGATCATTGTTATCCTTTCTAAGAACTCACAAAGTATCCTTTTAGTATTTTTCCAGCAATTGATAATAAGTTTGCATTTCAAAGTAATCACCCTCTTCTCTGTTGGAATAACAGTGAAACATTTTCCAGTTTCTAATCCCAGGACACTTGGACTGTCAAAAATTTTTCAAAGATCCCAAATAGTAATTCAATAATCACAGCCTCTGATTCTCTTAGTACCCTATAATGTGATTATTTCAAAGCTACTTACTTGAATTCATTAAAGGACAATAGGTGTTCTTTTCTCTTCCCTTATACATCATTGGGTTTCAATTCCCATTTAAATATTTGTTTCTGGTTTCAATCTAAAGATTAACCTTTATCAATAATTATTATATTATAAGTAACAATAAGGTCTTGTTTCTTTCTAGCTGTTTGGATGGCACTGATAGTAATAGTGTCCTCCCCCTCCTCTTGACAGACACTATTATGTCTTGGTGAGGTTGTAGTTGTGGAATATCTCATTATTCTTTAGACTGGACCCTTCTTCTCCCCCTACCCCATTTAATAGTATTTTTTTTCCAAATATATGTAAAGATAGTTTTTAACATTCATTTTATAAGATTTTGAATTCCAAATTTTTTCTCCCTCCCTCCTCTCCCCTCTCCCCAAGATGGCAAGCAATCTGATAAACATGTACAGTCATATTAAACATATTTCCACCTTAGTCATGCTGTCCAAGAAGAATCAGAACAAAATGGAAAAAACACAAGAAAGGAAAAAAAAAACAGAAAATGAGAGAGAGAAAATAGCATGCCTCCATCTGCATTCGAACTCCATAATTCTTTCCCTGGATGTGGATAACATTTACTATCATCAGTCTTTTGGAGTTGTCTTAGATCATGTATTGCTGAGAAGAGACAAGTCTATCAAAGTTGATCATCATACAATGTTGCTGTTACTTTATACAGTGTTCTCCTGGTTCTGCTCACTTCACTCAGCATTAGATCATAAAAGTTTTTAAAGATTTTTCTGAAAAACTGCGTACTACTCATCATTTCTTATAACACAATAACATTCCATTACATTCATATACCACAACTTGTTCAGCCATTACCCAATTGATGGTCATTCCTTCAATTTCCATTTTTTTTTGCCACCACAAAGAAACTGCTATAAATATTTTTGTACATGTGGGACCTTTTCCCTATGACCTCTTTGGGATACAGACCTAGAATTGGTATTGCTGGGTCAAAGGGTTTGCATAAATTTATAGCCCTTTGGGCATAGTTCCAAATTGCTCTCCAGAATGGCTAGATCAGTTCACAACTCCACCAACAATGCATTAGTCTTCCAATTTTCCCACATGTTCTGCAACATTTATCATTTTCCAGTTTTGAGATGTTACTCAATCTGAGAGGTGTGATGTTGTACCTCAGAGTCATTTTGATTTGCATTTCTCTAATCAATAGTGACTTAGAGTATTTTTTCATCTTACCAAAGATAGCTTTAATTTCTTCCTCTGAAAACTGTGGTGATAATGGACATCCTTGCTTCATCCCTGATCTTACTGGAAATGCTTCTACCTTATCCCAATTACTTGCTGATCATTTTTGATAGATGCTACCTATCATTTTAAGGAAGACTTCATTTATTCCCAAGCTCTCTAGTGTTTTTAATAGAAATGGCTGTTTTATTTTGTCAGATGCTTTTTCTACATATATTGAAATAATCATATGATTTCTGTTAGATTTATTGTTGATATGGTCAATTATGCTGATAGTTTTCCTAATATTTAACCAGCCCTGCATTCCTGATATAAATCCTGGTCATAGTATATTATCCTTAAGATTAGTTGCTGTTGAGGTAACTAGGTGGCACAGAGGATAGAACACTGGCCCTGAAGTCAGGAGGACCTGAGTTCAAATCTGACCTCAGACATGTAACACTCACTAGCTATGTGACTCTGGGCAAGTCACTTAACCCCAATTGCCTCAAAAAGAAGATTAGTTGCTGTAATCTCTTTGCTAATATTTTATTTAAATTTTTTTCCTTCACATAGTCAGTTTTTGTGTAGATGCCATGTACCGCCAAGAAAAAGGTATATTCCTTTCTATCCCCATTCAATTTTCTCCAGAGGTCATCCATATCTAAGTTTAATAAAATTCTATTTATCTCCTTAATTTCTTTCTTTATTTTGTGGCTAGATTTATTTAGTTCTGAGAGGGGATGTTAAGGTCCCCCACTAGTATAGTTTTGTTATCTATTTCTTTCTGTAACTCCCTGAACTTCTCCTCTAAGAATTTGGATGCTATACCACTTGGTGCATATATGTTTAGTAATGGTAATACTTCGTTGTCTATGATACATTTTAGCATAATGTAGTTTCCTTCCTTATCTCTTTTTATTAGATGTATTTTTGCTCTTGATTTGTCTGAGGTCAGGATTGCTATCCCTACTTTTTTTTTTTACTTCACCTGAAGCATAGTATATTCTGCTCAAGCCCTTTACTTCTACTCTCTGTGTATCCCTCTGCTATAAATATGCTTCTTGTAGACAACGTATTGTAGGATTATGTTTTTTAATCCTCTCTGCTATCTGCTTCTGTTTAATGGGAGACTTCATCCTATTCACATTCACAGTTGTGATTACTATCTGTGTCTTTCTCTCCATCATATTCCCCTCTCCCTTTATGTTTTTCTCTCTCCTTTCTCTCTTTCCTTCCTCACTAGAGTTTTGCTTTCCACCACCACCTCCCACATTCTGCCCTCCCTTCTATTTGTCCCTCCACTTTCCTTCCTTCTTACCCTTTCTAATTCTTCCCTCCCTTCTATTCATCCCTCCCTTTCCTTTTCCCTTTCTCCTCCTACTTCCCATAGGGTAAATTAGATTTCTATACCTAACTGATTATTTTATTCCTTCTTTGAACCAAATCTGATGAAAGTAAGGTTCAAAAATGCTCATCTCCCTCCCTTGTTTCCATCTACCACCATAAATTTTTGTGCCTCTTAATGTGATGTAATTTACTCTTGTCTGCCTCCTCCTTTCCTCTTCTCCCAGTATAAGTCCTAACCACTTAATTGGATTTTTTTTTATCATCACATCAAAGGCAACTTATACCCATGCCTTCTGTCCATGTATACCCCTTTTAAATGTTGTAATAACAATACAATTCTTTTTATAGTTTAAAAAAATATTAATTTATTTTGATTTATCAACAATTACTTCCATATGCTTTTGAGTTTAAAATTTTTCTCCCCCTTTCTCCCCACCACCCTCCCCAAGATGGTGCATAATCTGATATAGGCTATACATATACATTCTTATTAAACATATTTTCACATTAGTGATGTTGTAAGTAAAAATTAGAACCAATAGGAGGAACCACCAGAAAGAGGAAAAAAACTCAACAGAAGAGAAAAAATAGCCATTCAAATTCCATAGTTCTTTCTTTGGATGTGGATAGCATTTTCTATCATGAGGCCATTGGAGATGTCTTAGATCCTGGTATTGCTGGGAAGGGTTAAGTTTATCAATATTAGTCATTGCACAATGTGGCTGTTATTGTGTACAACATCCTCTTGGTTCTGCTCACTTCACTCAGTGTCAGACCATACAAGTCTTTCCAGGTTTTTCTGAAGTCAGCCTGTTCATCATTTCTTATGGGCATCCTCTCAATTTCCAATTCTTTGCCACCACAAAAAGAGCTGCTATGAAACTTTCTGTACATGTGGGTCCTTTTCCCACTTGTATGATCTCTTTGGAATATAACCCTAGAAGTGCTATTGCTGGGTAAAAGGCTATGCACATTTTGATAGCCCTTTGGGCATAGTTTCAAATTGCTTTCCAAAATGGTTGGATCATTTCACAACTCCATCAACAATGCATTAGTGTTCCAATTTTCCCACATCTTCTCCAGCATTTATCATTTTCCTGTTTTGTCATGTTGGTCAATCTGATAGGTATGATGTGGTACCTCAGAGTTGTTTTGATTTGCATTTCTCTAATCAATAGTGATTTAGAGTATTTTATCATCTAATTATAGTTGGCTTTAATTTCTTCATCTGAGAACTGTCTGTTCATATTCTTTGACCATTTATCAATTGGGGAATGACTTGTATTCTTATAGATTTGAGTTAATTCTCTATATATTTTAGAAATGAAGCCTTTATCAGAGAGGCTGGTTGTGAAAATTCCCAGTTTTCTACCTTCCTTCTAATCTTAGTTGCATTGGCTTTGTTTGTGCAAAAACTTTTCAATTTAATATAATCAAAGTTATCCATTTTGCTTTTTATAATGTTTTCTATTTCCTGTTTGGCCATGAATTCTTCTGTTCTCCATAGACCTGATAGGTAAACTATTCCTTGGTCTCCCAGTTTGCTTATAGTATCTGCCTTTATATCTAAATCATGAACCCATTTTGACTTTATTTTGGTATGTGGTATGAGATTTTGGTCTATGCCTAGTTTCTGCCACACTCTTTTCCAGTTTTCCCACCAGTTTTTCTCAAATAGTGGGTTCTTATCCCAGAAGCTATGGTCTTTGGGTTTATCAAATAATAGATTACTCTAGTCATTGACTACTGTGTCTTGCATATTTTACCTATTCCACTGATCCACCACTCTATTTCTTAGCCAGTACCAAGCAGTTTTGATGATTGCTGCTTTATAATACAATTTAAGATCTGGAATAGCTAGGCCACCTTCCCCTCCATTTCTTTTCATTGGTTCCCTTGATATTCTGGATCTTTTGTTCTTCCAAATGAATCTTGTTATTATTTTTTTAACTCTATTAAATAATTTTTGGTAGTTTGATTAGTATGTCACTGAATAAGTAAATTAGCTTAGGTAGAATTGCCTACAACTGAGCAACTGATGTTTTTCCAATTATTTACTTCTGACTTTATTTGTGTGAAAAGTGTTTTGTAATTGTGTTCATAGAGTTCCTGGGTTTGTTTTGGGAGGTAGACTCCTAAATATTTTATAATGTCTACAGTAAGTTTAAATGGACTTTCTCCTTCTATCTCTTGGTTTTGGGTTTTGTGGGTAATATATAGAAATGCCAATGATTTATGTGGGTTTATTTTATAGTCTGCAACTTTGCTAAATTTGTTTACTATTTCAAGTAGTTTTTTACTTGATTCTCTAGGATTCTCTAAGTATATCATCATGTCATCAGCAAAGAGTGATAGCTTTGTTTCTTCTTTGCCTATTCTAATACCTTCAATTTCTTTTTCTTCTCTTATTGCTAAAGCTAATGTTTCCAGTACGATATTAAACAATATTGATAATGGACATCATGTTTCACCCCCAATCTTATTGGAAATGCTTCTATCTTTTCCCCATTACATATAATGCTTGTTGAAGTTTTTAGGTAGATGCTAGTTATTATTTTAAGGAAGACTCCATTTATACCTATGTTCTCTAGTGCTTTTAATAGGAATGGGTGTTGTGTTTTGTCAAAAGCTTTTTCTGCATCTATTAAGACGATCATGTGATTTATGTTAGTTTTGGTGTTGATATGATCAATTATGCTGGTAGTTTTCCTAATATTGAACCAGCCCTGCATTCCTGGTGTAAATCCTACCTGGTCATAGTGTATTATTCTTGTGATAAGTTGCTATAATCTATTTGCTAATATTTTGTTTAAAATTTTTGCATCTACATTCATTAGAGAAATTGGTCTATAATTTTCTTTCTCTGTTTTGACTCCTGCTGGTTTAGGTATCAGCACCATATTTGTATCATAAAAAGAATTTGGTAAGACTCCTTCCTCGCCTATTTTCCCAAATAGTCTATATAGTATATAGCAATACAATTTTCAAGAGTTACGAATGTCACCTTCCTTTGTAAGGATATAAACAATTTGTTCTTATTAATAACATGTTGTCGATTTTTTTCTTTCCTGTTTACC
Organism: Vombatus ursinus; assembly: GCF_900497805.2. Taxonomy (NCBI): domain Eukaryota; kingdom Metazoa; phylum Chordata; class Mammalia; order Diprotodontia; family Vombatidae; genus Vombatus; species Vombatus ursinus. The sequence continues at coordinate 1,077,101 of NW_020947238.1, forward strand.
CTTTTATGCCTCTCTTGAGTCTTGTATCTGAAGATCAAGTTTTCTGTTGAGCTCTAGTCTTTTCTTCAGAAAGGTTTGGAAGTTCCCTATTTCATTGAATGTCCATCTCTTCCTCTAAAAGATTATACTCAATTTCACTGGGTACTTGATCCTTAGTTGTAATCCAAGTTCCTTTGCCTTAGAGAATATCATATTTCAAGTCCCCTGTTCTTTTAATGCAGAAGTTGCAAGGTCCTGTGTAATCCTGACTGTGGTTCCATGATATTTAAATAGTTTCTTTCTGGCTGCTTGCAGTAATTTTCTCTTTGATGTGGTAATTCTGGAATTTGGCTACAATATTCCTTGGCATTTTCAGTTGAGGATCTCTTTCAGGGGGTGATAAATAAATTCTTTTTATGACTATTTTACACTCTGGTTCTAGTACCTCAAGGCAGTTTTCCTTGATAATTTCCTGAAAACTGCTGTCCAGGTTCTTTTTTTTTTTCTACATGACTTTCAGGTAAACCAATAATTTTTAAATTGTCTCTCCTGGATTTAAGTTTTCTTCCTTTTTTTTTCATCCTCTTGTTTCTGTTTTACTGATTCATGATCTCTCATAGAGTAATTAGCTTCCACTTGCCCAATTCTAATTTTTAAGGGATTGTTTTCTTCTTTTAGATTTTGTGCCTCCTTTTCCATTTGGTCCATTTTACTTTTTAAGGAGTTCTTCTCTTCAGTGAGTTTTTGTGTCTCCTTTTCCATGTGGCCAATTCTACTTTTAAAGGAGTTCTTTTCTTCAGTGTATTTGTTTTTTTTTTTTTGCCATTTAACCAATTGTATTTTTAATGACTTGTTTTCTACAGTTAACTTTTGTCCTTCCTTTTCCACGCTATTGACTCTCTCTTGCATACCTCTCATTTGTTCCCCCAACTTATCTTCTACCTCTCTTATTTGACTTTTAAAATCATTTTTGAGCTCTTCCAAGAAGGCTTTTTGGGCTGGAGACCAATTTATCTTCCCTTTTGAGGTCTTGGGTTTGGGTATATTGACATTGTCCTCTTCTGAATGTGTGCCTTTTCTTCCCTGTCCATTGGTCATTGTCCAATTTTGCTTTTTGCTCATGGTGTTTTCCTATTTCCTGACTTAAAAAAAAAAGTTGAGCTCTCCCGCTTGTGTGCAGGGGGCACTGACTCAAGCTTCTTGTTCTGGAAGCCCAAGACCTGGTCACTGCCTTTGTGTGTTGGGGCCTCAGATTCTGGCAGTTGTAGGTTGCAAGGTTCTGGCAGCTTAAATGGTGATGGGCTGTGGTCAGCAACATGAGCTCTCAAGTTAGTGGTGGGAAGTCTGGCCCTTGGGAAATGCCTGCTCCCCTAGGCCTTGCACTCCTTTGTTTGGTTCCTGTTCTTGGCCTTGCACAGTGACACATTTCACTGCTGAAGGATGTCTGTTAGCCTGTAGTTTTGTCTCCTGGAGTTGTGCTTCCTGGAATTTTGCTGAAGCACCAGGAGATTTGACTCCTAGAAAATACCAGCACACATGGTGATTTTCTGAGTTGGTGTCTACTGGTTCCCTTGCCTGTATTGAGGTATTCAGGGGGTCCTGGTCTTGGTGCTTGCCTGATTCACTACCCTGGGACTCAGGAGCTCCTCCTGGTAGGCTTATGTGGGGCTTGCCACTGGCTTGCTGGGACACCTTCCATCCAGTACTGCTTTCCCTACCTCAGAGCAAGAGGGGTCTTTCTCATCATTCCCCCAAGCTTCCTGGGCTACAAGACTGCTACACTCCATCTTTCTGTTGGTTTAACTGTCCCAGAATTTTACCTGGGATATCATTTTCTGGGTTTTCAGAGTTCAATTACAGAGAATGAGAGCAACTTACTTCTTACTCCAAGATCTTGTCTCCTCGAAGTGGAAGAAAACTATTCACAAACTTTTAAAACTTACATGCAAAGTATATTGCACTGGAATATTAAGATGAAATGCTACTGAAGTTGTAGAGAGTACTGATTGTGCTCATACTTGGGTTTATATCTACCTTCCCCCAAGAATAAGTATTTTCTAGCTATATTAACATAGGCAAATATTGTTATATAACTGGGCATTAATTTCTTCCATTCTGAACTAGGAGTAATATCTGTAATACTTACATTATAGGATTGAGTTGTAGTTTAACAACTATTCATTAAGCACTTATTATGTGCCAGGCATACACTGGACTTACAAAGTTTCAAAAGAAATGTCCCGTACCCTCAAAAAACTAATATTCTACTAGAGGGGGGAATGCAACATAGAAATATATAAGTGCATTGATAAGAAGTACAAAGAAAACACAATACTCAGGGGCTGGAATACTAATATTAATGGGATGGAGCAAAGCCTAATGCTTGAGGTAGCAGTTAAATAAACTCATGAAGAGAGCTAGAGATACTAAGAAATAAATATGGGAAGGGAAAATATTCAATGTATGTATATGGCTTCTTCAAAGGAAAAGAGGTAGGAGATAGAATGTTCTGAACAAGTACAGGAATAATTGAACACAGAATGTGTAAAGAAGAATGCTGTAAAACCAGAATAGAAAAAAATAAAATAACTTGAACCCAAGTGTGAAGGGCTTAAAATGCCAATCAGAGCAGTTTATACTTTATACTATATTTAATAAGATATTAATGAAACTTCCAAAACAGTGAAGTTATGGGTCTAGACCTATGCTTTGGAAATATTGTTTGCAATTTATTTTTACAGTAGTATGAAAGGGAGAAGAAAGAAAGGAATAAGCATTTATTATGTACCTACTATGTTCCAGACACTGTTAAGTGCTTTATAAAGACTTTATGATAATAATTGGAGAGAAAAGGGAATGGAGTCAGTAAACTATTGAAATAATCTATGTGAGTGTTAAGTATAATTGTGAGGATCAAAAATTATAGCATTTTTCAAGCATTTGGAAATCAGAAAATATGTTAATAATGTCAATCACAGTGCTACTGCTGATAGCAATAATGGCTAATATTTCAACTATGTTCTTTCTTTTTCATCTTATTTTGTACTTGTCTTGTATTTTAATCTTGTATTCTTGAGCACACTATAAGCCTCTTTAGGAAAGTAATTGTATCTTATTCTTCTTTTGTTTTCCAGAGCAAATAACATATCATTGTTAGTAAATGAGATTGAGAAAGAGAAGACGAAAGTGAAGGGTCAGGAGGACAGAGTATTGTTGATGTGGGCCATTTCACTACCAGAAGGAAGAGAGCCCTCCCATAAGAGAGTACTTATAAAAATTTAATAGAAGTCCATTATTCAGCTTTCCAACATCCTTCCCACTATTCCTGGTCCAATTGGATTTATTCAATCCAGTAAATACATATGATGTACCTACCATGTGCCAGACACTGTGAATTATGCTAAGTGCTAGGAATGCAATTAATAAAAAAAGACAGTCTCTGCCTCAAGTTTACAACCGAATGGGGGAGACAACACATGGAATGAGTCAAGAAAGAGGAATGAGGTGAGGGTATGGGGTTCTGTGGAGTTAAAAACAGGTAGAGCATCAGATGCAAAGTTGAGTATTCTGGAAGTCCAGTTTCTGCTTTCAATAAAGGAAAGCATTCAGAGGAGTTTAGTACTCCTCTTTCTAGCCTTCCAATCAAAGGGGAGAGGAGATGAAAGGAGGTGATGTCAATCAAAGCTTTAGTTAGTGGCATAGTGATGAGATTAAAAGTGATGTGCTGAGAAGGACATATTGTTGCATGGAGTTGAAACCAGGCAGGTATGAGTAATTACCATTCCCCTTCTAAAAGACTCTATAGCTTGCTTTAACCTCCCTACTTCTTCCCTTGGAAAAGAAGGGGGGAAGAAAAGTTTCTTTTTAGCTTTGTTCCAGATTTCACAATCAGTGTTCAACTGCCCTTTTCTTTACATTTTTTCCCCTTAGGCTATTGGGGTTAAGTGACTTGCCCAGGGTCATACAGCTAATAAATGTCAAGTGTTTGGTCTGAAGCAGGATTTGAACTTAGGTCCTCCTGACTTCAGGGCCAGTGCTGTATCCACTGCATCACCTAACTGCCCCTTTCTTTATACTTTAAAAGAAAACTTTTGAACTGACAAGGAAGACCCTAAGACCCTATTAACTTCAGAAATTTACCACCTCATTCAAGTTACATGATTCATTGTTTCTCCCTTTTCCAAGACTTGAAATGGTTCTTACCAATGATTAAAGGTGAATAGTATTGTTACCTTACCCTTCAAAAACCATTAAAGGCAAGGATTAAAAAGATTGAAAATTAAAACCATATTAGTAATCAGGGACTTGCATTAAGTCATCTCTAAGGCCTTTTACAACTTTAAAATCCCTCTATTAGTTAACTTAAGGGAAGAGAATGAAGAGTGTGTTCATATTTGCTTGAAGAATGGAGACAGTAATCATTTGAGACAAAGTAGAGCCAGTTTATACCAGTAGCATAACTTGTATCCTATTAATTGAGGAAGGCTGTATGGAGGAGGTGGCTTTTCGGTTGTTTGAATCAAAATTCTTTTCACTTGTACAGTACTTTTTGATGAAAAAAAAAATGTAAACTCTTGGAAGTAGATAGTGCAAACTTATTATTCCCATTTTACCAAAGAGAAAATTGAGTTTAGAGTGTTTGGGTGATAAAATTTGTTTACATGTTCACTTAGCTAGAAAGTGTTAGATCCAGGACTTGAAAATAAAAACAGAACTCTTCCTATTATGTTGTTCTGCTTTTCATTGATAGGAGACAAATGAGTTTCATGAGGAAGGAGGATTTATGGAATTATTTTGAAGATGAAGAAGATCGCTTTGTAGACTGGAGCTAGAGGAATATCCACATATATGGTACATTTTTTGAAAATGGCTAAGGGGAAAAATAAGAGGAAAACAGGTATAAGATTCCAGTAGGCATGTCTGAAATGAATGGAAGAAGTATATCAGGCCCAGAAAGAATTGATAGAAACAAAACATTCTCTTATGGCCAGAGGAACACATGATCATAAGGGTAATGAGAAGACTCTCGAGATGGGAAATAGCTGAGGCAATGAAGATAGCTTTCAAACTATTTTGAGAACTGACATTCTTGAAAGTGGGAATACTATCAAAGAGGAGGTGCTAATAACCTAGGGAGATTTTAATGCAGACCTGTATTAAAATAGTTCCTCAGGGAATGGATAAAATGGCTAGTATGGAAAATGTTGGAAAAAAGGGAAGAAAATGAGAAAGATAAGATATGGCAAAAGGATTAATGACAGAAATGTTTCAAGTATTTGTAGCATGAGTTATCAGAAAAAAATGGTGATGTTCCTTAGTTCTTTAGCAAGAAGGGATTATTTTTCATGTATGGATTGGACTTCATAGCTATTGATGTCCTTTATAAGACTGAAAATTCTGTGGTTCTGGGCGGGGGTGGGGGCAGAGCCAAGATGGCAGAGTAAAAGCAGTGACTTGCTTGAGCTCTCCTCTAAACCCCTACAAATACCTGTATAAAATGACTCTAAACAAATTCTAAAGCATCAGAACCCACAAAAAGACAGAATGAAACAAATGTACAGCCCAAGACATCCTGGATCGTAGATCAGAAAGGTATATCGCATCAGGTGGGGAAAGGAGCACAGTTTGGCATGGACGTGCAGGCAAGGTGGCCTCAGTGAGCCTGGAGGAGGTCTCATAGGACTGAATCGCTGACAGTTGTGGCAGTTTCCAGATTTCTCAACCCACAAATGCCAAAGACAAATTAGAAGCTCAGTGGAAAATGTCTGTGTCTGCAGTGAGAGAGAGAAGCACAGTCCTAGCCCTAGTCCCTGAGTTCGGTATGGGGCGGCAGCTTCTTCTGAAGCTTTTGGGCCACAGACTGAGGGGGAATCAAGTGGCTCACCAAAGGGGGATTGCAAGGATCTCTCTGCTGGTACAGGTTTCTCTTGCTTTGCCCATGTTTAGATCTGGGTCACAGTTCTGGGTGGTGATCCTGGGGTGAGGTGGAGTGCTGGTGGTGAAACTTGTAATGGTTGGAGAGGAAACCTTCCTTACAGTTCCAAGGTAGAAAAAAGTGCTTGTGGTCACTCACATACCAGAGCACAGGCCAGAAAAGGAGTAAACACCTTGCCCCTTATCATAATACCTTGGAAGAATGGAAAATTTTCAGGTCCCTAAAAGTATCTCTGAAAACATCTGCACAAAACCCCTGAAGCTTGGGACAGTACATTCTCTACACTAGAAGCAGACTCCTACCTTAACAAAGAGTTTAAAACTCAAGTAATTGGCTGGGATCGTGAATAAACAAAGGTCCAAAAAAAGTCAGACCATAGAATCTGTCTTTGGTAACAAAGAAGATCAAAACATACAACCAGAAGACAACAAAGTCAAAGCTCCCACATCCAAAGACTCTAAGAAAAATATGAATCAGTCCCAAGACCTCAAAAAGGATTTTGAGAAACAAGTAAGAGAAGTAGAGGGAAAACTGGGAATAGAAATGAGAGTGATGCAAGAAAATCATGAAAAACAAATCAACAGCTTGCTAAAGGAGACTCAAAAAATACTGAAGAAAATAACACCTTAAAAATTAGCCTAGAGGTGGAGCCAAGATGGTGGAGTGAAAGCAGTGACTTGCTTGAGTTCTCCTCCAAACCCCTCCATATACCTATAAAAAATGACTCTAGAGAAATTCTAAAGCAGCAGAATCCAAAAAAGACAGACTGAAACAAATTTCCAGCCCAAGACAACCTGAATGGTTGATCAGAAAGGTATATAGCACCAGGCTGGGAGAGGAATGCAGTTCAGTGTAGGCATGCAGGCCACAGCAAACCTGGATCAAGACACAGAGGACTGAATCACAGGCAGCTGTGGCAGTTTCCAGACCTCTCAACCCACAAAAGCCAAAGAAAACTTAGAAAGACAGTGGGAAAAGACTGTTTCTACTATGAGAGAGAAGCTAGTTTTCAACCCCAGTTTCTGATCGTGGCCCCAGGGTGGTGGCTGCTTCCTGAGCTTCCAGCCCATAGACTGAGGGGGAATTGGGTGGCTGATCAGAGCGAGATTGCAGGGATCTCTTTGCCAGTGCTAAGGCAGGAATCTCTTGCTTTGCCCGTGCTTAGATCTGGGTCACAGTTCTGAGAGATGTTCCTGGGGCAAGGAGGAGCACTGGTGTGGTGGAGCTTGTAGAAATCCTCCTCACAGTTCCAAGACAGAAAAGTGTGCTTGTGGTCACTCATAAATCAGAGCACAGTCCAGGAAAGGAGTAAACACCTCGCCCCTTATCATACCACCTTAGAAGAACTGAAAATTTACAGGTCCTTAGAAGTATCTCTGAAAACAGCTGCAGAAAACCCCTGAAGTTTGGGATAGTACATTCTCCACATTGGAAGCAGACCTCTACCTTAATAAAGAATTTTTAACTCAAGTAATTGGCTAGGATCATGAGCAAACCTCGCAAGAAGTTTCAGACCAAAGAATCTTTTTTTGGTAACAAAGAAGATCAAAACATACAACCAGAAGAATACAACAAAGTCAAAGCTCCTACATCCAAAGCCTCCAAGAAAAATATGAATCAATCCCAGGCCTTGGAAGAGCTCAAAAGGGATTTTGAGAAGCAAGTGAGAGAAGTAGAGAAAAAACTGGGAGGAGAAATGAGAGTGATGCAAGAAAATCATGAAAAACAAATCAACAACTTGTTAAAGGAGACCCCCAAAAATACTGAAGAAAAAAACACCTTAAAAATTAGCCTAAGCCAAGTGGCAAAAGAGATCCAAAAAGTCAGTGAGGAGAAGAATGCCTTAAAAAGCAATATTGGCCAAATAGAAAAGGAAGTCCAAAAGCTGACTGAAGAAAATTCTTCCTTAAAGATTAGAATAGAGCAATTGGAAGCTAGTGACTTTATGAGAAATCAAGACACTTTAAAACATATCCAAAAGAATGAAGAATTAGGAAAAAAAAGTGAAATATCTCATTGGAAAAACAACTGACCTGGAAAATAGATCCAGGAGAGAGATTTTAAAAATTATTGGACTGTCTGAAAGCCATGATCAAAAAAAGCTTAGACATCAAGAAATTATCAAGGAAAACTGCCCTGATATTTTAGAACCAGAGGGCAAAATAGAAATTGAAAGAATCCACCAATCACCTCCTGAAAGAGATCCCCAAAGGAAAACTCCTAAGAATATTACAGCCAAATTCCAGAATCCCCAGGTCAAGGCGAAAATATTACAAGTAGCCAGAAAGAAACAATTCAAGTATTGTGGAAACATAATCAGGATAACACAAGATTTAGTAGCTTCTACATTAAGGGACCTAAGGGCTTGGAATATAATATTCCAGAGGTCAAAGGAGATAGGATTACAACCAAGAATCACTTACCCAGCAAAACTGAATATAATCCTTCAGGGGAAAAATGGTCATTCAGTGAATAGAGGACTTTCAAGCATTCTTGATGAAAAGACCAGAGCTGAATAGAAAATTTGACTTTCAAATAGAAGACTCAAATGGAACATGAAGAGGTAAACAGGAAAGAAAAATCATAAGAGACCTATTAAGGTAGAACTATTTATATTCTTGAATGGAAAGATGATATTTATAACTCATGAGACCTTTGTCAGTATTACGGTAGTTGGAGGGAAAAATTATATGTACATATGTTTATAGAAATAGATATAGATGTAGATAGATAGATAGATAGATAGATAGAGGTCATAGGGTGAGTTGAAGATTAAGGGGTCATATCTGGATAATAAAATTAAGGAGTGAGAGAGGATTATATTGGGAGAAGGAGAAAGGGAGAGGTAGAATGGGGTAAAGTATCTCCCCCCCAAAAAAAACAGAAAAGAAAAGGCTCTTACAGTGGAGGGGAAACAGGGGAAGGTGAGAGGGAATAAGTGAATCTTATTCTCATAGGATTTGGCTTAAGGAGGGAATAACAAACACACTGAATTGAGTATGGAAATCTGTCTTACCCTACAGGAAAATAGGGGGAGAAGGGGACCGAAGAGTAAGGGAATGATAGAGAGAAGGGCAGATTGGGAAGGGGGGTAACAAGAAGCAAACACTACTGAGGAGGGATAGGGTCAAAAGAAAGAATAGTATAAATGGGGGGGGCGGGATAGGATTAAGGGATTTGGCTACTATGGAGGTGTTTTGCATGGTTGCACATGTATAGCCTATATTGAGTTCCTTGCCTTTTCAGAGAGGGTGGCTGGGGAGGAAGGAAAGGAGAAAATTTGAAACTCAAAGTTTAAAAAACACATATTTAATAAAAATCTCTTCACATGCAACTGGGAAATAGGAAACACAGGAAATGGGGTACAGAAATTTATCCTGCCCTCCAGGAAAGTAGAAGGGGAAGGGGATAAGAGAAGGGGGGAGAGATAGAAGGGAGGGCAGACTAGGGGAAGGGATATTCAGAATGCATGACATCTTGGGGTGGGGGGATGGGCAAGGTGGGGTGAAAATTTGAAACTCAAAATCTTCTGGAAGTAAATATTGAAAACTAAAAATAAATAAATTAAAAAAATTAAAAATAGCCTAAACCAAATGACAAAAGAGGTCCAAAAAGCTAATGAGGAGAAGAATGCCCTAAAAAGCAATATTGGCCAAATGGAAAAGGAAGTCCAAAAGCTTACTGAAGAAAATACTTCCTTAAAAATTAGAATGGACCCATTGGAAGCTAGTGACTTTATGAGAAATCAAGGCACTGTAACACTAATCCAAAAAAATGAAAAAAATAGAAAACAATGTGAAATACCTCATTGGAAAAACAACAGACCTGAAAAATAGATCCAGGAGAGAGAATTTAAAAATTATTGGACTATCTGAAAGCCATGATCTAAAAAAGAGCGAAGACATCATCTTTCAAGAAATTCTCAAGGAAAACTGCCCTGATATTTTAGAACCAGAGGGAAAAATAGAAATTGAAAGAATCCACCGATCACCTCCTGAAAGAGACCCCCAAAGGAAAACTCCTAGGAATATTGTAGCCAAATTCCAAAGTTCCCAGGTCAAGGAGAAAATATTGCAAGCAGCCAGAAAGAAACAATTCAAATATTGTGGAAATACAATCAGGATAACACAAGATTTAACATCTTCTACATTAAGGGACTACAGGGCTTGGAATATGATATTCTGGAGGGCAAAGGAGATAGGATTACAACCAAGAATCACTTACCCAGTAAAACTGAGTACAATCCTTCAGGGGAAAAAGTGACACTCAATGAAACAGGGGACTTTCAAGCATTCTTGATGAAAAGACCAGAGCTGAATAGAAAATGTGACTTTCAAATACAAGACTCAAGTGGAACATGAAGTGGTAAACAAGAAAGAGAAATCATAAGAGACTTATTAAGGTTGAAATGTTTACATTCCTGCATTATAAGATGATATTTATAACTCATGAGACCTTTGTCAGTATTAGGGTAGTTAGAGGGGAAAAACTTATATGTATAGATAGATTGATTGATACAGGGCACAGAGTGAGTTGAAGATGAAGGGGTGATATCTGGAGAATAAAATTAAGGGGTGAGAGATGATTACAATGGGAGGAGAAAGGTAGAGGTAGAATAGAATAAATTATCTCATGTGAAACAGACGAGAAAAGACTTTTACAGTGGAGGGGAAATGGGGGAAGGTGAGAGGGAATGAGTGAATCTTATTCTCATTGGATTTGGCTTAAGGAGGGAGTAACATACACATTCATTTGGGTATGGAACCTCTTACCCTTCAGGAAAATAGGGAGGAAAGGGGACAAGAAAGCAGGGTGATGAAAGTGGAGAGAGCAGATTAGGGGAGGGGGTAATCAGAAGCAAACACTTTTGAGGAGGGACAGGGTCAAAGGAGAAAATAAAATAAGTGGGGGGGCGGGATAGAATGAAGGGAAGTATACTCAGTTTTTCACAACATGACTACTGTGGAAGTGTTTTGCAGAACTACACATGTATAACCTGTATCAAGTTTACTTGCCTTTTCAATGAGAGTGGGTGGGAAGGGAGGAAGGGAGAAAATTTGGAACCCAAAGTTTTAAACAAAATTAAAAGAAAATTGTTTTCTTGGGGTATAGAAATCTATCCTACCCTACAGGAAAATAGAAGGGGAAAGGGATAAGAGAAGGGGGTGAGATAGAAGAGAGGGCAGATCAGGGGAAGGGGTATACAGAATGCTTGCCATTTTGGGGTGGGGGGAGGGATGAGATGGGGAGAAAATTTGGAACTCAAAATCTTGTGGAGGTGAATGTTGAAAACCAAAAATAAATAAATAAATAAATAAATACAATAAAAAAAAGAAAAGAAAATTCTGTGGTTTTGTGGCTTTGTTAGTGTCCAGTATAGTGGAGGATAGAAAGGAAAGAGCAGCTTGACTTCAGAAAGCTCATGGTGTTTTTGAAGCTACACAAGAAAAATACATGGAAAAGATTTAGTTTTCCTATTTCCATAACCCTGCTCTTACCTTCAAGTACCTGAGTGAGGGACATAGGTGGAAACTTGGCTCTACTGGCCCTGTAGAGAGTTGTATTTGCTCTGCCCTGACATTACTCTGGTCTAAGGAAATTACCGATGCTATTACAATTTTCTGTGTTTTCCACTAGTATGATATTGATTTAATTGACAGCTTTTCCTTTTCCTCTTAATAAGAACAGCATTGTTACATGAACTAGACGGTTTATATATAGAGATGGCACAAAGGGTCAGGAAGGAGACTCAGAGATGAGAGATGCAGTGTTTACTCTATAGATTAACCTATTTAGTGCTCTAAATGTGGCTCCCTGCTGAATTTCACATGGAGATAACAGTATTGGATGTTATCTCAGACAGTGTCCCTGGAGTACGCTTCTACCAGTATGTCTGTAGAGATATTTCCTAATTTATTTGCAGTCCTTATATGTGAACAGCCATTTGAGAATGGACAGAGGTTTCAGAATTTCCCTTCCTGCTGGGGATTTCCTTACCTAGGATTACCTGTCCTTGTCACCCACCACCCATTCTTATTTTTCACTACTTGCAAGAGGCCCAGATAGGGCTTATTGGTAGATCTGGGGTGCTGGTAAGAATAGAGAAAGATGATAAAAGGGTAGAATACTGTTATTTCTTACCCCTACCCTAAACTACTATAGATTTTTCCTACTTAAGCATTGAAAATATCCAGAGAAACTTTCTCCTGTCTTTACCTTTTCCTCCCAAAAATATTTCATGCTGTTATTCAGTCTTGAGTTCTTTCAGTCCCAGTTCAGGTGAAAATATTCCTAGGATGATTTAAATACGTATGACCTCTAAAATGGAGATAGATGTTACTTTAATCCTTTGTGTGTATAATCCTTCATTAGCACCCGATAGAACACACTGGTTAATTTTTATTCAACTGTCTTCAACAAATATTTTAAGCACTTAATTGGTAATCAAGGGGTCATGCTAGGCCTTGGTGGGGGGAAGATAAATATAGTTCCTACCCTCAAAGCACTTTTATCCTACCTGGATAATAGAGAAAGTGAATATATGATACACAAACATACTTTGATAAATAAAATGTTGCCTTTCATTTAAAGGTCAAGACCCTTGAATTGAGTGATTACTTCATTCATTGTATTTGAACACCTAGTGCTGGGCAAATTGTGTATCACATACATACACATACACACACATATACAAACATATGTTTGCACATATATGCATGCATATGAATATATATAACATGTGAATATAGTATAAATATAAATATAATGTAGTTAAAGAAAAAAGTGGTTTGAAAGAGATGTCACTAGTAGTTGAGTAGATCAGGAAAGGCTTCATGCAGAAGGTGGCATATGAGCTATATCTTTAAGGAAGAGAGGAATACTTAGAAGTGGAGATAAGAAGGTAATGCCTTTAACAAGGGGAAGGCTAGTTCAAGGGCACATGGATATCATGGACAGGCTAGATATCTGAGCATAGGAGGAGGGCAAATGTTAAATAAGGCTGGAAAGATAGTTTAGGGATGTGGAGGGCTTTAAAAGTTAGAACAAATTATCATTGAAGCTTTAAATTGGTCCAGCCATTCTGAAAAGTAATTTGGATCTATGCCCCCAAATTCACCAGACTGTGCATTATCTTTCACATAACAATTACACCATGAGGGTAATATGCCAAGGAGATTAAATAAAGATGAAAGGACCTATACATAAGAAAATATTTATAGCAGATTTTCTGGGGTAGCAATGAACTGGAAACTAAGGAGGTGCCTTTAATTGGGGAATGAATGACTGAACAAATTAAAGTATACAAATACAATGGAATAGTATTGCTAAATAAGAAATGATGAAAGGAATGGTTTCAGAGAAACCTAGAAGGTCATGTATATATTGCTGTATACTGAAATTAGCAGGATCAGGAGAAAAATTTAAATAGTAATAGCAACATTACCAAGACGAACAACTTTGACAACTCTGACTTAAATAAGACTTAACTCTAATTAGTGCCATGATCAACCATGCTGCTAGAGAACATATTGTGAACCATGCTATTTACTTCCTGACATAGATATGATGATCTCAAGAGGCAGAATTATATATAATTCAACGTTATCAATATAGGAATTTTTAAAAATTTTCCCATCTGCATTTAATAGAGTTTTTTTTTTTTAACTTTTCTTTCTTCCCTTCCCTCCTACCATGGTTGGGACATGGAGGTAGAAAAAAAAATAAAATGTTTAGTAATTTTTAAAAATGTTAAAAAGTAAAGCAGAAGTCCATATTTTGTTCTATAGGCAATAAGGATCCACTGAAGTTTACTGAGTAAGGGAATATCATGGTTAGGTTCATCAAAATGTGGAATTTTGAAAATCAACATGTGTGAAAGATATCATCAAAAATTATATGATAGAAAGAGAAGCTGGGCTAGTCATGCAGCAAAAACAAGCAAAGAATAGCAAGCAGACTGCCATAGTTCTCCTCTATTACTCCCACACTATCAGGGGAAATTGAAAAAGGCCTCTAGCATCTGGGTAGGATCCCTGAGGGTCACTTATGGGTGGACAATGACATGATTCTTTCAGAAAGGGCAGGCATGGATGATTTGCTATACTGCGTTTATCTTCAGAGGGAACTTCCTAATCTATCAGATCACAGATCCATTTGGGCACTTCAGCATCATTATATTATCTCAATTTTTAAAATAGCTATTTATGGCTTATCTCCCCTACAAAATTCTAAGTTCTACCCCCAGCATCTAGGGACTACATATAATATCTTGCAAATGATGGTTTCTTAACCAATGTTACTAAGAAACAACACAATTAGTAATATACAATTAGTAATCAACATTATTCTGGGGCTTTCCCCATTTCCCATAATTCTGGTCAATCTGATAATCATGATAAACTTTAGATTTCTTAACCCGAGAGAGAATTTTGTAAACCATTGATCTCTTTTTCTTTTTTTTTTCTTTTTTCTTTTTCTTTTTTTTGCTGGAAATCCTGGTAAGCCAAGAGAAGAGGGATCTTAGCTGAAGCAAATGACCTAGAGATTTATCAACTGTGCATTCAATACTTACTCAAAATTTGGATCTATCACTTGAGGACCCAAGCCTTAACCTAAAGATGTCCATAATCCCAAGGCACACAAATATTAGTGCAGAAACCTTTTCTATTCGGATTTGTTTTGGGCACCATTACTCTGACAATACAGTCTTAAACAATATTTTATAATCCTTACACAAGCATTCCTTCTATTTTAAGTTGTGTCCCATAACCACTTAATCATCAGTCTTCACTGGGTATAGGCTGAAGTTTGAGTAAGGTGCAGCCATTTAGAACTCTAATACCCTTGGAATGTAATTTTAAGGAAAATAAATGTATGCTAGGCTCAATCATCCTCATAACTTGATAAGTGGGCCTGGGTACAGACCAGGAGAAACCAATCCATGTCAGAATGTCAGACACAAAAATCAGAGTGCAGAGGCAAAAAGTAAAATAGCAGATGGGCCCTGAAAAGTTTTATTTCTCAGGAAAAGAATCAATGTAATATATAATGTTTTAATTTCAATACTTTACTTAGTCAAAATCAGGACCCCTAAATATGATTTATCTTTTTCAATTAATTAATTAATTAATTTTAGTTTTTAACATTCAATTCCATAAGATTTTGAATTCTAAGTTTTCTCTCCCTCCTTACCCTCCCCCCTTTTGAAGACAGCATGCAATTTGATATAGGCTCTATATATGCATTCATATTAAACATTTTCACATTAGTAATATGATTCATCTTGTTTCAACCTTTAACATAAGGGAAATATTGGCAAATGTGCTATTTGGTAGGGTCCAAAAGAGGCTCAGGGGAAAATATTGTTTGAAAACATTGCCTACTCTGCCTAAGGCAATCAGGGAAAGATTTCAAATATTATTAGGGATTTTTTCCATGGAATTCATGAAGGAGGTGAAGTATGCCACTTAAGCTCATCCCTCTGAAGCTGGGGTAAACTCTATCAGTCAATCAATAAGTATTTATTAAGCATCTACTCAGTACTTTATTCTTTGATAGATAGTGGGAATACAAGTACAAAAAAAAAAGAAAAAGAAACAATACCAAAGCAATGAGTTTGTTTTCTAATGAAGAAATAACAAATTGTGTGTGGGTATGTATGTAAAAATGTATACATAAAAAGTAAATACAAGATAATGTGGGAGAGAGAGTACTAGCTGTTTTTTTTTTTTGGTGGGGGGTGGATCATGGAAGGCTTTATGCATGTTAATGGAGTTAATTATATGAGGCAGAGATAAGGAAAGATTACATTCCAGGCATTGGAGATATGGAGTGCAAAGTTTCCAGGACAGGAGATGAAGTATTGTGTGTCAAAAAGAGAGAGCGATATAGTTTGTCTGGAACACCAAATGAATGAATGAGAATAACATCTAACGAGGCCAGAAAGTAAGGTTGAACCCAGATTGTGTGGTCCCTTAAAAGTTAACACAATGTAGTATATAGTTTCTCCTAGAGGCAATCAGTGCCTAGAGTTGATTGAATAGGGAAGTCACATGGTCAAGGGTGGGCTCAAAGAAAATTGCTTTGGCAACAGTTTGTAGACTGATGTAGGGAGAGACTTGAGATGAGACCAAACAGGAGGTCACTGAAATAATTTAGGTGAGAGGTGATGAGGACCTGTACCACAGTGGGAGGTTTGTGAGCGGAGAAATGATATTCTGGAAGTATAAATGACAAAATCTGGCCACTGATTAGATATGTTCATCACTTAAGTTGTCCTGCTTCGCTCTCTCTTCCAGTCCATTTCCTGTTAATTACTGTTTACCTCAAACTAAAGATACATTTCTTGGAGCTTCTCAGCTTCTACCTACTTCAGACTGCACCAGAGCTGATACACCTTAGACATAGCCATCACCCATAACTTTTTTGCCACTAAGATCTTGAAATCTAAAGCACACAAATTCTTATTCTTCTGTCTTTCCCACTGAGTCAAATCTCTTAAAGCTACTCTGTCCCCTGGTCCCTCTGTTTTCCCTGTTCTCCCAATCTTATCAGTCATTCCTGGTTTCTCTTATCTCCCTTCAAAATCTTAACCTAATAGTCATGCATTTCAGTAATGCACTCTCCTACATCTTTCTATCTCTTAGTTCTGCTCTGCAAATATGCTAGTATCTTTTTTTATAACAACTATTGACATTATATTTCATTATGACTCTCAATTTGCTAAATGCTGATGGAGGAGGTCATTAAATTATGATGACTTCCTCCACCAGTCATTCATATTTCCTAACTTTAAATGGGCCCTAATTGCAGTGCAGTAATCTGAGTGTAAAACAACTTTCATTGGTTCCATATAATTCATCTTGCAGAACTGTTCCAAAATGCCTCCCCTTTCCGGAAATTTACACTTTATCCAATATACACCTGTCTGTCCACTGTCTCCATCTCCTAACCTGGAATAACACCTCTATGACCAAACTTCCAGCAACCATATTAGATGGTTTTCCATTCAGCTTTGTGACTTTGCTATGGTTGTTGAACTTTGTTGATTGGTGGGTGAGTGAATACAAACTCATCTAATCTATCCATATTTTTCTATCCCAGAATAGATGGTGTTTCAGGTGCATCTGCCTTGGATATTGACATTTCTACTGTTTTCTTTCATATATTCCTTTTTCTGTGGACAGCTAGGTGACATAATCGATAGAACAGTGGGCTTGGAGTCAGGAAAGCTCATCTTCATGAGTTCAAATCTGGCCTCAGAAACTGGACAAATCACTTAACCTTGTTTGTCTCAGTCCCTCATCTGTAAAGTGAATTGGAGAAGGAAACAGCAATCCACTGCAGTATCTTTAACATGAAAATCCCAAATGGGGTCATGAAGAGTAGGGTATAACTAAAAAAGTGACCAAACAACTTCTACTTTCTAAGTCTTATTCTAGGAGCAGTAATCAAATAAATTCAACCATTGCTCCTGGAAAGGTCAGTTCAGTTGTCTTGTTACTTCAACACTAAATTGTTCTTCCATGACTAGCATTCTCACATATGTCTTGTCTCCCTCATAGGAATGTAAGCTCTTAGAAGGTATGGACTCTCTCACTTTTGGTGCATTTGGATATGCAGAGCCCAGCACAGTGTAATTACTTTCCTTCCTTCCCTCCTACCTTCCTTCCTTCCTTCCTTCCTTCCTTCCTTCCTTCCTTCCTTCCTTCCTTCCTTCCATCTTTTCTTCTTTCCTTCCTTCCTTTCTTCTTTCCTTCCTTCCTTCCTTCTTCCTTCCTTCCTTTCCTCCCTCTCTCCCTGTTTTTTCCTTCCTTGTCATCCTTATTTCCTTCTTTTTTCCTTCCCTTTTCCCCTTGCTTGTCTTCTTCTCCTCTCCTTTCCTCTCCTCTCCTCTTCTCTTGAAACTATCCGTTATAACTTCTCTCTCCTTTTCCAGACTTCCAAATCTCTCTATGTGTTTACCATTATTCTTAACTTTTCATTCAGTCTCAGAAAAGGAAATGGCCCTCCACTTTAAATTCTAAATTTGTTTTTATCATTCTCACTCTCCCATTTTACCAGGACTTTACTTAATGAAACATGCAATTTCTCCTCTCCTCTCCTCTTTCTTCTCTCTCTCTCTCTCTCTCTCTCTCTCTCTCTCTCTCTCTCTCTCTCTCTCTCAGATAGTGTCTATTGACTTTATTTTCTCTATAAACATATTCAGGGATGACTTTAAAAGGAAAAAAAATTCTAATAGATGTTAGAAATATCCCATTATCTGTCTCCTCCTAATCACTCTCTGTATCCACTCCCTCAAAATAACTCACCCCTTTAACACCCTTCAATCTGACTTCAAACCACAACATTCTATTCAAATAGTTCTCTACAAAATCATCAATTAATTGTTTCAATAGTCATACAACTGTCATTTTTTAGTCATCATTTGTTTTCACTTGTTGATAGTTTTTGACACTGATGACTGCATCATCCTTAGTGCTCTCTTTTACCTTGATTTTGGTGTCACTACTCCCTATAGTTTGTAGTATCATTATCACATGTAATTTTTTGTTTTCTTTTTAACTTTTTTTTGGAGGCAATCAGGGTTAAGTGGCTTGCCCAGGGTCACAGATCTAGTGTGAATCAGATCATATTTGAACTCAGGCCCTCCTGACTCCAGGGCCAGTGCTCTATCTGCTGTCTCTTGATTTGTTTTTTCTACCTGTGTTACAATTACATGCATAATCATGGCAAAGGTAGTAAATATTGGATGGGCTATGAGAAAACAAGCACATTGATTTCTTCTTGTTATTATTGATTATTCATATTTATTATAAGAAATTTGTTTTGCTTTTCATTTTTTCCAATGGGGTTGGCATAGGAGAGAGACAAAATAGATTTAATTTAAAAACAATAGAATACAATAGGGTGTTCTATACACACTTATATTATGGAAGATTATATGCACTTACATAGTTCATTGCATTATTAGTTTTCCTTAATTGTTTTACTTTATTACAAGTGAAGTATAGAGAAGTAGGAATAATCTTTAAATATTTGTAATCTAAAACAAAACACACCAATACATTTTTTTTAAAAAAGAGAAAACAAATAATTGTGGGTGTCCACAGAAGTTTTGAAGTTAGTTCTCTCTTTATAACATTTCCTTTTGTTTCAACTATTATCTCAATGCAGATAACTCTCAAATATGTTTTCTTGGCCCAAGTTCTCCTCAAAGCTCCAATTTCAAGTCTCTGATGCTGTCCTGTTTTTCCCACATGTATATCCTTTCAATATTTCAAACTCAAACATATTACAGACAGAAGTCATCAACAGGTTTGGATATAACAAGGTATTTAATGGAAAGTTTGTGGTCAAGAAGAAGATATATGAACTAGATGATAGTGCAGTTAGATCCAAAAGAACTAGTTGAGTAACTGGATCAAAGGGATAGCAGATAATAGATTCACGTCAATATGAAGTGAAATCTCTAGTGAACCGTACTAGGGAAATATGCTTGCCCTAGTAGTATTCAATATTGTCAATGTTTCTAATGCAATCATTGATATCAAGTTTATCAAAAGTGAAGATGTTTTAAAATTAACATATAGTTGATAGAGTAAAAATAAGAAAAAAATATATATTTTTATATATACCATAATCATGAACTGAATTTAATAGGAAGTTTATTGGAGATAAATGTAAAATCTATTACTTGATATTGTAAAATAATTTCCAAATTAAATGATAAGGAAAATACAACTACACAACAATTCACATAGAAAATATCTATGCTAGTATGCTATAAACTCCATATTAGGTAACAGAGTAATATCACAGCCAGAAAGCAAATGTCATCCAAGACTGATTTTTCTACTGCTGTTATTGTTCTTGTTGAGACATTCTAGTCATGTCTGAACCTTCATGACTCCATTTGAGGTTTTCGTGGCAGAGACACTAGAGTGGCTTGCCATTTCCTTCACATTACTTTACAAATGAGAAACAGAGGCAAACATGGTTAAGTGACTTGCCAAGGATCATGCGGCTAAGTGTCTGAGGCCAGATTTGAACTCAGGTAGATGAGTCTCCCTGACTTCAGGCCCAGAATTCTATCTAATGTGCCACCCAGCTGCCCATGAATCAAATGTACATTTCTGGGCAAAATAGTGAGGTGATAATTTATTTCTACTGCTTTTTTTCAGATCACATATGAAATATTGTCTGGATGCCACATTTTAGGAAGATTATTGACTACTTGGGGCATCTAAGTGAAGATTACCATGATCATGAGAAAATTGGAGATCATACTATATAGGAGGATCTGTTGTAGGAACTGGGGAAGAGAAAAGAGGAGTCCTTATTTTAACATGATAGCTCCTATTATCAGTTGAAGGTCTGTCATTTAAAAAAAAAGGGGGGCATTCAAATTATTTTACCATGAAACAGAGCCAGGAGTAATATGTGAAAGTTGCAAAGAGGAATCTTGGGAATCATTATTTTAATGTAAAGAAAAAAATGGGAAAAAAAATACTTCTGTCTCCTCTCCAGGTCTAAAGAAAAGATATTACCAAGTCATTATGATACTATCATCACTGGAATAAAGACTTTCAGTTTTGAGTTGGACTAGATTAGCTCTAAGGGTCCTTTCTTCTCTTAGATTCTTTGATTATCCCTAAACCTGTTCTTCTATTTACCTTCCATATTTCTATTCCTAGTACTATCATGTTCTCATGGACTGAGTGTTAGAGAATTATATAATATTCATGTCAAAAGTTAACTCAGAGACCTTCCATTCCAAGCCATACCTGGATCATAATCCTCTTTCAATGTATACTAAGAATTCATCCAACCTTTTCTGGGGAAAACAACAACAACAGCAGCAACAACAACAACAAACAACAGCAAAAAACTCCAAAGAGTAAGAACCCAAAATAGTTCATTCCACTTTGGCATTGATCTGTTAATAAGGTTTTCCATACCTCAAACCTAAATTTTCAATTTCCTCCCACTTATTTTTCTGACGTATTGGGAAAACAGAAATTAAAACATAAGTTAAGTAGTTCTTCCACATGACTACTCTTCAAACAGTTGAATGGAAAAATAAAATTTCACCCTAAGTCATCTATTCTCAAAGCTAAGCATGCCTAGTTCTTTAAAATTAGTTTCAGATTGTGTTATTTCTAGTTTCTTCTTTATCTGGGTTACTCTTTTGAATACTCACCATATTATGAATATCTTTTATAAAATTTGGAGAATTAAATAATTATTCCGGATGTTTGTTGATCAGGGTAGAGTACAATGGGACAATCAACTTCCTAGTTCTGAATACTATTTCTTCAAGAAGCATTTTATTACATTAGATTCTTTGACTGACTTATTTTATTGTTAATTACTGGTAAATAATTCAGATTTTAAAAAGCAAAATCCTACCTCTCTTTTCAAATATCTTTAAGACATTCTCAATTTTGGCATTTTCTTTGAAATATAAGGAATTAAAATGAGTAGGGCAATAAAACATTTATTGAGCTATAATTTGGCCTGAGAAATGATGCAATACTTCTGTATTAAATTGATATTGTTCATCTTTTTAGTCATGAAGTCAAAGGGGGACAATTTTAGCTACATTCAGCAATGATTTCATATTGGTGTGAGGTTAATCTCCAATGTTGTCAAACTTCCCTTTTCCTCACAATTGAAATCTAATCAGTTTCCAACTCCCATTGTTTTTGCCTCAGTAATAACATTAATATCTGACATCTCTCCATTTACCACACCACTAGTATTTTGTTGTTCAGTTGTTTTTCAATTGTGTCTGCTTTTATATGACACTATTTGGAGCTTTCTTGCCAAATATATTAGAGTGGTTTGCCATATCCTTCCCCAGCTCATTTTACAGATGAGGAACTGAGGCAAATGTGATTAAGAAAATTGTCCAGGGATACACAGCCAGTAATTGTTTGAGGCAGATTTGAACTCAGGAAGAGGAGTCTTCCTGATTCCAGGCCTGGCACTCTATTCACTGTGCCACTGAGTTGCACTGCAACACCACTATAATTCAGTCTTTATTTCATAACGAATATCACTCTAAGGAGGCACATTGCTCATGATTACACTGGTAGTTATACATGGTTATGCAGTGGGAGAGCCTGCAGTGAAACCCAAGTCTTCTGAATTATCCTCCACTCTTCCATACTTCCTCTTTTCTTTAATCTATTCTTCAGAAAGCAGTCATGTTTGACAAGAAACCTTTGATTTGCTTTTCCCTCTTTTTACCCCAGCTCCAAGTGATGGGGTTTCTGTTCCTTTTTGTCTGTTCAAAGTTTCAATGATAGAGGCAATTCCCCATCTGAACAAGGGATTGTGCCATGGTAACCTAGGGGTCAAAACTGCAAGTGGAGTGGCCCCGTCAACTAGCTCAGCATGGAAATTCTGAGAAACTAGGATTCCTGGAACTTAAGCCAGAGGGCAGGGTTTGAACCTGAAGCTGGAACAGTTCTCTATGAAGCAAGTTAATCTGTAAACTTAAACCTCTTCCCCTCCCTAGATACTGAGGAGGTACAAAGAGGGAGAAGGATTATGCCTTACTTGTGTTGCAGGAGCAAGTTTATATATTTGTGAGTATATCTTTTGAAGTAAATCTTCCTTTATAAAATGTCCATTGTGATGTGTGTATACATACATACATGCCTACATATATGCATATGTATATATATATATATATATGTGTGTGTGTGTGTGTGTGTGTTCCTTTACTAACATAGTGGACTTCCAACTTTTCCTGATTAAAAGACCAGAGCTGTTAAGAAACTCTGAAGCTCAAATTCAGAAGTAAAGAGAAACATACAAAGTTAACATGAATGAACAATCATAATAACTTTTTTATAATGGTATTTTTTTCCCCTTTGCTCATCCTTCCAGACTATTCCTTGACTTCAGATTTTTTCTTTGGGTGAGATTCTGCACAAATCTTGTGAGAAGGTATGGGTTGTTTCTGTTGCTGCTATCTTGTGGTGTTAAGTTTTGTTATATTCTAGTATCATAGGGACAGCTCATGCTGGGGACCTGCAGGCTAACTAACAGTGCTCCAATAGTGATATGATCAGAGGTTAAGATCTGATGACTACCCACTTGTCTGAGTGCTGAAAGTTCTTGACTTTCTTTGAGTGGGAGAACAAGTAGAATGTGAGTAGACTCAGCCACTATCAGCCAGCTTGGAAGATGTGCTTTTTCAAGGTGCCAGAACTGCAAAGTTCCCTTTGGTTGGGATTACTACTCTGGCTATTCCTCTTCAGACTTTGGACTATTCAAGAAACTGGAAATGAAATTTAATTCTGCTACTTGGATCTGCTCTACTTTACTGTTCCTTACTTCTGAACTTGCTCTTTAGTTCACAGCCTAGGGCATATAACTCATCCTTAACCTGGAATGTATATACTGAAGGAAATGTTTAGAGCTTGATCAGAAATCAAAGATGCCAAAATCATCCACTGTATCATGGACTTTTTTTTGCCACCAGACTTAATTTACTTGAAGAGAGTGAGGTTAATGACTTTGTGTGTCGCGGCCGCTGCAGTAGAGAGCATGAGACCAGCTCAATGCTCAGTAACCTGGAGACACATGGATGAGGCC